>NC_139721.1:17673352-17997794 GCF_964211835.1 Anser anser | reverse complement strand
TCTTTTCTTTTTCTTTTTTGATAAACGTTGTGATCAAGGTTTCAATGACTGATGAACATTTATAAATTTGGAGTCATTAAGCTTTGAAAATCTTTTGCTCTGACAGAAACATCTGGTAATAAATAATATTAAGTTGCCCTGGTAAACTATAGCTTTAATGTTTAAATTTTAGAATAATACAGCAGAGAAATATAGGGGTGAATAATGTTACCTTCTGAAGAAGTAGCATTTAAAATTAGACATCAGAGCAAATCATTTTTATTGCGAATGACTTTAAACAGCTATTGCTTGAATACATTTAATAACATTTCATTATATCCTTTTAACATGCTTTTAATTAAACAAAAATGGATTCTAATTACACCTGAAGATAGCAGACTGGAAAAAAAGCAAACAAGCTGTTCCAGAAAAGCAATGATGATGGTAATTTGAAAACTAACAAGTGGAAAGGTTACATACACTTAAGATCTCACTCCCTGTATTTTACCAGTCTGTGGCTTTTCCTATTTCTTTTGTCAATGTTTTGGGTTGAGGAATGCTTTTGTTGTGGTTTAACCCCAGTCAGCACCATCCAGCAGCTTGCTCACTCCCTGACAGTGGGATGGAGGAGAGAATCTAAAGGGTAAAACAGAGAAAACTTCTGGTTTGAGGTAAAGACAGTTTAATAGGTAAAGCAAAAGAGGCACTTGCAAGCAACGGAAAATAAGGAATTCATTCACAACTTCCCATTTGCAGGCAGATGTTCATCCATATCCAGGAAAGCATCCATCACAAATAATGGTTACTTGGGAAGACAAACACCATAACTCCAAACACATTCCCTTTCTCCTTCTTTCCAACAGTTTTATTGCTGCTCATATGTTATCATATGGTATGGAATATCCTTTTGGTCAGGCTGAGTCAGCCGTCCTGTCTGTATCCCCTCTCAGCTTCTTGTGCAACCCCAGCCTGCTTGCTGGCAGGGCAGAGTGAGAAACAGAAAAGATCTTGACACTTTACAAGCACTCCTCAGCAAATGCTAAACACTGGTGTATCTACACTATTTTTATCAATCATCCAAAACATAGCACCATAAAAGCTACTATGAAGAAGCTTAACTCTATCACAGCCCAAACCAAGACAGTTGTTATTATTATATGAAAGCTACTACTGAAATCAGTGAAATTTTTGCCTTAAAAAAAATTGGGTCCAATACACAAAAACATTTTTTTTCTCTTCCTTTCTTCAATATTTATTCTTCTCTCTCTTGCTCTCATTTTTGAGATTAGTATTTTGTTGTTAATTAAAACAGTCTTGATTTGTTCTAAGCTCATTTTTATCCACTGAAAGTATAGCTTTGCATATAGTATAGTTTTGCATATAGTATAGTTTTGCAAGGATTACTCCATACATAGTATTTCTCTGTTTCCCTTTGACTATTCCTGTATCATTGTATGTGTAATTATGTTGTACATATCTCAGTATCTCCAAATAATTTAACCTCTACAGTATTTTATTACAGCTCCTTTCATATTTCTTCCTCTTTTATTAAATCAAAAACTTTCTTAAATTCAGTGAAAAACACTTCATCACAAGAAGATGCTATTTCAAATAATCAAATCACATTGATATTAATATACTTCCTAGGCAGTAAATTGTTGGAAATTTTTCTGTTAATGGGATTTTGGTGTCATTCTGTTCACTCAGGTATCAATACTATTGATTTATCCTTTAGGAGATCTTTTTCTTCATCTTTTATTGCATCAGCTATAATGTGGTTCTTTTGTTTTGGAAGGGTGCATTCAGGTCTATTGTCTATAAGTGATGGAAATTATTGTAATTTTTAGGTGACTTCAGAAAATCTATACACATGTATAAGAATCAGTTTAAAAAAATATTATCATATTATAAAGAATATATATATTTGCTTATCATTGCCAGGGCATTATTTGATCCAAATTATGTTTCACAGAAAGATATAAGCTTATTAGATGGGATTTGAGGACAGATGTATTTTAACTGCTTCATGTCATCATGTTATCATGATGTCAATTCATCTAATGCCTCCATTTGTTTTAAAGTTTGCTCTACCTGCCCACAAACTGACTTTTTTAAAGGCATTTCTGAGGAACTCATAAGAAACCAATTATGATAATGGTAAATTCTCTAACAATGTTGCATAAAGTAACAATATGTGAACATAAAGCACTTCAACAGATATAGAAATTATTTTTTGCAGTCTAAACATCTAAAAAGTCATCAGTCTCTATTAAGTAATTTGACTTTTTCAGCTATCAGAATTTATTTAATCACATAAGATAACAGAAAATGGTGCTTAACATTCTTTCATATAAAAAAGTGATATGATTTCCTTTATATGATTTGTGTTGTTGTTGCCAAAATACAGTTTGCATTCAAACCAAAGTGTCTTGGATATTTACAGTGCATCATAGGAGATTTACCAAAGTAAGTGGAAGAGGTGGCTCAGGTGCTCCTATGGTCAACAGTAACCTGTAAGATACAGGTTCATGCAAAATTCCAGTAGAAGTCTCAGGACTTCTGGAAGGTGTTCCAAGGTTTCCATAGGGACTGTTTATTCCCTACATAGTTCCACTGTGTACACAAACATTTTGAAAGTGAAGCTGGTCAGAAATTTACATCAAGCTATTTCTGGGAACAAATATTGATTTATTGAAACTAAGATTTTGAGGAGCACACAAGGATGGCATTTAATGCTAGCCCACTGCAGAGAGAAGAAAAATGTGTGGGTATACATATTCATATTTTACTGAACATGAAATATTTTCATATGGAAAATGTCAGGTGCAAAATTATTCAAAATCGTAGAATGTTGTTTCAGTTTATCACATTTCAGACAGCTGTTTCAAGGGTAAAATTTTTGGATGACCACTTTTCTTCACTTAAAGTGTTGGTTTATTTAACTTTCAGCTCTACTTGAAAGCCATTTACAAATTGTGATTTTTTATTTTATTTTTTTAGTATTTTTATTATCCAGGCATCCACTGATGGATATTTCCAGAATACTTTCTAAACAGTTTCCCCTTCAGTGAAACTTTCATTTTTTTTTTCTTTCATGTGAGAAACCTGTAAAGAGTGAAATATCAATGTCTACATTAGAGTTCCACATGGAAGCTTTCCCGCACCACAGAAAAGCTGCACTGAGGATAATCTTGGGAAAGTATGCTCTCACTAGATTATATTAAACATTTCTTGATCTCTGCAAATTTGTGAAATTGATTTGTTTTACTGATTATGTTAATGCAGTACAAAGTTTTTGGAAGATGTGATGTATATTACTGTCTTTAGGTCTTTCAAAGCATTCCTACTCTCCATAGTTTTCCTATGCAGAATCTTATTCTGGTTTACTTTTTCCCAGATGTACACTACATTTTTCCAGGCCGAATGTTCTTTTTTTCCTAACCATTTTTCTACCACCATTTACTAAACTAGTCCAACTACTTCTCTAGAAAATAGATGATTTCTTTATACACTGTTTTTTCAGTATGTAGCATTTGAATAAAGGGTAAGTAAAAATGAGCAATGATTTTGTAATATTATAATAAAATATGTCTCAGTTAGAGGCTTATGAAAACATCCAGAATTTGTAAACCTACTTGATGAGAATGAATGACCAGAAATTAAAACAATGCTTTTAAACTTTTTAATATGGCTCCTTGTAACAAGGATTAGTAAGTACATTTGTTGCCTAGCCTTGTGAATAATGTAGATTGTATAAATTCTGTACAAAAACAAACAAACAAACAAAAATAATAATTGCAAAATAGAAGCTGTTGGGATAACTTATAATGATAAGAATGTATTTCTCTTATACAGTGATATGAAGTTCACAGCTAAATAGGCAAAATTGGTAAATTGCAAGAGCATATATTCAGAACAAAGACTACTAATTGCACCTAGGACAGAGGTACCAAATTGTTGCTGTAGCTCTGCCTCTTACTTTTTTATTATAAGTGTGGAGATCCCATTCTATGAATATGTTGTAGAGATGAACAGCAAGGATACACTGGCAAGAAGAGTACAGGGATAAATAAACCATATAGGAACATACTTACATCTTTGAGTGACCAATGTGTCGTAAATATTATGCACCTTCCAGGCTGTCCTGGTTTCAGCTAGGATAGAGTTAATTTTCCTCCTAGTAGCTGGTAGGGTGCTATGTTTTGGATTAGGATGAGAAGAGTGTTGATAACATGCTGATGTTTTAATTGTTGCAAAGCAGTGCTTACACCAAGCCAAGAACTTTCCAGCTTCTCGCTCTGTCCTGCCAGCAGGCAGGCTGGGGGTGCAGCAGGAACTGGGAGGGGAGAGACCTAGGACAGCTGACCCAAACTGGCCAAAGGGGTATTCCATACCAACTGACGTCATGCTAAACAATATATAGGGGTGGCTGGCTGGGGTGGGGGTGGGGGGGGCAGCTGCTTGGCTGGGCATCGGTCAGCAGGTGGTGAGCAATTGCATTGTGCATTGCTTGTTTTGTACACACTATTATTAGTAGTACTATTATTATTGTTATTATTATTTTCCTGTCTTAATAAACTGTCTTTATGTCAACTCACAGGCTTCACTTTCCCGTTTCTCTTCCCCATCCCAGAGAGGGAGGGGGGAGGATGAGCGAACGGCTGCGTGGTGCTTAGCTGCTGGCCGGGTTAAACCACAACACAGGCACATAAACATTAAAAAGTGTAGTTCGTAAAATCAGATAGATTGGCTACCTCTGGCCTAGTGGATGGATGTGTATATTTAAAGGGCTTAAAGTGCACCTGAAAATGCATATGTCTTTTTGCTTCTTTATACAGTGTGTGTAAGACTTATTGGAACATTAAAAGTTGCCAGGTTCTGTTGCCTCTGGAAGAAAGTTGGCATTGCAAAGGTACAATAGTGCCAAGTTTCCTCATGAAGGTATAACACAGTGTGCTGTGGATGATGAAATACAATCATGAAAAAGGCACAAATTCTTATCTGTAGTATTAGTGCAATTAGCTATTTACACAGATTAGTATTTATGATAAGCTTTAAAATATGATTCTGTCAAATAGATACTTTATGCTTTCTGGAGTCATTTAATGAACTTTTTTCATGGAGTCTGGATGTTCACTGTAACCTCTCCTGTATGAGGAAATAATGTAGCTGTAAAAATTCCCTTTCATAGCTCACCATGGACAGAATGGGTTGCTCAAGATATCTGTGATATATTATCACAATAGATACAGTTCCTTCTATCTGCGGTTTAGCAATCAAACATTTTTCTTTAGTGTTTCTTCTGCATGCGTTATGAAGGGTAATGGCCAGGTACACTGGAACGTTGTTGATTCATTTTGTGTTTTCCTCAAGTACTAGGAAGCAGAAGGAGAGGATGGTGAGCATTCAGGAAAAAAAAGAAAAAAAGAAAAAAAGAAAAAAAAAAAGTGGTCTTGTGGCTCTATGTTCATAGAGTATCTCTTTCTTTAAAAATATGATGTGATTTGTATGCTTACATACAGACTTGACACCAGTCACAGAACTGACAATAAGTTTTTCCTGAGATTTACCATGACTTTGAGAGCACATTCATTTCATTCCACAATGCTAAGAAATACTTTTGTACCTGAGATCTTTTTTTTTTTTTCCCCCCTGACACTAAACAATCCCCAATCCCCTTTCCAACAGGTTAATGCTGTTTACAGTTCACTGATGTATCACTGATATGTTCTTCATTTTATTGTTTGCTTATATGGTTAAATTGTTTAAAAAATGAAGCACTTTAATGTGTAAAATATTTTGCACTTTTTTTTCTCACAGCTATGAATTAAATAAAGATCACTGAATTTCAAGTTAAGGTATGCTGCAAGAGAAACAGCATGTGTAATTCTTCTTCAGTCATATAGGAATAAGTGTCAAGTATACTTTCAAAGATTAATACTTTATAGTAAAAATCTCAGATATTAAATCCCAGATATCTGATAAAAAATAACATTTTCTCTGTCCTTACACTTGCTATGAAGACTGAAAAAAAAAAAAAAAAAAAGTATTTGCTGGTACTTGCACTTTTCCAGGCAAATAACAGCATTAGAGCCCCCAGAGCTATACAGTATTTATGGCATTATTTTTCAAACCTAATTTCTAAAACAATTGACTTGTCCAACCATTATTTTCTTCATGCAGTAGAAGACTTCTGACATTACTTATATAAGAATTTGTTTTTTAGGTCAAATGTACTGCTCTCAACTTCTTAGTTAATTGATGTTATAGCTATAATAATAATAACAACAATAATAATAATCTATCCTCTTTTTCAGGATTTTCACTGTGTTAAAGTATGGAATTATATTGTTCAGTCCAAACAGACAAATTCTTGTTTTGTTGGAAGAATATGATTTAGAAGCTAATCATTATATTGAATATATCTTCCCAAATGAAAATGTAATCTATTCAAGGTCATGAAGAGATGCCTAGACGATGTAGATGAGAAAGGATTACTTCCACCTGTTTCCAACAATAAAAAAAGCAAATATTAGGTGGATTGGAACAACAATCATGACTCAATGTAAATACAATATTTAACATTTTAATACAAAGTCAAGCAACCAAAATGTACTCCAAGATAAGTTATATGTACATATTTCTAGTTCTGTCTGTTTTGTACTAATACATGCTTTTATAATATGGAATAGGAATAAGCAGGAAATGCCTGGGCAAAGATTAGTTAGCACTATGAACTGTTCAGTGAGCAATTTGGTGAAGTTATTTTTCTCTTTAGAAATTATTCATCAAAAGAATTACTTCAAAAACATGTTCATTATTCATAACTGACAGCTAAATATGCTTACTCATTTCAGTCTACTGTAACACAGTGTTTTAAAAGCCACAGTGTGACTGATATGCCACAAAGTAATATGGTGAACCATAACCCTTTTTAAGTGTATGTATTATTGTTGCAGCCTCTGGTTGTACAAAATTATCTTGGGATTATCAGGCAATTTATTTACCAGCAGTGGAAATACTTACCTGCACTGCAGAGAATTGTTTCTGCTCCATGCTCTGATCACAATAGATTTTATAAACAGGAAAGAAATCAAAGTAACTGTAAGACATTGGCACTATCTCCTCTGTCAAGGATCTTTGAACAAATATATTTTCAAAAGTATCTGCAAGACTTTCTTTCAGGCAGTATTCTCACAGACAGAAAAAAAATCAGAAAGAATTATTTGTGGATACTAATAACCACGGTTATAAACAATGTCAGAATAATCTTTTGTTTGTTTGTTTGAAATCCAACTCATACTTGGAGATCCCTATTTTAAGAGCTTTTAAGTTTTGGCAGTCATTTATCACAACAGCATTCTCCCAACTATTAACAGGAGTTGTTCTTTGTTCTTAGTGTATTTACAATATTTAAAAAGACCTTTATCTTCTCTACAAGTATTCTGTTAAAACATGACCTTGGGAGGAAAATTAATCAATATGATGTTCAAAACTTTCTAAGCAGTGCAGACAAAGACAAAGCTGAGTTTACAATGTTATCAACTACTGATGATTTATACGGTAAGAATGTCAGATAGAGACTTTTTACTTGGGTAGATAATGGACAAGGGGAAATGGTTTTAAACTTAGAACAGGGAGATTTTTATTAGATGTTAGGAGGAAATTCTTCACTCAAAGGGTGGTGAGTCACTGGAGCAGATTGTCCAGAGAAGTTGTGAATGTCCCATCCCTGGAGTTGTTCAAGACTAGGCTGGATGGAGCCCTGGGCAATCTAATCTAATGGGTATCATCCTTGCCCATGTCAGGGGGGTTGGACCTAGGTGAACGTTAAAGTCCCTTCCAACCCAAGCCATACTATGATTCTATGGATGTGAAAGTGTGGGATATATAGCTTTCTGATTTTCATTTTTACATGCACACACAAAAACACACATTAAAAGAAGAATTCAAAACAAAACCCCAAATAATTTATTTTATTTTATTTTATTGGTTTTCATACCATTAATAAATACTTTTCTCCCAAGTCATGAAGAGTCATTCTCTAAATATTTTTACAGAGAGGTAACATGGAATAGGTTTAGCAGGATTAGGTTGATCATTTGATAAACAAATTTGAAAAACAAAAATTAGTCTTAAAAGTGAAAACTGTCAATGTGTTACTCGTTGGTTTAGAGAAAAAAATATATTTTTTAAAGTGCTGATGTTCCATTTATTCTACTTTTTGATTTGTCTTTATTATCATTATTTTTGTTACATTGAAATATCTTTATTAATTTTTGCACTGTAATATTTTTAAGTTTTGAGGAATGGTTCCCTTGAATGATTTTATATATCCCAAGGAATGACTGTTCTTTTTCTGTTTTGATGCCATCCATCAATGGACCTAGAGTGCAATAAAAGTGAAATGTCAGTGTGACAAATTATGCTTAAATTTGTTTGTAACAAATAATTACATTGTTATAAATAATTAATCCAAAACATCTCTGGGAGTTACCAGTCTCTGTGCTGACTTAATAGCTGTGAGCTGAGAGGTAGTAACTATATGCATATTCCTAATTTAGTGCAAATTCAAACAGTAAAAACATTACAATTAGCAATTTAAGCTAATTGAAATTTAAAAGGAGAAAAGTAGTTTCTATAATTTACCAAAATAACCTTTTTCTCTCTCACCAAAAGGTTAGATTTGCAATGACTAATGTTACAGTACTGAACATCACTGGATTTTTTGTGAACAAGTGTTCACTCCATCTAAATCCAACCTCTGGTACCTGAAATGCCAATGATACAAGGATGTTAAGGATATTAAGTATAATTCCTTCCATGTTACAATCTTCCTTGGATTGCCCAGGCTTGGTAAAGGCAATGTAAGGCAGGGTTGCACGAACACTATCAAAGTGCTTGCTAAAGATAATATTTTAGTGTGATCTTTTGCATGGAGTCATGGTCATGTCCCCACTGAATGTCTTGAATAAGATGGTTAGTCACTGGTAGGTAACAGGAATCGCCTTTGCAAGAATCCTTCCAATCTTCAGCTGCATCAGATGAGGCTCACCAAACTTCTGTTTAGATCAATTCTTATAACCTGTTGAGCCATGGTCACATGCATGATCCACCACCACCAATGATCTTAAGTTACATGAAAATATCTCCTATCCCATTTATATACAAAAGACAGACATATGTGACTACTTCTGAACTGACAGGAAGTTTCTACTGAAGATTTCCTATTTAAAATTATCTGTATACAACCCAGATAATTCAACAGCAGGAACTGTCTGCTCTTGGACAGCCAGATTCTCGATCTAGGACACTAACTACCACACTGAAACATAGTAATTATCAATTAGCAAACAAAACAGGGGCTGACTGGGGAACTTTCTGGGACCATCCCAAATTCCCACCTGTTGAGGATCCACATCGATCAGCCAAACGCTTTGTTGTGAAGGCATTGGAAATTCTGGCAATCACCTTGTCTCCCGTGACCTCTTCTCTCAAGTATTTTGAGAGCCACACATCTGGGGAGCTTCTGGGCCACCTGGAGAATTGATGACATTGCACTGAGTATGTACATGGGGAAAAAAATGAAAAAAAGAAAAAAGATATCCCAGCTCTGCCATAATTATTACTGTAGAAAAAATTTGACCTTCATCCTTATATTACAATTATTACTTAAATTCTGTAGACTTCGCTAAAGTAGGAAAAAATACGCTTGAAACATATTTCTCTTAACTCCAGCCACATTTTTCTCTCCAAAAGTAAACAAACAAATGAACAGACAAACAAAGCCCACTCTGCTTCTGACACAGTAATAGCTGAGAACTATTTGTCTTTTCCCCTTGCAGCTGGAGTTTGAAAAATAATGCTTTCTTGTTCAATTTCTATTTATTAATAAATAATTGATACATCATTTATGATGAAAATATTTGTGATTACTAGAAAGCAGAAACACTCAAAATAGTGAGTGGATTTTCCTCTTTTTTTTTTTTCTTTTCAAAATAAGTATTTAACAATAATAATAAAACCAGAATGTTACTTGAATGCTGCAGAAGCATTAGAAGAAACTCTTTGAACTCTTAGAAGAAAACACTCTCAATTAACAAAGTTAAAGAAATTATGGGCTATTACTTTAATACTAAAAAAGGTTGTAATTTCCAGTTCCTGAAGACTACTTTCCTAGTTACATCATATAATTTTGATTTATTTAATCCCCTTCTGTCAAGGGCTACCTTTCTAGTATATATCCTTACATATACACATATAACATCACTTTAATAATAACTAATAACTAATAATTAATAGTAACTAATAATAACTCATATATATATATTTTTTTTTTTTCCCAAGGCCAAAGCCATTATGCCATTATGTGGGAATAAGCTTGAACACATGAAAAAACCTAAAGAAATAAACCTTAAAATAAACATAAATAAACTAAATTGAGTTATTTGGCTTAAAATATATACTAAAATCTGCAAGTAAGGATACAGCTGTAGATTTCTAAGTTATATTGTTGCTTGTAAATTTGCGTAGCGGAGTCATTTGGCAATTTGTGCAGTTGGAGTCATATGAAAATGCTTGATAACTGTTTTGTGCTGTGTTTGTGAAATAAGCCATCTGCTGTCCTTACTGACATGGACCCTTCCCAGACTGAGAGCAACCAAGACTCATTAACTGAAAGGGTCAAAGTACATGGAGAGCCTTAAGAATAATATGGAGATGGAGGGGATTTGAAACCTAGGAGAAGCAATAAACCTATTTGTTAGTACAGCAAAAATATAGGAGTGGGGTATCCCTAAGCATGGAAAGAGGTCATGAGATGCACAAGCTTTCATTCCAGCAGGAGTAGATGTCCTTAATTTTTCACTAAACCACCATTATGCACAGGGACTTCCCCATAATACCATGTATACACTTCTGCCTTCCTCTCCAGTATAGAGTGCCACCATGACCAACTCTGAGAATCTCCTAAAGATATCTTTTAATTAACAGGCAGAGTCATAGTCAGAGGGAAGGTTAAGAACCAATGGAATAAATTAATGAAAATGTAATGAAAATGTTCTGTAAACTGTGGGACAAGTGAAGAACTGCAGCACCAAAGAGAAACTTGGTCAGTCACAGGAGAAAAATCAGTGAGTTTCATGCAGCTCCACACAGCCAAGTAAGGTGGAATAGAGTCTTGACAGACCCGAACTCCAAACAACAGCAAGGTGTGCTGAGAACACAGAACTCTGGTGCTTGTGGTTTTGAACGGACTGATATATAAAATCAAGAACCTGTCAATAGAGTACCAATAGCCCTGGGTACATTTGCTGATTGGAAATACTGCAACTGTAAGGCTCTTCACTATGAATGTTAGCCATGTATGTTTTCTACCCTGGTAAGCCTCTCCCACACAAGAGTGTAATCACTTTTGTGGGGTGTGATGAAGGCAGATGTTTCCAGGCTTCCAGTTCAAATGTTTCAGATGATATTTATTCTGTTATGTTCCATGTATGAATGACTGTGACTACAGGATGCGTTATGCATACCTCCGTATGTGACATTGGCACAGCTTACAATAGGATGCAAGCACTGTTTCCTTGCTACCAGCCTTCCTTTCTCACTCCTCTGTGCCAGTATCATGCCAGTGTGTATTTTACTTTTTGTAGCTACCAGTTGCTAATTTTGTTGTGATAATTTTCATAATTTTATGTAAGTTTTCAACATCTGTATTTAAAAAAAATAAAATCATACAAAAAATCTTCTGTGATAGGCAATATGAAAGCTGAGATTAGCAGTTGATTCTGTTTACAAAAATAATATACATTCCAAAAATAAGTATAAATAGAGATAAGAGTCTACCTACTCCTGAAAATTTCCTACAGGCTTCAGAGGGAGAAGAGTTCATCTTTTCTTACTGTGGGGAACTGCATAAAAGCTAAGAATTTACCTAGACTTTAATAACATACTGATAAATTAAGAAAACGAAGGGAAATATTACATTTTGATTGCTATAGGACATATACTTAATAAAAGCATTCATGTGTCAAGTTGAGCTCAGAGGCTAATGTGCAATAATATCTACGTTTCAAATGTAAATTAGAATAAACAAATTAGTATACATAAGCTTCCAGCAACCCTGAAACCTACTTATTTTCTCTCTCATCTCCATGAACAATCCCTGACCAGAGTTTAATGCTAAATGCAGGAAGAAATTCAAAGTTTAAAATCTGCAAAGAACTGTATTTGTACTTGGAGTGAATTGTTCTCTTGATAAAATATATGGCATTCATCCTGAAAGTTAAGCTTCTGCACATGTCTTTGTAGGCAGAATGTATTAGAGTAGACTGTATATGTTGATTAGAAGTCCACAGGATTTTACGACAATTGTTTTTTGTGAAGCTATTACAGTCACTGAAAAAGAGAGCTGTAATAGGCACTTTTTGAGATTGACTTGGTTTGTCTGAGAAGAATTTTAATTATTTTAACATTTATGAAATGATTTTCTCTATAGATACCACATAAGTGGCTGAACACTGAACTTTGTGTGTGTGTGTGTGTGTGTGTGTGTTTTCATTTAAAGCTGATTCTAAAAATTTTAGGAAAGCTATTTGGGAGGAGCAGTACATTGTTTTTATACAAGTCAAGGAATTGTTCCAATTTTGAAGATAACTCATTATTCAAGCAAAAAAAGCTTGTTATTAAAGCAAATAAGATATTTTAAAAATATGTTTTGAAATATTTTTCTTTTTGTTTTAAATTTGGATTAAAAGATTGTTGAAGATTAAAAAATAAAACTAAATGTTAAGTTTTTGACAAGTACACACTTTTTTTTTTTCTTTTTATATAGGTACATATGCATTAGCAGAGAGAGAAAAAAGATTTTGATATTTTTGTTCAGAATTAAGCCAATTCCCAACATTCTAAAATCGTTTCATAAATAGAATGTTTATGTTGTGTTGGACACAGCTCTGAAATAAGCTGGAGAGGTGAGCAGGACCATACTCATGTGACTTGAGTGGGTCTGTCTGAACAGTTATGTGTCAAAAATGTTCACATGGTAAGGCTGCAGTCACACTCCCTAGAGTCCACAGTCTAAGTCTGCTCTATCCGCTCTGATGAGCTGAGGAGTCAGCTGAATAAGTTTCAAACATCTTGTGGTCTAAGGTTGTGTACAGAGGGGAAGAAGCAAAAGTCTTTTTTGCATCTTAGAAATACAACCCCATCTATCTTTTGACAGTAGCTGTGCTTTTGCGTACTCCAAAATCATTCTCTGGCATTTAGACTTGTGTAGGACACCTAAGGATTTTCAACTGTCATATTTAATGGCACTGGATCTTAATAAAATTAAAGTGACTATAACTACTAAAATTACAGAAATAGAACACTGCTAAATTCAAAACACCTATAAAAACCATGATGAAGTGACACTTTCTTTGCAAGAGAACTCAGAAAAGCTAATATACCAAACTAATTGAATATGTTTTGAAAAATATGCCAACAGTTACAGGTAGCTCATAAACCTCTAAGGACCTGAATGAAGTTTCAATCAACTATGCCTGCAAAAAAGTGAAATTCAGCCATGCCAGGACATTTTTAATAACTTCTAGGAGAGTATAACATCAGAAAACAATAAGTCTCTCCTGAATTCACAGCTAATGTGACTTCATCAGTGTGGTTTTGCTGTTATCAAATTTCAACAGTATGGCATTTTCACTGTCTCATGCAGTCAATATGTATAACTCCTACTTCTGATGATTTTAATCATTTCTCTGATCCCCCAAAAGTATTTTCTTCAGTGAAGGGCCTGATGCAATGCCCACTGAGGTCATCAGACACCTAACTTCATTGGATTTTGATCCAATTAAGAGCTTTATCTTTGTTTATTGAATTGCAACTCAGTAGATACTTCCTCCTGAGACCCTTTAATAAAACAGTTTCTAATGTTTATATTTGATGTTCTCTGAAACTTCATCCTTCCATATTTATTTACTATGATCTCCTATCACAGTTCCACTCCAGTGGTTACATAACGGTATTAATGGTGATATCCTGATTATTATCTGCCACCAAAATTTTTAAACAGACTTTCATTAATCCTGTACAATATTACCTTCTAATTTAAATCACTCTCAGAATAAGGTAAATGATAATGTCTCATGACTACTATTTCTAGTACAGTTTAGCCTGTAAAAGTAAAATCATGGCTAACTTTGCTGATTTACATTTTAAGTAGCAATGAATAATATAAAAATAACAATAGTAGAATATCACTAACCACTTTATAACTAATCTTAAATTGCCAGCAGTAACTACACAACTTTTCTCTCTGTGCCTTGTTTATTTTCACTGGGACTCTGTTAAAAGGGATATATTTTTGAGGAACAATCTAGTTTCAGCTTCTAGATGTCTTTCTGTGTGAGATGGGTTGGGCCTTTTAATTTCATGTACTGTCACAGGGTGACTACAAATTACCACAGACCCTTTCCTGCCTCTGTGGACCCTGAGGCAGATGGGTACAATTTGCCTAGGTTCAGTGATATCCATGTACAGGCAGCTGTGGACAGGCTGCTGCTGCCACTTCCCATTGATTACCAAACCACTTGTGAACTGCTGGCTGAAGACTCATGTGGAACCATAAGTCACACAGACTTATGTAGAACATGTAGGAAGTGCAATAACAAAATGATCCATTCTCTAAGAAACCATCCACTGTCATCTTTCTCAAATTAAATGATGAATCCTTAGTAGCAAGCTGCAGGCTTAAGTATAGTGGGCATTAGGTGAGTTACACCTGCTAACTGTGCACATGTTAGAAGGCTCATAAATTTGCAAATAAAATCTAACTACTTCTATATTATTTGTTCATCTGCAAGTCAGTGCATTTCACCTTATGTTTGCTCAGAGCCAGCCTGCGGCAGCTCAGCTGACCTGAGATGATTCAGCTGTGTGCTAGAGCCCTCGACCGGAATTGTCCAACACAGGAAAAAATAAGAGGTAAAAGAAGTCTCCCCAAAAATGTTTGTGAGCATATCATCAAGCTCCTACAAAAACCCATCAACTTATGTAAGGTTTGGAGAGGCTTTTGTCCTAGAACAGCATTTGGAAATGGAAAATCTATGTTCATCACAGTACAGTTGTTTCAAGCCAGTATTTTTATTAGGTGGTATTGTGTATGTATCCAGAAGATTAAACACTAAAGCCTCCTATGTTTATCTGGAGAGATGTATGAGTAATTTTTGTGTCACTTAGGTCTCTTTTTCATATGCTTTTCTGCTAAGAATAAGCTATACACTACCACAAGACCTTTTATTGATTTATCCCAGAACTGCACCATTGCTTTTAGCTGAGCACAATATGATAAAGCAGAGGTTTAGCTCGTAAAAAGAACACAACAGGAATCTATTTAATTCACCAAGGTCATAAGCTCACCATACCTGGTTGCACAGTGTATGTGTATATATATATATATATATTTTTTTTTTTTCTAAGTAGATTGGGCTTAGAGCTAGGCTAGTGATTAGGCATCCTCTTAACCACAAGTGAAGAAGCATTTGAAGCTGGGAATCATGTCTTTACAACTACAATCACGTAGTGTTTTTCCTGCTAATGCTCCCACTCATCTCTGACTGGCATGGTGGCTTCTCACAGTTTAATTGAGAGGTTGTTGAATAATATAGGTGCCAGTCAATTATATGTTTATGAAAGCAATCTGAACTTTAGTATAGGTGCTGAATCATTCAAAAGAGCTTACCTCTGGGTGTTGATGGCAGGACAGACACCCTGTGACCCTTTTGAGCCTGCAAATGTTGATATTTATTTTAAGAGTCACCTTGAATACCATAAGAAAGGTCAATATAAATGTCAGAGAAATAAGCAGAGGCAATCAAAATTATTATATTCTTGGTTTCGGCTTTACAGTAGAATGTCAATGAATAGATTTTAAAAGTTACTCCTATTGGTAAAAACATGTATTTGTCATTGTCATGACAATACTTAATCAGAAGCTGAAATGATTTACAGGTAAGAGGCAAGATGAGAAGCCACATCATCTATTCTGCATGCCTGAATTAGAGTGCAAATTCTTGCTTATGGTACTAAAAATGTCCTAAAAGTTCCCAACACTACAGTTACTGTTAATGGGGAAAAAAAAAAAAAAGTTACTCTTTCTCTTATTACACCAATGGCCAACTGAATTCCACCGCACTGCTCTAACTCCCCATCCTCAAAGGAGAAGCAGGAGAAAATATAATGGAAAACAAAAATAAAAACAAAAAAAAAACAGCTCATAGTTTGAGATAAGGATAATTTCATTAAAAGAAACAGAAAGTGGAAACAAACAAACAAACAATGGCTGCATGGAAGCCAAGAGAGAAAAAAATGTTCTCTACTTCCCATCAACAAGTGATGATCAGCCATGTCTCAGGAAGCAGGGTCTCAATAGGTGTAGCATTTGTCTGGGAAGACAGACGTCTTCATAACATGAGCCCTCACTTCCCCCTCTTGCCCATCTGCAGCCTGCTGGCTTAGGGGGGTTTGGAAGGACTCTTGATGCTGTGCCAGCACTGCTCAGCAATAGACAAAACACTGTGGTGGTTTTACTCAGGTGGGCAACTGAGCTCAACCACAGCCGCTCTCTCACTCCCCGTCCTCAAAGGGAAAGGGGGAGAAAATATGATGCAAAAGGCTCAAGGGTTAAGATAAGGATGAGGAGATCACTCAACAATTATCATGACGGGCAAAACAGACTCAAGAGTAGGGAGATAGTAAGACTTATTGCCTATTACTAACAAGCTAGAGAAGTAAGAAACAAAGGAAAGAAACCAAAAACGCCTTCCCCTCCATCCGCCCTCTTCCATCTCCTCCCCCCGCATGTTGCAGGGGAATGGGGGAATGGGGGCTGCAGTCAGTCTATAGTACTTCATCTTCGACGCTCACTCTCTGCCCATGCTCCACGTGGGGTCCCTCCCACAGGATGCCGTCCTTCCCAAAGTGAGCCTGCGGGGGCTGCCCACAGGCAGCAGCTCTTCAAGAACTGCTCCCACACGGCTCCGTACCACGGGGTCCATCCCCCAGGAGCAAACTGCTCCAGCACGGGTCCCCCACGGGCGGCAGCTCCCCCCAGACCCCCTGCTCCTGCGTGGGCTCCTCTCCACGGGCTGCAGCTCCGGCCCGGGGCCTGCTCCTGCGGGGGCTCTCCATGGGCCGCAGCCTCCTCCAGGCCACATCCACCTGCTGCACCGGGGGCTCCTCCACGGGCTGCAGCGTGGAGATCTGCTCCATGTGGGACCCGTGGGCTGCAGGGGGACAGCCTGCTCCACCTGGGGCCTCTCCACAGGCCGCAGGGGAACTGCTGCTCTGTGCCTGGAGCACCTCCTCCTCTCCTTCTGCATGGACCTTGGTGGCTGCATGGCTGGTACTCACTCCTCTATCTCTCCCAGCTGCTATTCCCCAGCAGTTTTTTTTTCCTTTCTTAAATTTGCTCTCACAGAGGCGCAAACAACATTGCTTATTGGCCTGGCTCTGGCCAGAGATGTGGCCCTTATCTAACATGGGAGAGTCCCCACCCCCCACCCCCCCCCAAAAAAAAAAAAAAAAAAAACTTGCCACGTAAACCCACTAAAAACACTGGTGTTATACCCATGCTGTTCTAGCTATAGTAGGTGCAGAGCACAACACTATATGGGCTGCTGTGGGTAAAGTTAACTCAATCCCCAGCCAGACCCAGTACATTACATCTACCTTGATCTCCTGTTTCTGTAGCACTGATTCTTCTAGGATTGAAGTGCCAGTGTCTTTCCCAATATTTTTCACCATAATTTTTGTCTAATTGAGTATTTTAATACTGAAATACCACAGACTTAGATGCGCCAATCCAGCATTATAATGTTGAAAATCCCTGCTTATCAGCTTCATAATTTGTTTCCTTTTTTGAAGATAAATGTTATTCACTCTCCAGAGCTGTGCTTTTGTATACACTCTTGTATAAAAGCTGTGCTTTTGTAAAAGTGTCATGCAAGACTAAATGACTGGTTCTTAATTGGGCCAGAATTCTATCTGAGGTCTAAAAGGAGAATATGCCATAAGACCCTGATTTTGGATGTCAGCCTGAATATAGAGATAAGAGATTCTAGCAAAATCAGTCCTTTCATATGATGTGCTGAGAGAGTTACTTATCTTTGTTTAGGAGCATACTGGTTGAAATGCTCACTTCAGAAACAGGAGATATAGCTCCAGTTTCTCCCTCTCCTGTTGTTTTTTATCTTCTCTTTGCAAGTGTCCTACACACCAAGGTGAATGAATAGCCTGCTAAGACTGAGGTATTTCCTCCTTTATGAAGATACTGTCTTAATTTATTTCATGTATTTTTTTTAAATCAATTTATAAAAACCTGAGTTTTACAAACTAATTTCACCTAATGAGTTTCCCTTAAACAATGTTTGAATAATTTTTTAACAAAATTATTTATAAAATATGAAACACTTATAAATAAATATGCCGTGATAGATCTTCTATATAAAATTGAAACTGGCTGTCTTAACACTTAGAACTACAAATGGAAAACTCTAGCTTGTGAGAAACTAACATTGCACAGCTAGAAGCAAGGCAAGAGCTGGAGACATTCCTCTGAAAATCGGCAACTACAGAAGAGAGAACACGTGTTAGTAGTCTCATTGGTCTGTTCACAGATTCACAGATTCACAGATTTCTCTAGGTTGGAAGAGACCTCAAGATCATCGAGTCCAACCTCCGGCCCAACACTAAGTACTCCACTAAACCATATCCCTAAGCTCTACATCTAAACGTCTTTTAAAGACCTCCAGGGATGGTGACTCCACCACCTCCCTGGGCAGCCCGTTCCAATGCTTAATAACCCTTTCAGTAAAGAAGTACTTCCTAACATCCAACCTAAAACTCCCCTGTCGCAACTTTAGCCCATTCCCCCTCGTCCTGTCACTAGGCACGTGGGAGAATAGACCAACCCCCACCTCTCTACAGCCTCCTTTCAGGTAACTGTAGAGAGCGATGAGGTCGCCCCTGAGCCTCCTCTTCTCCAGGCTGAACAAGCCCAGCTCCCTCAGCCGCTCCTCGTAAGACTTGTTCTCCAGACCCCTCACAAGCTTGGTCGCCCTTCTCTGGACTCGCTCGAGCACGTCCATGTCCTTCCTGTAGCGAGGGGCCCAAAACTGAACACAGTACTCGAGGTGCGGCCTCACCAGAGCCGAGTACAGGGGGACAATCACTTCCCTAGACCTGCTGGCCACACTGCTTCTTATACAGGCCAGGATGCCGTTGGCCTTCTTGGCCACCTGAGCACACTGCTGGCTCATATTCAGCCGACTATCCACCAATACTCCCAGGTCCTTCTCGGCCAGGCAGCTTTCCAACCACTCATCTCCCAGCCTGTAGCTCTGCTTGGGGTTGTTGCAGCCCAGGTTGCAAAATGTTGCAAAATGGGAGTTTTCTATTGCTTCAGTGTACCCACCATTATTTTGAGTTCCTTTTTAATATAAAAAAAAATAAATACATTAATAATAATAATAATAATAATAATAAAAACAACAACAATGAAAACAACAACAAAACTTTTTCATCTTTCAGCCACAAGAACCAAATACATTTTTAGCTGACCAAGAGAAGGACTGTTCCTATTTGACTTCTAACTCTTCTGGACAATAAGAGAAGGTAAAAACTTTGAAGTTATTTATTATTTTGATTACAATATTATTTCTATTAAACGGATGAAGGAATAGGGTTGCAGTGGGGATTCATGATTTATTCAACATAACATTAGATTATTTTACAAGCAATATGAGTAAAAGACATTGCAGTTTTCAAAGCATGTTTTGATTTCTTCCTCAATAGCTACTAAATATATTCAAAGGTTCCTTTAAGCCAGCTTTGGTTTCTCAAGGGGGTCTGACTACTTTGTAATATCTTAGAAACTTAGAAAAGCAGTGGACAATGGCCTTGGAAGATGGATGTTGTTGATGAATTACCCATTTCAAATGGTCCACAGGATATCTCTGTGGACTTTATGGAAGCATAAGGAACTATTTTCTCTATGTCTACAAAACCTAAAATTCCTCTCTAAGAGGCTCAGGCCTACATTAGTGGTGTCATCAAAGCTTTGGTATAACCTCTGGGTAAAATAACTTACTGAGATTGCCAGTCACGACGCAGAAATAATTAGTACAGATGTAAACACATATAAACCAGCCATGGAGAGCCACGTCTCAGTTCCAACATGTACTGCATCTTTCAGAGTAGTGTTCTGAGCAAAATCATCAGCTGTTAAAAATCTCCTGACTAGTGAGAGACTATGCTGCAATTGCAGAGAAGAGGATTTGTCTCACTGCAGTCTTTCGGGGGGGGGGGGGGGGGGGGGGGAGACAGAGACTGAGGTGTGTGAGAAAGCAATACATGAAAGGTGGGGAGGCAGACTGTGGGATTTTTACTACCACCATGCTCTAAAGACAGTCATTGGTAGTGTGGAGGAAACCTTCATAGCTATAAAGAAAGAACACTGTGACTACTGAAATTTCTGGATAACTCAAGTGAATGCAACAGAATTTTTATTTTAGTGATTTACTGAAGAGGAACAAAAAAATAACATAATTAAATTATATCCAAACAAATGGAATCTGTGTGCTTGTCAGTTAGCATATCTTGGTGAATTTGGAGAAGAAAGACCAAGTGATATTCTAAACTCCATTAATTAAGGTGTTAAAAAGGAGTAGTATTCCTCTAAAAATAAACCGACATTGGATGGTAAAACAAACAATGTTGTTTTCTTACGACATCATGAGTCACTAGAAGCTCTCATTATCCTACCATTTTATATGGTTATGCAGGGCCTGTATTCTGTCTGCTCCAGGGAAATCCTGAGTTCACAAAGAGGAAAAGACTTATTAAAAACTGCAGCAGTGGTTTATTTCCTTCTAGTTATCTTCTCTTCAAATGCAAAACAGTTTAAAGAGCTGACCCAAAGCTGAGGCTAATACAAGGTTCCTGAAAAGTGTTCAGCCTATTTTGGAAGACATCTGAGCTAGTTTTTTTGTTTAAAAAGAAATCGTGCTTATGCATCTTGTCACAAAATATTGCATGACCTGTCATCACCTGTTCTTCAGCAAAGCAAACAAATATATAATCTGCCATCTATCTTTAAATCTCAGCACATAGTAATTATGTTTGAGTTTGCTGTGATGAACTTTGAGCTCTGCTCTTTTATAAAGTGGCAAGAGACATGAATTCAAAGTAATCCATCTGAACTGCAAGGCTTATTTTTATATCTGTATTTAATGACATTTTTTTCCTTAAGGACATCGATGTGAAATCCATTCTTGGTTGACTCTGAAGTTCTGACATTAAAATAGCTATACATTTCAGGATTTGCAGATTTATTTATTTATTTAAGAGAATGCAATAGAAGAATTGGTCCTGAGAAGTTGTAACTAATTCTGTGATTTTCTATATTTGTTTAAAATTGGTTACACCAGTTTCACTCATTCATGATAGTCATAAGCTATAATGAAATACTTTGATTTTCATTTGTGCTCAGTGGGATAAAAGAATGTTTCTGGGTGAATATTACATCCATGAAAAATATACTTTGAATGCTTTATCTAAAAGAAGGGTTCCAGTCTCTGAAGTTGGTAAGGCAGATGTCTCAGGCTTTTAAAACCTGCAGTTGTATTTTCTTACTATAATCCCTAACAGCAACTCATTGCTGGTAAAAAGGAATTAATGATAATGTTTCTCAAAAGATATTATAAAATCAGTAATAGAAGCCTGAAAGGATGCATTGAAAAGATTCATTCAAAAGAGTGAAAAAAGCACAAATTCACTTATTCTGAAATAGTATTCTGAAATAGTACAATATATAAATATAAAATTATCATGAATAGGTGCGTTTTCAAATATATTTTTCTTAAGCATAAATCAATACTAATTTCAATATCCTGTACAGTTTTGAAAGCTGGAAGCTTAAAATATGTTTTATGTTAGCAGAAGGTAGTAGAAATTACCAATCCAGATTACTGAGAAAATTCCCATATTTTCAGCAGATTTTATCCTAGCAGAGTGTTTGATTTCTGGAGCAGATTACTAGTGAGTTAGGTACATTTAATGAGTGAATTGAGGTATGAAACAGTCAGTCTTACCTTTTGTCTCAGGTTATATTGTGTCATACTGCAGCAAAATATTCAGCAGGAGTATGAGAGGTTTTTTGGTTGGTTGGTTGTTTTTTTTTTTTCATTTAGCAGACACTGTAAAATGTGGTAGTCTACACAGAGGTGGAATGAATGGATTTGAATATGATCAAAATACAAGCAGAACCTGAACCCGTACAATGATAGCAACTTCCAGTGTGTTCCTAAACAGCTGGTGGTGTATTCTATGAAGACATCAACTTCCTCTGCCTGCACTGTAAAGATAACTGTGGACTTTCTATTTTCCTATGAACCAATTTTTTCATATCCTTTGTGTGTGCTCTAGACACTTGGGGAATTTCTAGCATGTAGTGTAGAACCCATCCAGCTGTGGTTCTACATTAGGTTTGGCAGAAGATAATTAAGAAGCTGCTAAACCTCTCCAAACCACAAGTGCAGAAGGAGGAGATTTACAAACTACACAGAGCCTAGTTTCTGTAGCAGGAATGGCTGATAGTACAATTGCAGGATGGTAGCATAAATCCTGAGAGAAGTGGCATAGGAAAGTACCAGAGATCATTGGGGTATAAACACAAATCATAAAATAACACAAATCAGTCAGTTATTGACTCCTGAAGGACTGCAATCTCCAGAGGTGGGTGGAACCAGTATCCAATGTATCCTAAACATCCCATATATGGTGAAAACACATAAGAAATTATAAGATGTTATAAAAGATAGTTACATCCATAGAAGAATGAAAACAAAGAAAAAGCAAAGAAGAATTGCTCCATCATTGTATTCCTAGTTAAGGGTGCCATGTCTGGTCAGTGCTGTTACTTATCTACCGTGGGTCTTTTCTCCTTTTTGGTAGGAAAACTCTGCTTTTAATTTTCTTTTTCATTTTTCCTCCATTCAAAACATTCCCTTAGTACGTATCACTGCTGAGTTAAAAGATTTTAGCTTATATAATCAGGTAAAATACACTAGAATTTTGAAGAGCCATTTATCTGTCCTTGTATGTTTTCTAGAACAGCAGAACACTAATCTAGCAAAAAAAGTGACTCCACTCACCCAGGTATCAGATCAACTCCATGGGAAAGGATGAGAACATCTTGTGGTGACATTGTGTGGAACGGGGGGGTGACTTAAACCAGTTTCAATGTCTATGAAAGTGTACAGGTGTCCCTCTGCAGTAATATTGAGTGATACAGAGTCAAGGTTACTGCATTCCTGTTCCACTCCATTCTATCACAATCTAGGAGTTTTAGCTTGCTAGTTGTCATGCTAGGAGCCTTGGGAACTGCACTAAACTGAGCTGTACTCTGTTTCTCAGACTTGTATCAAAAATCTGCAGGCAAAACACTTCTGAAGATTAAAAATTCTTAACCCATTGGAATTTCCTTTTTTTTTTTTTTTTTTCTGTTAGAATTTCTGTTGTGAGGGATATTTTCTTCTGAACAGTTCTACATAGAAATTCCCTTGCATACCAATCGGAAATAAGTTCAACCAGCGTTCTGTTGTTTTACCATTTCAAAACCTGATGATAGCCAGAGTCAGGATGTACTCTCATTTCAGTGAATTATAAAGCAAGAAGATGTATTCAGTATAGTTAAACAATAAGAACAGTCTTGAATTAAATTATTAATAACCACAATATAAAAGTTTCACATTTTATCACTTGTGTCATATTTTGTCACAGATTTTCTAAATGTTACTTTTTTGATTCCTCATGCTCTCAGTTGTCACTTACATGAATACCCTAAACTAGATCTGATGAAATTTAGAAGCACTTGATATTGTTTGGGCCTAGAGCAGGGAAACAACCACAGACAGATTTGCTGGATTAAATTACTAACAAGTCTTGCAGCCAATTCTGTTCACATTTAGTTTCTGAAAGTTCTACAGTATGGGAAAAACATGGAACATATCAATTTAGCATAAAATATGTCAAAAGTCACTTAACAATGCATCACAGCATCTTGCACTAAACAAGAGGATTTACATAGTCAGGACCTGCTGTGGCAACAATGCCATGCTTCTGAATCCTGAGTAGGTATAGATTTTTGCTCTGTGGGCAGGTGCAATTATACGGAATTTATCAAGTATATTATTAACAAGTATAGGCATTCCAAAACAATTATATTCTTCTACAGTCTCAATAATTTCTCCTTAATAATTATTCTGTTCTATATTTGAAATATTTTACACTAATGAGAATGATCTACTACCACAACTGCATCTTTCTTTGGGCCACTGAATAACCAGAGAAAACAAAAATTCCACTCTTATAATGAAACAGAGTAAGCGTTTTGAAAAAAAAAAAAAAGTTATTCTGGGACCAACTATTGAGGAAATTTCAGGAAATATTAAGTAAGCAATGTAATAATATAAATCAAGACCTACCAAACATAATTTGTCTCAGAACACAGACTGAGTACCATGACACGTCAGCAGCATTCTCTATCATATGGAAATTGTAAGAATGATGGAAAAGAGAAGGACTTTTCTGTTTTCCATAGTTCTTATTAAGAATTTTTGATTTAATGTTCCCTCACAACAGTGGGTATCTCAGCATTCTGTAAACTTTTTTTTTTTTTTAATTGTTCTTAGTCAGTTACTTAGGTGACAGATATTATCCTAAATTCATTAAATGTGTAAAATCCTGATATGATCCTCTTAACAAAATCCACATTAATAAATGTGTTAAGTTTTTGTGTGACATGGCACAGAGACATGACAGCACTGTAAACGATGAATAAATCACTACAGCAGTTAACTTCTTATAAAACAAACAAACAAATATTCCATAAGGGAAGATATGCTCAAAACCCAATCATTGTATCTTCAAATGTTTTACATGGCTGAACTATATATTGAAAATTGTATTTTAAGTATAATCAAGACCAGAGAAAACTATTCAGTAAAGCAAATCAAAATGCTTATAATGAAAAAAAAATCAAATTTTTGAAATTATGCTAATTTAAAGGTAGATAAATGAATGAGAGATCTTTTTGAAGTCCTTTCAGAAATCCTATGATTCCATTGAAATAAGAAAATTATTAACTAATGGAAACTAATAGATTCTCATTGTGAATGTGTGACTGGCTAGGAACAGATAAAGAACAAATGTATTTTAGAAGGAAATAAAAGCTTCAGGAATGAAAACTAGGAAACAGAGGTAATGTCATCAAGTTAATGAGGAGGTATATTTTTATGATGTCTGTAGGAGGAATGAACTCTTCTCCTGCTTCTTCACAAACTGATATCTGGTGGATATCTGAGGCTAATGAAGCTGGATATACCGAGGCTAATTCCAGACACTTTCACATAAAGATCATACAGTGACCTTCCAGTATTTTGAAGGGGTCCACTATTGCAAAGTTAGTGTTAATATTTCCATAATACACACAAAAAAACCCAAAAAAAGTAACAATGAAGTGTCTTGTTCTAAAAACCTGACATATACAGCTTTGCAACCAGGTTCTTATCCAGTACAGAGAGAGGCAAGGCCTATTCCTTTACCTGCGTCTGTACTATGGTATAGTTTTATTGCACCTACCATATCACAGGAGGTGATAAATGGCTAATAGGAAGTGTGCATGTGTCATCTTTGCTTCGTCAGTCTGTTCTGGAATCACAGGTAAAATCTGCTGGGTTTTGGTACATGCCAGTCATTATAATCCATTGTACAAGACCTTGACTTTCTTGTTGTGAATCCATCCTTACTATGAGAACTCTTAGATTGTTCACTCTTCAGATGATGCCTGTCTGTTCTGTTGTCTGTTCTATTTTTGCATTCTGTTCCCAGAAACAGTGAATTGCTGAGGCTTGTTATTAGTGTCACTGTTGCACAAACAGGAGAACATGAAATTGCTTAAGGCTTTTTTCTCTCAGTTGCACATGCAGTCTTGTGCTAAGACAATATGTAGAACAAAGAGCTCTACCATGTTACTTTTACCTGGGAAAGTTCTCCTTAACAGAAGGAGATTTCCACTGAAACAGTGGAAACACAATCTGTGTGATTTATTTTTTTTGGTTTCAAAAAAATGAAAAAGTACATTATATATTCATATATATATATACATATAGTATGTAAAGTTTTGGTCCACCTCTTTACTCACCGAGCTGTGGTATGGATGATCAACACTGATGCTTTTAATTACCTCCTTTAGAGATTTTTTTTTTTTTTAATTTTCTGATATATCATGAATGTATTCTGTGTAATAGGTAGTGTGCTTTCCTCACTGAAGATGTTTCATACATATCTTTTCTCTGTTTGTATAGGCAAGCCTTTACAAGTTAGGTCTACAAAGTACAGACTTCATGATGTAATAAATATTTTAATTCTTTTATGTAATCTCCAGGGGTCAGATCTAGTGAGAGAACCCAATGGAACAGCATGCTCAAAAAGAAAAAAAACCTGTAATTACTCTTCTGCATATCATTCATGGGTCAGTGATAAAGAAAGGCTCCTAGGAATCTCTTCAGTGTGTACTCATGTTTATTGAGTGAAATGTTATCTTTAAACTAAACTTTTTCATGTAATCATTTTTTTAATTAATTCAGTATAATACTCATACTTGGAACATCTGAGCATTCTGCAGATCTTAAGGCTATATCTGTGGCCATTTGTGAGCAAATTTAAATGAAGTTGTCTAACCCTATTGTTGATGTTAATAGGTTTATAAATCCTGATTACATTCAGGATATCCACTCAGACACTAGGCACTTTGAACTTCTCTGCAATAGGTATTTGATGCTAATTTCCGTTTCTTCAATTAGATTACTAATGTTACACCAACAACCTTTTTTTATGTGTTGCCTAGCCAGCGTATAGCAAGTGAATATAACATTATTGCAAGTTAAAATGGCTCTCAATAGCTTTCTGTATGCTTATGTCACTATTATGGTATAGGAATTAATGTTATTAGATTTCACTGTCATGGCCTTATGAGTAAGACAGATGCTGGGATTTTACCCAGCTTTTGTACAAAGCTTTCAAATACGTCTAAAGATATCTTCTGGAAAAAACAAAGTCAGTAAGTAAAAAATGGATAATCCGTTTCTTTCCTTGATAACTTTTTTTCAGACATAAATTTACTTAGAGGCTAGGGAGTTACCAGTAACCCTAGCCTGTCCCATGCAGCTTCAGTTAAGGAGTTTTGAATATCTGCATGCTTTATACCATTCACAGCAGGGTCCTGTGGCTCTATAGTTTCTTTCAGCAGTTAATCACCTTTTTAATTAAAAAGAAATAGCTGTGTTCTTACAGTTAAAATCAGCATGATAATTTTTGCAGTTCTAAAGACTTACACCGTGTTGTGCCACTGCATGAACTTTAACCCATAGTAAGCATGATGGGGAAGGAAAAATTATATCTGGAAAAATTATGCAGGAAACTATTTTCTACAGATGGAATTGCTAGTGGGAAGCTTTGTTTTTTTTTTTTTTTTTTTTTTTAATATAACGTAGACTATAGTCACAAAAATGTAAATGAAGCATGATGTCTCTGTTCATGCTTTTAACTCAGGACAATACACGCGCACACACACACACAACCCACCACCACCAAACAAAAACAAAAACAAAAAACAAAAAAACCAACA
This sequence comes from Anser anser, assembly GCF_964211835.1. Lineage (NCBI taxonomy): Eukaryota > Metazoa > Chordata > Aves > Anseriformes > Anatidae > Anser > Anser anser. The sequence goes on along the minus strand of NC_139721.1, from coordinate 17,970,073 downwards.
GTTGCATCAAGCTTTAGAAACTGAGATTAGTCAAGGAATCTGGTAATAGACCTGATTTTTGTTTGTTTGTTTTTTTAGCAAAATGTATGGATCTAAAATAGAGTCTGTGCCTTTTTTTTTTTTTTTTTTTCCCTCTCCCATTAAAGATTTCTTATGAGTGTAGCAAAATACAGATAATTGAACTGACTGGAAAGACAAAGATTTGTCTACTTCCATGTGGGCTGGTGAGTTCCCTATGGATTTCTAATCCTATGTAAAACAAACATTAATGACACTATGTGTTAAGATACATGCTATTTAGGTGTAATTTCTTGATGAGGTAATAAGTTCACTGTGAATAACTGTTAGACAAAATGGTGAAATGAATTTATAAAGCAAATATTATATTTTTGAGTAAAGAGTATGTATGTATATAATGTATATTTAAAGATTTTCATTTTTAATGTTGCATCATCTGGCTGTCATTTGGTGATTGACAATTGATAAAACTGAACATGCATGCATATATATTTTTATATATATCAGCTAGGGAATTAGAGATCATGTTGATTGGAGAAGTTAGAAGACTGATGAAGCAAGGCAGTTTTAAACTTTAAAACTAGACTTACTAATTTAGGTGAATTTATTTTGATGCTTTTGTTTAGTGTTTTTGTGTTACTTGCCATCCTTCTAAAAGTGGGAGTTTTTGTTCCAAACATTCCTTATCTTACTTTAGTTCTTCTATTCATTGTTCTTGTGTTTTGCAGGATGTCTTATCTATTTGCTGCTCCTTGTTCTTATCTTGTCTTGCAACTTTCTATTACTTGGAGTCTCTTATGTCCGAATACATACAACTTTTCCCCTTGCTCGCATAATTATGCAAAACCTTTTATGTTGTGTCTGATATATCGTTACAAAATACTAGTGTATTTTTGTTGGCTATACCATCTCTAATCAAAGCACAGAGAATATTTGGAATGTTGTTCATCAGGTCTAAGGAATCTCTTTCAAGTGCCTGGGCTATGTAGGCATCTGAGTGGCGCTATTACAAAGTTCATTTGTTATTTGCTTCAGAGTAAGATAGAGAAGTGTCTGGATCTGATGAATGAAGGTGAAAGGGCTGGAGATTCATCCAAATGGAATTTGAGTATATATATATTATATAAGAGCATTTGAAACCAATTTGGAGTTGTTTTTTTTTTAAATTATTATTTTATTTTTCTTTAACAATGCTGGCACTAAGTAATGATATAATGTAACCCACTCTTTTATGTGTAGATTGTAGAGACAGAGAAACTGGTATTTCTTCCTCTCAAAGGTGTGATGGTCAGAAATTCTTGTATTAAATTCAAATCTTCTTGTTTTAACCTGTATCTTCCTTCCTTAATAATTAACTATTCCATTCTACGGAAAGATTGGAAGTAATTCAACATTTACATTTTCTCTGGTTAACTGCAACTGTATTATGCACATCTTTTAACAACTGTGTTAGCTTACTGAGTGCTTACAGTCGTTATTCAGGAGATAGGAGGATAGTTGCTGGAAACTTTATAGTCTTGTAAGACTTAAAATGCATTAAAAAACTGACATTTTAATGTTATTTGGTAATGATATCTGGCAGAGTTAACTGAGCTTAGAGTTCTCCAATTGTCAATTGCCTGCCTGCAATCCAACTTTGTGATTGGGATGAAAGTATTTAGAGGAAATGAGTTTCATCCTGACCATGTTAAAATAAATATTCATTCTTTGACTTCAGGATTGCTCAGAGATGGCTCTAGTTGAGTTTGTTTAAACTATTATTATAAATATTATTATTTTAAAGCTTCATCCTTTTATGAAGTTAGGTTATGCAAACATACATATCTACTAAGATGAAATAGTACATAGATGATTCAAGCTCTACTTTTATTTATGGAAAATGAGTAAAAACATGCTGTATTTCTGATCAGTTAATCTGAAAAGTCTGTTGTACTAATAAGTAATGACTTTTTCAACTATTTTTCAGCTGCTAAGTTTTTTGAATTTTGATAAAAGAAAAAAGTCTCAGAAGAATCTAGAGTGATTTATTAGTATTTTGTATAGCTTAATGTATAATGTCTGTAAAAGAATTAGATTTTACTAGAATAACAAAATTATTATTACAGTTTTATTAGAGATATTAAAAATAGAATTATGTGCCTGTATTGCCATGTAAATGAAGTATCGGCATATTTTCCAATGTAATGTAATCACTAATCTTTATAGAACTATAACAGTTTCTAACTGTTTTACTTCTACTGCTCTTCTTTTTCTTTAATATATTTATTAAAATGCTTCAACTATGGCAAAACTGCTGCTAGATGAATATATTATATGTACATATCTGATTTCAAATTTTGTCTAGACAGAATAGTGACCAGTTTAATTTAAATATTTAAACATCTTAATATGCAATAAATTTTAATGAATAGTTATCTGATATAAGTTTTCAGGTTTTGGAAACTGAGATTAACATATTTCAAAATAAATTCCCATTTATGGAACATCTATGCTAACAAAGACATGATTTCTTAACTCCCTCACCTCATGAGAAGTCCAGATAAAGGACCTAATCATCACAGCAAGACGTAAATTGTTATGTTTGGATTACACATTTTGAATGAACACCACATTAGAGATTTTCTTTTTCTTTCCAAATTATTACTATTTTTTTTAGTCATCTATAAATCACTAAACCTTTTCCTGTTCTGAAATATTTTATAGTCATCAAAAAACACTGAACATTTGATTAATGTGGATCAAACCCAAACTGGATAGAGTACAACAATGTTCTGCTGAAGGTACACCATGACAATATTCAGTACTGCTGACTTCTTGAGTACTTTTGAGGACTGTAGAGATTAGTGAAATAGATTTGACCTGTGAGAAAGCAGTTAAGCATTTTCTGTAAATACACAGAGAATGCCCAGTTCTTAACACAGGAAAGGTGACTGAAGAAAGGAAGATAATAACAGATTTTACTGAGACTTTTGAGCTCAGAAGGGGTTTCCTAGTTGCAGTACCTTGATGATAGGTCTTCAGAAGGTCTATTTTGTTTGTGGGTATTTTTTGTTTTATTTTGTTTTGTTTGCTTGTTTTGTTTTGTTTTGGTTGGTTGCTTGTTAACCATGGATTAGAGAGCTAAATGCAAATAATAGAGTTGCTATGATGTTACATGAAAAAGATGGAAGGACTGAAAACTGTAGAAGGTGCTGAAAGAAATAAAAGGTTAGAAATGTGAAATAGAGATAAAATGTAATACCACAAGTTTTATGGTGCTTTTAGGGCTAAATTATATAAAACTAAACCCAAACACAACTTATTAAAGTAAAACCAGCTAGAAAAGAGGAGCTAAGGCAGGAAGATCAAAACAATTTGACTATATTAGTTAATCAGTTCAGTTAGGCACAGTGAAGCATTTCTGAAAAAAATACTGCTATAACATTAGGAGAAGTGTGCATATATACATATATATATTTAGACATGGAATTGGAATAGGTACTGCTAAAAGAAACAAACAAACAAAAAACCTACTATAATACTGTATACAATTCTGGTTATCTTGCTACAAACTAAAATTGGAATAGACTCAGATAAGAACTCTTCCAGGTGATAGGAGAGTCAGTTTTATGAGAGAGGATTAAAATAATTTCCCTTGTGTAGCCAGCAAAATGAAGAATGAGAGGGGATCAGATTGTTCTCTATAAATACATCACAGAATTGAAAAAGAGGTAGAGAGAACAGTTATTTAAACTGAAGGACAATGTTGGCACAGGTGCAGCGGTTATAAATTGGCTACAAACTAGACAGGTTGTAAATTTAAAAGAAAGGTTCCTAATCATTAGAGAATAAGTGAGGAAGGAAAAATATCCAACTGCTTTTAAGATGGACCTTGACCATATTTGATTAAAATAATACGGATAAAAAAAATAATTTTATATTGATTTTGTTGCTTTGAGTTTCAAACAATATATCTGTGAAATTAAATTCTCTTTCGAATTTATGTGCTGAACTACTGCTTTTATATGCTGGTGGGAATTAAACTGAGACAACAAAAATATAATGGACGTCCAAATATGATGAGCACTTTGTTCTATTAAAAAGTCCAAAAACTTTCTAGGATCTCTTAGGAAGGGTCAGTGCTTCAGACTTATGATGACAGAGCTAATCACTATTTGAGGTTAGTCGTAATTTCCTAGCTGAGTTCTTGCTCCAGTTATTTCAGTTATAATTCCTCTTTAAATACTTTGGTGTGTTTAGGGACTTTGCTACCTTGTTTGCTTTATCAGTCTAATTGAAACTATACCTAAGTAAGCATTTTAAAAATATAGACTTACAAATGATGTTTCTTGAATTGTTTTAAGGACCGTTTAGTTGTTTTAAAATTATTTTCTTCTAAAAAAGACCTGTAATCAAACTGATAAGTTAATTTGGCATCTTTTCTGATTTCGTCTTCATTCTCATCTCCAACAGTTAATGCAATTAAACTTTAAAACCAAAATTCCAGATAGCTTCCTCACTTTTCCCACTTATGGGCAATGGAAGTTTCTGAAAAAGCCCCTAAATTTTTGTACTTTAAAGTTGTCATAATTCAGGCTCATAGTATCCTGTAGGAATCCTTTTTCTTTCTCTCTTTTTTCCTCTCCCTCTTCTTTTCTCTTTTTCTCTCCTTCACTCTCATTTTAACTTTTATTTTTTTATCTTGAACTGTACTACATATGTATGCTTAAATAACATGCATGTAAAAGTCAAGCAAAGATGTTCCTTATTTTACTTAAAATCTTATTAGGCTTAGTATTTCTAGTGCTTGCATTTTTTTTTTTAATTTTTTTTTTGGAAATTATTTGAGCAGAAACCAGTGTGCTCTTTCAAAATGAAAGATAGCACATCAATCCAAATCTTATAGAAAAGATTCTGCCAATTTATTTATTCTATCTTCATAAGCTAATATATTATGATAATTTAACATTATAATAGGGCCTGAATTTAGCTGCCTCTTTAAGAAACCATTGATATATTGATATATATAAATTTTCCTATTCATTCCTTTGGCAGAGTATCTATGACCAGTATAGTCTTCAAAAGAAATTGAACAGATTTGGTCTTAAAAGCTGGCAGACGGACTTAGAAAATTACCATCAAAGGCTTTATTGGTTGCCTTCAAACACTATCAAGCCTTTAAGACTGCCAAATACTGTAACATGGCATATATTATTTGTAAATGAATGCTGATACATTGGCCGAGATGTTTGGAAAACGGAGATTTTTAGGCAATTAAAACTGGCCTTATTTTTTCAGTATTTGCTGTGATTCATCATTTCTATTCAGAGTGGTAGATCTAAAATTTTTTATCACGGATATGCTCTATGGTGGATGACTCCACTAGACAGTATCCCACTGCAATATGTAGTCCATGAATTTATGAAAAATAACAGTGTATGAATAAAAGAGCTCACAGTTTATGTTGAAAAAATACAGCACGTGAATAAGGGAAATAACTCTGAGTGAAGAAAAAGGAATTCATAAAATGTTACACATGGAACAAGCAGGTGATCATTAGCTGTTCATGCTACCAGCATGTTTGCCTGGATAAGTGCAGGGCAGATGTGCCCTTTTACTGGAAGCTTTGAACCTGGAACCCTATATGGCTCACACCAATGCATTTCCATCTTGTTGGATATGAATCTAACTCCTTAGCTGAATATTTTGGCAGGAATTATATTGGATGCAATTTAATAATGCATCAGGACTCAAGTCTGAGAGGCATTGGCATTGAATTACTTAGTGATTTTGGTTCCATCCCTCAGTTGCACAAGGTGAACTAAGATCTATCTATACATGTCAGTTCAGGCAAACATTTTAAACTTTTATTAAAGAGCTGCTTTCTGAGTTATTAAAAGGTAACATTTAAGTAGTAAGTTGAAAAATGAGACTCATAAGACTGTTTGCTAATGAATGGATTCCAATAGTGAATCTTCAGTTTTTTAAGGTATTAATGTATTAAGTGGGTGGCTGACAAATCTTGTTCATCGTGTAGGACTGATAAGACTTTTTCTTGAAAAATTAAATAGCTTTCACTTCAGAGATGTTCATTTCTAGCCCTCAGTATTCCAGAGCAAACCTAAAAGCCTGGGAGTCCGGAGAGGTCTCAGTTGACTGGAAGCTGGCAAATGTGATCCCAGTTTTCAAGAAAGGCAAGAAAGAAGATCCTGGAACTTACAGGCGTGGTAAAATTGTGGAGAAGATTATTCTGGGACATATTGAAAATCACCTAAACGACAATGCAGTCACTGGCCAGAGCCAACATGGGCTCACTAGAGGAAGGTCATGCCTAACAAATTCAATTTCCTTTTACGACAAGATCACCCAGCTAGTTGGCCAAAGGAAGCCAGTCGATGTAATCTTTCCGTATTTCAGTAAAGCTATTGATACTGTCTCTCACAGTATCCTTCCGGATAAAATGACCAGAATACAGTTAGATAAAAGCATAAGAGCATAGTAAGATGAGTGAACAATAGGCTGATGTGTTGGTCCCAGAGGGTTCTTGTAAATGGGGTTACAACAGGCTGGCGACCTGTCACTAGTGGCGTTCCCCAGGGCTCCATTTTAGGACCAGTCCTCTTCAATGTTTTCGTAAACGATTTGGATGAAGGACTTAAAGGTTTTTTAAGCAAGTTCACAGGCTCCCCAGGGAAGTGGTAACAGCACCAAATCTGCTGGAGTTCAAGAAGATTTTGGACAAAGCTCTCAGACACATGGTCCGATATATATATATATATTTGTGTGGTCCTTTGGGGACGCAGGAGTTGGACTTGATGATCCTTGTGGGTCCCTTTCAACTTGGATATTCTGTGATTCTATGATTTTAAGTCCATGTTTTCTTAAGACAGAAAATGAAGAGAAAAGAACCCAAAATGAATTGTTTAAAAAGAGAGAGCAGGGGAGAGAGAGAAAAGAAAAGAAAAAAAAAGGAAAGAAATTGTACTTTACCTTAGCCTTTTCTTTTGTTTCAGAGGTTAGCACTGATGTTGTGACTTTGGAAAGTTTTGTACTGGGAGAAGTGGAATTCATTCATTATGCTCTTAAGTACCTTATGAATAAATCCTACCTACCTCCATTGCTCATCTTTCTTATACTGGAGGCATCTACATCTAAACTATTTGTCTATGCAGTCATAGTCAATGTAGAATCATCAAAAGTGCAGTTCACTTTACTAAATGTAGGTATTGTAGAACATATGCAAGGAATTGTGTGATGAATTGCAACTTGCCGAATCCTCCTTGCCAGGGGAGGTTTAGGTTAGAAATTAGGAGACATTTCTTCTCAGAAAGAGTAGTCAGACATTGCAACAGGTTGCCCAGGGAAGTGGTGGAGTCACCATCCCTGGGGGTGTTCAAGGAAAGGTTGGATGTGGTGCTTCGGGACATGATTTAGTGGGCGACATTAGTAGTAGGGTGATGATTGGACTGGATGATTTTGAAGGTTTTTTCCAACCTTAAAGATTCTATGATTCTATGATTCTAACTTAACCTGTACTGACTAGTTTGTGATAAGTGATAAAGTAAATCAAGGTGTCTTGCTTAGGTCTAGATGCCTAATTAGATGATGATGATTATTATCATTTTCCGTAGGAATCATTCCATTTACTTTAACAGGGCACTTTCTCATGTTCCATTTGCAGAGAACCAGTCTGGTCCTGTGAAAGTTAGTCAGAGCTTCCCTTGGACACTTCCTTTCTTGAACTGTGAAAATTTTATTATAGCTAATTTTTATAAGGTAGAACTCTGAATATTTATATATATATATATCCATATCTCATATATTTAACTACAAGTATTGTGCAAATTATTAACTTTAATATCTTTTTATTAATGTGTTCAGAACAAATATTCATCCATTAAGGCTGGGAGGCTTCGTTGTGTAAGAAATAACTTGCGGCTTTTTCTGAAAGCTTGATTATATGGAGTCAAAAACAGTGCAGACTCTAGCTGTACTTTTGTCTATTAGAATTGCAACAAACATATGTATACATAGAGCATCGTGACTGATGAGCATATGTATACATAGAGAACCTGACTCAGCCTTTCTCTCCAGATTTTTTTACTACCATTGAGTCATCATTTTTCTTCAGATTTATCTACTTATTTATTTATTTATTTATTTATTTTACTATCCTAAAACTCCTTTTGTTCTGTGTTGTTATGTCTCACGTTGCATGATGTTCATAATTATCAAGGATCAGTTATAAAATGTTGTATCTGTGTATAAGATCTATATCTTGGCTGTGATAATAAAAATATTCTGCAGTAGATACTGCAGTATCTAGTGCCATTCAGGTGACCAATTCAGACAATTCTGTTCATTTTTTCTGTAAGAAAATTTTAATTAAGCTAATCAAAGAAGAGCCTTTATTGTTTCTAAGCTTGGCTGCAGTTTGATCAGAGATGCTTTATCTTCTGCCAGTACAAATCATTCAGCTTCAGATGTAATATTGGTAGATGTGAAGTGCCATCATTTAACATCTAGTCCTCCTGCATCACAGGTCTCCTTTCATATTGTCTCTGCCTTTGACGAAAAGGTACATCCAGCCATGTTTGAAGTTTAAAATGCACACTTCCATTATTTTCAGTTTTAGAATGCTTCCTCATTGGAAATTTAAACCAGTACTTAACAAGAATTAAACAGAAATGTTTAAAATTTTATACATGTTTACAGGGTATTCTGACAGCAGTACTGAAACCATGTGAGTATGGAGTATATTTATTAGTTTATGGGTCAAAGCAGCTTTTCAGTTACACAATAAGTGATTTGTCAGAAGACTGGCAAGTTAAAGATGATCTCCCTTCAAGTTGTCTCTATAATTTAGAAAACTTCTGCACAGAAGCCCCAGTAGTTCCCTTGTTGTCATTCAAGAGTTTGTCATGCACATTCTTTGGTAGCTTCCTTAGCTCCCTGAAAGAAGTTACCTCAGTTTGCAGACTTTTCATCTTCTTCTGTCCTTGAAATATTTATTTATTTATTTATTTATTTATTTATTTATTTATTTTTCTCAGCCCAAATTAAACCTCAGGGAAGATAAGAAATGTAATGTACAAGTTGTATCACCATGTAATGCTTCTTGGTTTTGAGGCATTTTTTCACGTCTGAGCTAGTAACTAGTGGTAGTGGCCAGCAACATTCTTGAAAGCTTCTTGAATGAAAAGTTAAAAACTGTATAAGAATATGCATTTCTAAATAGCAATAATCCTCTGTGTATATGTAATGTCTTAGTTTTACTCTGCTGAAAGCTCTTTTAAGACTTTTTTCTTCAGTTCCCAGAACAGAACCAACTGATATTATATATATATTATAGAATCATAGAATGTCTTGTTGGAAGGGATCTTAAAGATCATCTAATTCCAACCCTCCCTGCCATAGGCAGGCACTAGATCAGGTTGGCCAAGGCCCCATCCAGCCTGTCCTTGAACACCTCCAGGGATGGGGCATCCACAACTTCTCTTGGCAACCTGTGCCAGTGCCTCACTACCATCTGAGTGAAGAATTTATTCCTAATGTCTAATCTCTCCTCTTTTAGTTTAAGACTATTCCCCCTTGTACTTACTATCATTATCAACCTGAGTAAAGAGTTGCTCACAATCCTTTTTATAACCCCCCCTTAAGTATTGAAAGGCCACAATGAGGTCTCCCTGGAGCCTTCTCTTCTCCAGGCTGAACAGCCCCAGCTCTCTCAGCCTTTTTTCATAGGAGACATGCTCCAGCCCTCTGATCATCTTTGTAGCCCTCCTCTAGACTTGCTCTAACAGGGCCACATCTTTCTTGTGTTGGGTGTCCCAAAACTGGATGCAGTACTCCAAGTGGAGCCTCATGAGGGCAGAGTAGAGGGGGAGAATCACCTGCCTTGACCTGCTGGTCATGCCTCTTTTGATGCAGCCCAGGATGCTGCAGTTGGTCTTTTGGGCTGCAAGTACGTACTGCTGGCTCATGTTGAGCCTTTCATCCAGCAGAACTCCCAAGTGCTTCTCTGCAGGGCTGCTCTCAATGAGTTCTTCTCCCAGTCTGTCCTTATGTCTGGGATTGCCCCAGCCCAGGTGCAGTACCTTGCACTTGGACTTGTTGAACCTCATGCGATTCACATGGGCACACTTCTCCAGCCTGTCTAGGTCCCTTTGAATGGCATATCCTCCTTCTTTAGAATCAACTGTATGACTCAGCTTGGTGTCATCTGCAAACTTGCTGAGGGTGCACTCAATCCCATTATCTATGTCATTCAAGAAGATATTGAAAAACGCTAGTCCCATGACAGACCCCTGAGGGACACCGCTTGTCACTGGCCTCCACTTGGGCATAGAACCATTGACTACCACTCTCTGGGTATGCCCATCAAGCCAATTCCTTATCCAATGAATGGTCCACCTTTCAAATCTATATCTTTCCAATTTAGAGATTAGGATGTTGTGTGGAACCATGTCAAAAGCCTTACAGAAGTCCAAGTAGATGACATCAGTCAGTATTCCCTTGTCAACTGATGCAGTCAATCCATCATAGAAGGCTACCAGATTGGTCAGGCAGGATTTGCCCTTGGTGAAGCCTTGCTGGCTGTCCCAGATCATCTCCTTGTCCTGCATGTGCCTCAACACTGCCTCCAGGAGGATTCATTCCGTGATCTTGCCAAGCACAGAGATGAGTCTCACAGGTTTATATTTCCCTGGCTCTTCCTTTCTACTCTTTTTAAAAATGGGAGTGATGTTTCTGGTTTTCCAGTCACTGGGGACTTCACCTGACTGCCATGGTTTTTCAAATATGATGGAGAGTGGCCTGGTGACTATATCAGACAATTCCCTCAGGATCCTGGGATGCATGTCATCAGGCCCCATAGACTTGTTAAGTTGCGTCAGAAGGTCCCAAACTTGCTCTTTGCTTACGGGGGGAGGGACTCTGCTCCCCCAGCCCCTGCCTAGACGTTCATGGACTTGAGAGATGTGGGAAGCCTGACCACCAGTGAAGACTGAAGGAAGAAGTTGTTAAGCACCTCTGCCTTTTCCACATCTGTTGTTACCACTTCTCCATCTTCATTGGTCAGAGGCAGTACGCTCTCCTTAGTGTTTTTTTTATTTTTATGTATTTATTTATTTATTTATTTGTGGCCAATGTACTTGTAGGACCCCTTCTTGTTCTTATTATTATTTGCATCCCAGAACAGGTTTAGTTCTGGCAGTGTCTTGGCTTTTCTGATCCCATCACTGCACATACAAACAACCTTTCTTTACTCTTCCTTGTCCTGTTTCCAACATCTTTGCATTTCCTTCTTTTGCCTAAGTTTGACCAACAGGTCCTTGTTCAGCCATGCCAGTTTGCCAGTTTCCTACCTTCCCTGCTTGATTTATTGGACATGGGAATAGAGAGCTCTTGTGCTCTAAGGAAAATATCCTTAAAGAGTTGCCAACTCTGATCAGATCCTCTGTCCCTAATGACTGTGTCCCATGAGCTCTCATCCACTAATTCTATGAATAGCTGGAAGTTTGCTTTTCTAAATTTCAGGGTCCTGACTTTGTTCTTTGCCAGGCCCCTGTCCCTCAAGATCACCAACTTAATGAAGGCATGGTAATTGCAACCCAGGCTTCCTCCAGTCTTAACCTCTTCAATGATCTCTTCCACATTGGTGAGCACCAGGTCCAGTAATACTTCTCCTCTGGTTGGTTTGTCTAATAGCTGGATGAGGAAGTTGTCCTCAGTGCACTCCAGAAGTCTCTTGAATTGCTTACTGCCTGCCACATGACTTTCCCAGCAAACATCTGAGTGGTTGAAATCCCCCAGGAGGATGAGAGCCTGTAAGTGTGATGCTTCCTGTAGTTGGAGCGAGAAAGGCTCCCCTTGATCAGACAGCCTGTAGTAGACCCCAAGCACAAGGTGCCCTTTGTTGGTCTGGTTCTTTTTACCCATAGGCTCTCAGCCTGCTCTTGGCTGTTTCTTTGAGGGGACTGTTCACAACCTATCAGTTTCTTAACATAGAGGGGAACCTCCCCCCCACCCCACCACCCCCCCTTTCCTTCTCTGCCTATCTCTCCATAAAGTTACCTTTACTGTGTAGTTACCCGCATCAGATCATGTCCTGTTCCTTCTCCCTTTTCTTTCTAGCTGCCCATCTGGATTTCTCCCTCTCTGAGGGAAGCTATGCTTACAATTCAACCCAAGCTTGCATGTTTACAATATTGCATTTCATTTTAAACATCAAATCTATCTAGCCAAATGGGTGGGACACTGTACTTGGCCTGAAAGAGAGCTGTACAACAGTATTGAAGCAATGCAACTGTAGGAGGTAACATCTATGCACAAGACACACACTACTAGGTAGATTCACAAAATTACTTTGGGACAGCTCTAGAAGGTGACATTGTTTTGATGTAATGTGGTGTTCTTGTCTTAAAGCTCTGACTACTCCTTTAAATGTCTTGGTCATGCCATTCTGTTAGTTTTCTAATGTCAACAAATGGATCTCTGAAACATTGCTTTCACAAGTAATTAGTCAATTAGTGAGGGGTAGAAAGAGGTGGGATATATATATATTTTTAATACTCGCTTAGCTATTCTGATTCTTAGCCTCAAGACAGATAAAACACCAGGCTTAACTCATTTAATTTGCTGAGCTGAAGGTGTTTCGCCCTGGAACAGCTTACTGGGGAAGCAAGATTGCTTGCAATAATGCACTAAAATAAAGCAAAATAAAGCAAAACAAAACAACAACAAAATCATTAGTGATACAAATGTAAAATACACTTTAATTAGTTGTAACACAGTCTTTTTCATGCTTACCTGAGATATTTGTTTCCCCAGCTATGTTGAACAGCCAGATGATTCTTTCCAGGAGAGAGCTGTTGTGTTATTTTCTCCTTTTTGGCCAGGTAAGTCAGTGTTTCTCTGATGATTCTCCTTATTGGAGTCAGTACTCCCCTGAGTGAGAACATGAGTACACTGAAGACTGGGAAAATGTGAAAAGTTGTGTCTACCCATGATAGCAAAACTTTGTGTTTGATGATTGTACATGCACTCAAAACAAAACAAAACAAAACAAACAAACAAAAAATCAAACAATAAAACAAACAAACCAAAACAAAACAAATGATTCCAATAATTCATTCAGATGATTTGAAAAACACAGTTAGTTCAGACAGTTGAGAATGTATTGTTACAGTTGAAAAATCTCTAACTTTCCAATGTCAGACTAGTGATGGGAAAAATGAAACTTGCAGATGCATGAGAATAGTCAAATAGATGCATGGCTGAATAGTTAATGGCAACAAGAGTGAGGGAATGCATGCAGAGCAATTTGACTAGAAACTCTGGTCCTCCCAATATGCTACTTTTCTATTAGTTTTTCTCTTTATTCTGATACTGTAACAGTGCAGTTTCTGTCAGATTAGAAATGGTGTGAAAAAAAGCTAAGTTATGAAATATGAGTTTGCATGTAACTATGCTATGATACATTCAAAGTTTTGTTTGCAGGTGGAGTCTGTATACACCCGTGGCCTTAGGGTAATTTGGAGGATTTTGTGCTTTTCTAATACATTTCATATAATGTATATATAACATTTCTTCATAGTAAATGGTATACTGAAGATTTCCCAGATTCTAATATGTGGTTGCCAAGATACAAAAACATCAAGCAACTCTTGAATAGTTTTCTGAAGAGTAATTATGGGACCATAGCAAGGAAAATAGTACTTTTAAGGAAGAGTGAAAGTTAATAAATTCTTATGTTAAGTTCAGATGCTGACATCTCCTTTCTCAGAACCTTAAAAATATACATGGAATAAGTCAATTTGTACAGAGTAGCAGAGCACCCCATTGCGCTAGGAACTGTTATGTATATAACAATATATAATAGTAACAGTTATGTATATAATGGTAACAGTAATGGTTTATCCTTTTGGTATAAAAACATTTAAAAGAAAACAAACAAACAAAAAAAGGATAGCTAAAGCAAGTTAAAATCATGTATCTTCAGCCCATTCTCTTTGAATGTATATGGCTATATATATATATGACAAACAAACAAACAAACTGTAATATCAGTCTATATCTAAGAGTAATCTTTATTCAAGGAAGTCTTTGTATTTAATCATCATTCACAGTCTTCAATATATTTTGAACTCAATCACTTTATAAAACATTTCAGATTCCTTTGACATCACACTGGCATTAGTTCAGTCCTGTTTTAATATAACTTCATCAAAATGATTTTTAATCAGGTGCTGATTTTTAAGGAGAAATAATATGTATATATATATCGGTCCTATTTGATCTGGAGGTTTTACTCTTTAATTTGTATTCTTTTCTTTCTTTGTTTTCCCATCAGTCTCTAGTTTCCTTCATAGTGACATAAGAGTTTTTATATAAAATTTGGAAGAGGTTTTGTTTCTGGAAAGGTAGTTATTTCCTTTTGCCTCATATCAAAGATGAAGGGAAAAAAATGGCAAAAAAATGTCTTTCTCTCTGATCACCTCTTTGATCACCTCTTTGTCTTGCATGTGCCTTGAGGTTTTTTCCAGGAGGATCTTTTCCATGATCTTGCCAGGCACAGAGCTGAGGCTCATTGGTCTGTAGTTCCTTGGGTTCTCCTTTCTACCCTTTTTAAAAATGGGAGTGATTCTCTTTTTCCAGTCACCAGGGACTTTCCCTGACTGCCAGAACTTTTCAAATGTGATGGAGAGAGGCTTGGCAACTACATAAGCCAATTCCTTCAGGACCCTGGGATACAAGTCATCAGGTCCCACAGACTTTTAGTTTATTAGTTTATTTAGTGTCATCAGGTGGTCTCAGACCTGCTCTTTTTAAATCCTCATTTCTCTAAGATAAGACATAACGATTTTTTTTATTTTTATTTTATTTATTTATTTTTATGACAGTATGTAGTTCTGATGGGTGCTAGAAAAAGAGGCACGGTAGATTTCTAGATTGTTCACATTTCAAATTTTCACAGCTGCCACTCTCCACTGGCTGTCAGATTTATATATGTCTAACAGTCTTAGTTTCAGAAAAACAACTTTAGTTTGCTGGAAATAACATTGTTACAAGAATATCTGCCAGTACCAAAAGACATGCATGTGAATAATACTTTGCTATGTGTATCATGCCTTTAGGTATTCAAAATAACTTTTAAGCTATAAACCTAATTTAGGTTTTCTTAATGGGACACTTCATATGAAACTGCTTAGGAATAGCATATGTTCAACTTTGATAAGGTTCAGGTATAAATCTTGTAATTGTGTGTCAGTCCTTCTTGGTTACTAGGACTAAGGGAAAAAAAATAAATTTCCTTTTGTCTAGACTGTTTTTACTATCTTTGCATGGGAAGATGAAGCAGAAAAAATTGCTTTACCCTAAAGAAAGTGACACAGTCAAGCAGATACATTCGTTTTATACATAATAAAATAAAATATAGGACAGAGTAAATCTGAATAAAGGTTTTATTTATTTATTTATTTATTTTCCAGCATAAGCATGAGATGGTTACATCAGTCACAAGTGATGAACCCTTTAGTCAGCCTTGTAGGTCATCCTGTGCAGACAAACAAACAAACAAAACCTTACTCAGGCAGTTGTTATGTACTGTATGTGTTGCACATCGTCCTAGAGTCTTAATGCAGGTTAGTTAGAGTGCAGGTAGAATGAAGATCTTTTGAATGATAGAATATATTTTAATTAATGGTAAGTCAATATAGAAATTAGTAAGGCAATAAAGAAATGTGGGATTTATATTTTTGCCTGCTGCCTCTGCCAGTGATGCAAATAATAATTCCCAGATGGTCATGTAATTTTACTGCCACTAGAAGAAAGCCTAATGTTGTCTATTTTCTGTGGTATGAACTCAACCATGAATTTTGGTAAAATACATTTTTAGAAACTTCTGCTGACTAAGCAATAGGAGAATCTCTGGCATAGATGACTTAACTTGAAGAGATGCTGGTTTGCTTTTCCCCAGAAAACAAATGGGCAATTTTTTTTTTCCTACCTCTCATTAATATAGATATTGGACAGATCAACACTGAGAAGTTTGTAATTAATCTTTTACAGTATTTTGATGTTGTCTTTAAAAACTTGGATCAGATGTCTAATCCATTTTCTCTCAATCAATAAAAAATTTTTCTGTAACCTGAATTAAGGAAAAAAGAAACATCTGCTGGTAACCACAGAAATATTTGGATTTCCTAGGGCTATTTTAAAATCACCTATTCAACCAGTGTAACTGTCACATAGACTGAATATGTCTTCTACAAAACTAGACCAAAATGAATGAATAAATGAATAAATACATAAATAAATAAATATTAAAATAAATAATTTCCTTGGGGACAGAGAAAACAAAAGAGCTATCAGCTGCATAAGAAAGTGACTGACCAAAAGTAGCTCCAGAGCTGCTAGCAGAAACTGCCCAGGGAACTTGCTAACCAGTCAAATGGTACTGCTGGAAATGAAATCATTCCTGGCTTAGCAGCTGTGTTCTGTGATTCAAAGGAGCGGAGTGAAAAGGCTTCAGTCTGATGAGAAAAATGTTGTCTTTTCAAGGTACTTTATTTAATTATGAACAAAAATAGAAAAGCAGTCTGAACATATTGTTTAGGAAAGTAGTAGAGCATCAGTTTTCAAATAGCTATAGAAGTCTGTTTTTAGGGGTACAGAGTAAATCTGCTTTTTTCTCAGGTGACAGACATTGTAATAAAACATAGAAGCTGAGAGTGAAATGACATCCCATTGCTACTGGGAATTGATTCTATAAAAAGACATTTGAAAGCTATTATTTTTTTTGTTTGTAAACTGTCACTTTACCTCTTGATTTTGGGGTGATAAACATAGTGAAAACCTTTCCTTTCCAAACCTTTCAAGCCAAGGTGTTTTCATATCCTGACATAAGATATTGAACAATTCACAGTTCATGAAACAGTGTGACATGACTGATAACACTCAGTATAACCAGTCATCATTTCAAAAGCGCATGGCAAATAAAAAGAAGGAAGAAAAATATGGTTTACTTAAAACTGATGTTAAAGTTCTGTTTAAAAGGATTAGTTCACTGACCCTTAAGAATGTATATGGTAGACACCACATATAAAATACCGTATATAAGCTATCTTCATTAAGATTCACTAATCTATTCTGAGTTTAATTAATGAAAAATAAAACATAAAATACATAAAAAAACATAAAAAATAAAAATAAAACATCAAGCCGAAAGATTGAATAGGCTTTTCTACACTGAGTTAGCAGCTTGAGACTAAAGGATGCCCCATACAGGCTCTAATGTGAATGTTTAATTAAAATTATCTCATTGAACAAGAAACATATATATATATTATTTAGGCATACTTAATTAGTAGCTGTCAATTCTCTATGAATTCTCAAAGTACTTCCTACAACCCCCCCCTGCTTTTTGGCTTTGGCAGGGGGATTGGACCCAATGATCTCTTGAAGTCCCTTCCAACCCCTATAATTCTGTGATTCTGTTATTCTGTGTGATTCCTAACAAGATAATAATTTTGGTGATTCCTTTTCCTGTTAAGTGCGCAGATCTTTGCCTCAGAAGGGGTAAAAAATCAGTTAAGAGATCATGGTTAAGAATCAAAGAAGAGACCAATACTGGTGATACTGTGGTATGTACTTGCTGCAAACTATCTGTTAAAGGTGAAGAATTTAGATGAAGCTGTTCAACTTCATGCTTGCAAACGGTCATTCACATAGGAAAATCCAAACACAATTATAACTGCTGGAATGGAAGAGTGGCAGTGCAAGCAATCTAGGAGATTTCTGAAAAGCACTGAGGACAGCTTCCTAATTCACTCGCTTTGTGTGAGGTGTGCTGGAGCTATTGCTCATGAATAGGAAAGAATTGATTGGTGATGTGCCTACTGGTGGCAACCTTGGCTGTAGCAACTATGACACAGAAGAGTGTGAGATCCTGAGAAAAAAATGAGAAAGGAAATTACAATTCTATATATGCAGAATTACAGCCATGAACTTCTGGAGAGCAGATTTCAGCTTATTTGGGGATCTTCTTGCTGTGATCCTGAAAAGCAAAGGGCAATGGATAACTGGTTGATCTTCAAGGACAGCGTCCTAAAAACATTGAATGGTTCATTCTGACATGTTGAAAGCTGAGCAGGTGAGGCAGAAGGCCAGTACAGGTGAACAGGGAGCTCCTGACTGATTTCCACTGCGAAAAGGAAGTGCACAGAGGGTTAGAATCAGTGATGAGTCTCCTAGGTGGACAGCTGAGACATTTCTTATTTCTGCCACATTGGAGATCAGAAAGCCAAAGTTTAGATGGAGTTGGCATGTGCAAGAAATATAAAGTGAGAACTTCTGGAAGTACACTGGCAAAGGAAACACTAAGGCTGAGAGAATGGATCTTATTCAGTTTTAAATAACAAAGGCTAAGAGATATTTTGGTGTACTCGGTTACCAAATGTGAAAATAAAGATTGCTCTCAGAGATGCACAGTCATATTACAATGGACTCAAGCAGCTGTGGTGGTTTTACCATGCTGGGCAGCTGAACTCCACCACAACCGCTCTCTTACTCACCCTCCTTAGAAGAAGAAGGGAAGAAGAAAGTAAGATGGAAAGAAAACAAAACAAAACAAAACAAAACAACTCATGGGTTGAGATAAGGATAACCTAATGAAAGGGAAAAGGAAGATGGAAAACAAACAAACAAACAAAAAAAAAAGCAAAGGCCACACAGAAACACAGAGAAAAGAAATTACTCTCTACTTCCCATCAATGAACGATGTTTGGCCATGCACCAGGAAGCAGGGCCTCAATACACATAGTCATTGTTCGGGAGTACAGATGTCTTCATAATGAGACCCCCATCCCCCCGTCCCCTTCCTTCCTTTTTTCCACCTTTTTTTGCTGAGTGTGACACCATATGGTAAGGAATATCCCCTTGGTTGGTTTAGGTCAGCTGCCCCGGTGATGTCGCCTGTCCACCTCTTACTCATCCCCAGCCTTCTGGCTCTTGGCAGGGTTTGGAGGGAGTCCTGATGCTGTGCCAGCGCTGCTCAGCAATAGACAAAATACTGGTGTGATACCAATGCTGTTCTAGCTACAAGTGCAGAGCACACCACTGTATGGGCCACTGCAGAAGTTAACTCCATCCCAGACAGATCCACTACAGTTTGTTCAGCCTTGAGATGAGGGAGATGTCATGATGGCCTACAGATTCCTCACAAGGGGAGTGGAGGGCCAGGCGTTGATAGGACCCAAGGGAACAAGATGAAGCTGCATCAGGAGAGGTTCAGGTTGGATGTCAGGAAAAGGCGCTTCACGAAGAATGTGTCTGAGCATTGGAACAGGATCCCCAGACAGTGGTCATGAAAGCAAGCCTGTTGGATTTCAAGAAGTGTTTGGACAATGCTCTCAGACATATAGTTTGATTTTGGGGTGGTCTTGTGTGGAGACTTCTTCTGAAGACATATTCAAAAAACTCACGAGTTAGACTTAGACTCCTATGTTCATAGTAGTTGTTATCCTTTGCAACAGTAGTCTGCTTAAAATGAAGTCTGAGATTATTTCAAGTTGTGATACCTAAATGACCTCTTATTGCTGGTATGTGGTAAGTGGACAACAGTTATTCTGCCAGGGAATAAAGACAAGCAAGGATAACCTCATTTATTTTTTTCAGGTATGAATAGTATGTAGATCCACCCAGCATTTATCCAAGACATGCTTAATGTTAGGAAGGTTTCTGAAAAGTGAGAAAAAGTTCACCTAGTGTTCTACCAAAGTATTTCAAATATATGAGCTACAAAAGGTTTCCTATCAGCATATCCACTGTAGAAAGCAGCCACTGCAAATTTACATAGAAACAAAACCATCTTTAATTCCAAAATAAACTATTTTATGATTAATATTAATTATACATTTTATAGCTGCTAATAATATTTAAATACAGTTTGAAGAAAGATTGCTAATCCTTAAAATCTGAACATTATGCAACTGAAACCACTTAAGTAGGTGCCCCATATGATGCTCTGTTACTTTGTCAATAAGAGCTTTGTTTTTATCCTCCAACTTCCTGATTGTGGTTTTGACACACTGCTAGAGTTATTTACCCAGATGGATTGCTATCTGTCCTATGATTTACCCTTTTTATTTTTAAACTCATGGACAGTTTTTATTCTTTGTAGCTCATGATTTGATTAATGTTAAGGCTGCTTTAAACTGTATGGTCAAGACAAATTATCCCTGACTAATTATATATTTCTGAGCTTTTTTTGCTCCATTAAAATGTAGTCACTTTACAGGGAAAAGAGTTCTATTCACAAAGACAGCAAGGTGGACATATCTCTGTATCTGTTCTTGTCAAAAATAAGGATATAAGACTAAATTAAATGTGTTATTTATTTGTTTATTTCATTTTTCCTCCAGACAGAGGCAGGAACAATTAATAGAATCATAGAATCATCAATTTGTTTGGGTTAGAAGGCAGCCTTAAGGATCTGGGGGTGCTGGTTGATGCTTGCCTGAACATGAGCTGGCAGTGTGCTCAGGTGGACAAGAAGGCCATCATCAGCCAGGCTTGTATCAGGAATAGTGTAGCCAGCAGGACTGAGAAGGTGATCGTTCCCCTGTACTCTGCTCTGGTGAGGCCGCACCTCAAGTACTGTGTTCAGCTTTGGACCCCTCAGTACAAGAAGGACATCGAAGCCCTGGAACATGCCCAGAGAAGGACTACGAAGCTGGTGAAGGGTCTGGAACACAAGTCATATGAGGAGCAGCTGAGGGAACTGGGGTTGTTTAGTCTGGAGAAGAGGAGGCTCAGGGGAGACCTTATTGCTCTCTACAACTAACTGAAGGGAAGTTATGGGGAGCTGGGGATCGGTCTTTTCTCACAGGTAGCTTGTGATAGGACTAGAGGAAATGGCCTCAAGTTGTACCAGGGAGGTTTAGGTTAGAAATTAGGAGATGTTTCTTCTCAGAACAGTCAGGCATTGGAACAGGTTGTCCAGGGAAGTGATGGCGTCACCATCCCTGGGGGTGTTCAAGGAAAAGTTAGATGTAGTGCTTAGGAACATGGTTTGTGAGTGACATTGGTAGTATGGTGATTGTTGGACCAGATGATCTTGAAGGTCTTTTCCAACCTTAAAGATTCTATGATTCTCTGATTTTATGACTTGGTTCCACCCCCCCCTGCCATGGGCAGTGACACCTCCCAGTAGGCCAGGTTGCTCAAAGCCCCATCCAACCTGGCTTTCCAGGGATGGGGCATCCACAACTTTTCTGGGCAACATGTTCTATTGCCTCACCACCCTCATAGTGGAAATTTTCTTTATATTTAACTAAATCTACCCTTTTTTAGTTTAATGTCATTACCCCTTTTCCTATCGCTACACTCTCTAATAAAGAGTTCCTCTCCAGCTTTTTCATATGACCCCTTCAGGTACTGGAAGGATGCTGTAAGGTCTCCCCAGAGCCTTCTCTTCTCCAGGCTGAATATTCCCAACTCCTTCAGCCTGTCTTCATAGGAGAGGTGTTCCAGCCCCCTGAACATCCTCGTGCCCCTCCTCTGGACTTGCTCTAATAATTCCATGTCCTTCTTCTGCTGGGGGTCCCAGAGCTGAATGTGGTATTACAAATGGGTTCTCACAAGGGCAGAGCAAAGGGGGAGAATCACCTCCCTCCATATGCTGGTTATGCTTCTTTTGATGCAGCCCAGAATACGGTTGGCTTTCTGGACTGTAAGTACATGCTGCTGGTTCATGTTGAGCTTCTCACCAACCAACACCCCAAGGTCCTTCTCCTCAAAGCTGCTCTCAATCCATTCTCTACGCAGCCTGTATTTGTGCTTGGGATTGCCCCAGCACAGATGCAGGACCGTGCACTTGGCTTTGTTGAACTTCATGAGATTTGCACAGGCCGACCTCTCTCTAGCTTATCAAAGTCCCCCCATTCCCTCCAACATGTCCACTGCACCACACACTTTGGTGACATTGGCAAACTTGCTGAGGATGCACTCAGTCTCACCGTCCATGTTACTGACAAAGATGTTAAATAGTAACAGCCCCAACATTGACCCCTAGGAACACCACTCATTTCTTTTCTCCACTTGGACACTGAGCTGTTGACCACAACTCTTTGAGCACAACCATCCAGCCAATTCTTTACCCACCATTTCATGGTGGGCATTTGATGGTCCATCCATCAAAGATGTGTTCTCTCCAATTTAAAGACAAGGATATCATGTGGGAACGTGTAAAATGTTTTGTACAAGCCTAGGTAGATGACTTCAGTTGTTCTTCTCCTATCTACCAGTGCTGTAATGCCGGCCTTCAGGCATAATTTGCCCTTAGTCAGGCCACATTGGCTGTTACCCATCACCTCCTAATTTTCCAAATTCCTTAGCATAGTTTCCAGGAGGACCTGCGCAATGATCTCGCTGGGCACAGAAGTGACACTGACTGGCCTGTAGTTCCACAAGCCTTTGTTTTTTTCCCTTTAAAAAAATGGGAGTTACGTTTCCCCTCTTCCAGTCAGTTGGAACTTCACTGAACTGCCATAACTTCTCAAATATAATGGGCAGTGGCTTAGCAACTTCATCTGTCAGTTACCTCAGGATCAATGGATGCATCTCATCAGTTCCCATGGACTTGTGCACCTTTATGTTTCTTACATGGTGTTGAACTCAATCTTCCCTACAGTGGGTGGTTCTTCATTTTCCAGTCCCTGCCTTTGCCTTCTGGGACTTGGACTATGTGGCTAGAGATCTTTCTGATGAAGACTGAGGTAAAAAGGTCATTGAATACCCCAGCCTTTTCTGTATATTGTATAACCAGGTCTCCTGTTTCCTTCCAGAGAGGGCCCACAATTTCCCTAGTCTTCCTTTTATCACTGATATACATATATAAGCATTTCTTGTTGCCCTTGATGTCCTTGCAAAATTTAATGCTAACAGGGCTTTAGCTTTCCTAACCAATCCCTAGCTGCTCAGACAATTTCTCTGTATTCCCCCCAGACTACCTGTCCTTGCTTCCACTCTCTGCAGGCTTCTTTTTTTGTGTTTGATTTTGGCCAGAAGCTCCTTGTTCATCCATGCAGGCCTCCTGGCATTTTTGCCTGACTACTTGTTTGTCAGGATGCATCGATCTTGAGCTTGGAGGAAGTGAACCTTGAATATTAACCAGCTTTCTTGGGCCCCTCTTCTCTCCAGGGCTTTGTCCCTTGGTACTCTACCAAGCAGATCCTTGAAAAGGCCAAAGTCTGCTCCCCCAAGGTCTAGGGTAGCGAGCTTGCTGTACTCTGTTATCACATTCCAGGAACATTCCAGGAACTTCCTGGATTACCTGTGCCCTATTGTGATGTCCCTCCAACAGATATTGGGGTGGTTGAAGTCCCCCATGAGGACCAGGACTTGTGAACTTTAGGGTGCTCTTATCTGCAGAGGGTCTCATCCACTCATCCACTCATTCTTCCTGGCATTGCCACCACCACTTTATGTGGTCATTTTGCCACTTTGTCACCTCTCTCATCTGTTTTACTTTTTCCTGCTTCATCTTGACAAGTCACTTGAGGGGGTCCATATCTCTGGAGGTACATAAGCTTTGCATTACAATCCTCTGGATAAACTTGTAAGGACTGTGCTTGGTCATTCTGATTGATGTAACTGTCACCATACAGATGTAGTTTGCACTTAGGAAACCATACAACCTTCTTTCTGACCTGCATTTAGGTATTATGATACTTAGTGTTTAATAAATTTATCTTCTATGGCCATTGAATAGATTAAAATTCAGAATAATTATTACACTTTATTTTATTCCTTATTTTTCCTTCATGCTGTCACTGAAAGGAAAAAAATAAGATTGCTGGAAGTGTTTTATCCATGTGTTGTGTTATTTTTTATTTATTTTTCATTAGTTTGTTTTAATTTTACTACTGATTTACTTTGGCTTTATATGGTCAGTTTTAAGGATGATTACAATATTATTTGTATTTTGGAATTCTTAGATGAATTTCTGTTTCAGCTCTTTTTAGAGTGATGCTTTAGAAATATGAAGCTGCCATGATCAATTGAGGAGGACTTTGACAAAAAGAACAGAACACAGATTTCTCTGAAGACATGTTTAAGGGCTTTTGTCTGTAGCTGTTATGCTATCTGCCATGTGATTCTTGTGTTTCACATTCACAGAGCTTGTTTGGGTTAAGAACATTTTGATTATGCCAATCTAGTGGTCATTGTCATGCATTTTTACATGAGATCTATTTAAGGAAGAAGGAGTAAACAACCTCTGGTATTTCATTTGCGGCTATACTGAAGTGAGATATATAACCAGTTTATGAATATTATTCCACTTTAATAATTCTAAACAGAAAAATTTGTTCCTCATTTCATAACACACTCCTGTTTTGGGAAACACTGGTATTTTCTGTCCTAAAAACACAACCAAACCTTTGCAACTTCATAATGAAATCAGGCTGTTTAGCAAAGAGTAAGGGCTTTAGAAATCTTTTCAGATAGGGATTTTTTAAGACTGACCATAAGAGTAACATCAGAGGAATGCTTAAATGAACACATCAAGGTTCTCAAGTAGTGAAATACTGAAATAATTGTAAATTTAAAATGTACAAATATATTTTAAGAGCCAAAATTTGAAAACTATGTTGGGAAAAATATAGGCCTTATTCCTATTGCCATGTGCAAGTGATTCAATGACAACCTTGAGACCCAGTTTCCTGAGCACTGGATAAAAACTTCTTATGAATATATTCACTGCATTTAAAAGGGTCACTGACCTCAAGCTTGCAAAACTTCCACATATTGTTAAGTGGGCTTTAAACTAAAGATAAAACAGGGAAATGAACTGTCACATAGCACAAAGTAACTAACATGATCTCCCAACCCACAAAATAAGCAAATGCTGAATAAATTAACTAACTTTTATTTCAGAACAAAACAGTGAATATTAACATTATAAAATATCTAGATGAAGAGAAAAACAAGATCAAGAGACTGCATTATATGATGGGCCTGTTCTAGCATGAATAACAACTTTGTGATAGTCATAAATAAATATATCGTCACTATGTGGATATAATAATATTTCTATAAAACATTATAAAATAAACTATATTATAAAGATGACATATCAGAAATGGGTAACAAATCAAAACTATGCAATATGATTGGATTTTTGTGTTTGTTTGTTAATACAAAACAAACAAAGAGCAATAGAACTGGGGGAGGGCATTTTTTTCTCCAGCTAACCTGAAATTAATTGTATACAATGTGACTGATTATCTGCTACCAAAGAGATTCAGGCAAACAAAGAAATGTTTCTGAATAGATGTTGTTTTCAGATTCTAAACATACCCTCATGAATAACAGGAGTGAGACAATTATTGTATTCTTAAAAGATAATGCAAAACATCAAACTGGTATAAAAATGCTTTTAAATACAATCAGTTGTTTCTATCAGAATAACCTTGGTAAAGTTCTGGGAAAAATGATGATTCATTATCATAGAAATTATCTTTAAAAAATTGCATATTGTAACCTCATAAGAACCATTAGCTATTGGCTTTAATTGAAAAAATGGATATGCATGCCAAAAGAAATATAATTGAGGTCAAATATATATATATATATATATATATATATATATATATATATATATATAAAACAACCTTGAACAGAATTATATAAAAAGCAACCTTATTCTGATAGCTTTCTGCACAAGCACTGAACTCAGTCCCAATAGATTTAAGCTATAGAGAGGGAAAATTTATCTTCAGTTTTAAAGAAAATCTTTATTCTTAATTACTTCAACTGTATGTGCATGTCTGTGTGTGTGTGTGTGTACAGGTATGTGTGTGTTTACACATGCAAATATGTGCTCATTGTGGTAGCAATATAGCATTCTCATCTTAAATATGTTTTTATAAAATGACTTGTCCTCAGACAGGTTAAAAAAGAGCTGTGACTTTCAACTCCATGACACTATCATAATTGGTCACAGAAGACATTCAGAGAGTCGTCTGTCTATCAGTATTTCCAGTTTACCTGTCACTGAAATAAGTAAACACTAATTACAAGGATTAGGAGAAGCATCTATGCTATCCCAATAGAATTATCTTGACTGTCCATCTTAATAACAAGTTATGTTTCTATACATCATTCAAGTGTCATATTATTTACTTCTATTTTTAATTAGCTATTTTTCCTTTAATATTTTTGTTTTGTTAGCAGCTGATGAAGAGATATTCTACTGACATTTTCAAATCCATGGTATCAGTATACATATTTGGATAAGATATTTTTCTAGCTGCTGTAACATCCTTCAGCATGTCAAATCTAGACAGGAGAGTTTGTTCAAGGTCATTTACGTTTGACAGAATCTGTCATGTTGCAGTTCAATACCTGACCTCAATGAGTGACACTGATAAAGCCTGATACCAGGTATCTCTTATGTGTGGCAGCTTTTACTGCTTTATTTTTATTTTAGTGTATCTCTTTGTTAATTATCACCTCTATTTAGGCACAAAAAATGAATGGAAAATGAGACTGCTAAGACAGCCTAGGACTCTAATACAAGGCTGACCTTATTTAGACCTATCATGTCTTTTTATAATCTTTACTTATGATAGAAGCCAATATTTTATTATTTTTTGGCATACAAAAACTGCTACAACAAGTTGATTCTTAGGACAGCTACTAAAATTAAGCAGCAACCATCATTTTCATTGGGAATTGAAAATGTAGTCCTGCAGCTGATATACTTATTTTAATTTATATGCTAGCTGACTACAATATATTTCCTTAAGATATGATCTCGGTATACAATTAAGCAAACTGCTGTATGTCTGCCATGAAGGCTGATTCAGAATTTTGATTTATTTCGGCTTTGGGTTTTGAATTCCTGAGCTTTGCTATATTGTGTAGATGATAAAATATTTAAAATTGATTTCAATATTCATCAAATTATGTTACTTGCACTGGTGAAAAAATGTTAACTACATCTGTGTAAAAACTTATGTTCTTTTGCCTAAGATGACTCAAAAGCAGGTATTTTCTGTCTGGTTTGATAGAGAGGAAATAAACTGGAAAAGATGGGTGTCTTCAGTTACAGTTTATCTAAGTGGTTTCATTAAACTGCAGACACCATGATTCTGTAGAGAGAGAATATTTCTGGTGTCACGTAAAACCAATGGGAGAGCCATTGCTGATTTGAAAGGAAGCAAAACTCTGCCCCTGGGGTACATCAGTCGTTCCTGAGGCTGGGTTCCCTGTGGAGAGGGATGAACTGAACCAGCCACCCATTATGTGTTGCTCAATAGTAAGGTATTCATGTCTTAAAGGTTTCATTTAACTGGAGTGTTGTTCCTTTTCATTTCATAACTTATTACTCAGTTTTGATGTCATTAAGAATACTCATTCTTGATGACATCTCCTTCAAATATGGTGAGACCTTGAGATCATTTAACATGTGACTCCATATTCTGCCATGATGATGTGTATAATGCCCCTATGTAGTCCTAAAATATTTAAAGATGAAGAATTTTTTTTTTTTTCAGAGGATCTAATAATGTATTGCTATTGTGTATTTGAGGGTGATGATATGGGGGACAAAGCTTACAGAGGTAAAATAAATATGATATAAGAGGGGACCAGTATAGTATTTTCATTTCTCCAGTCAGTCCTGAGATCAGCAAAATTTCATCCAAGCTGGTCACCAGGAGGTTTATAAAACACTTTTTTAGAAAACATAAATTGGATTCTGGAATTTATTCATCTGATAATACTCATCAGAGTGAAAGCGAGCTGACATATCATAGAATCATTCAGTTTGGAAGAGACCTCTAAGATTATCTAGTCCAACCTTTAAGATGCATGCTGTGACTGGCAGTTCTGTTTATTGTTAGAGATATATGGGAGTACTTCTGCGTTTAAATCTTATTTTAAATTTCTGCAGATATGCACAGGCTTCAAAGTGAACTAGATGACTTTTTCAGGAATTATTCCAACCCTACAGAGTTAAAAACTTGAATTTCTCTGTAGTGCTCTCTCTGTACCTTTTCATTCACAAGGCTGATTAAGGATTCTTGGCAGTTCAAGTAACTTAAAACTTGCAGCCTATTGAGAATCCAGAGCAGAGCATTTCAACCACAGTATGGGGGAAGGTAGAGTGAGGGAAGAGAAAGAGGACTGAGTTGACTTGTTGCTTCTGCAGTAAGGGTTGCAGTAGAAGTACAGTAGATACTGCTTTGAAGAACGACACTGCTTAGCTCTCCCTTAGCAACAACAAACCAGACTATCTCTCTCTCCCATACCATGCAGAAGAGCCATGAATATTTTGTTTCCCTCAATAGCCTCCTGCCCTTGGCAAATGTACATTTTGTCTCTACATAAAGCTTACTGTTTCAATGCTTCTTGAAAATAAATTTAACACTACTGAAGGTTTGTTACAAATATGTGGCATATACATTTGCACTGCTCAATGCTAGGTTTGAAGAACTACTGGACATGCGTTCTTTCCAATTCCTGCTCTCTTCTGATTTGGTGTCATTGCTCATAAACCAAGGATCACGAACAATGCTGTGTGAGATATTTCTGATCAACTCATCATAATACCAGTGTTTGGATCAAGGCACTCTGAAAATCCGTTTCTGTATGCTTTCCTTATTTGCAGAAAATATTTTTCCTTTCCTTCCCGCCCTTTCCCTTCCCTTCCCTTCCCGCCCTTTCCCTTCCCTTCCCTTCCCTTCCCTTCCCTTCCCTTCCCTTCCCTTCCCTTCCCTTCCCTTCCCTTCCCTTCCCTTCCCTTCCCTTCCCTTCCCTTCCCTTCCCTTCCCTTCCCTTCCCTTCCCTTCCCTTCCCTTCCCTTCCCTTCCCTTCCCTTCCCTTCCCTTCCCTTCCCTTCCCTTCCCTTCCCTTCCCTTCCCTTCCCTTCCCTTCCCTTCCCTTCCCTTCCCTTCCCTTCCCTTCCCTTCCTTGCCCTGCCCTCACCTGCCCTGCCCTCACCTTTCCTTTCCCTTCCCCTTTCCCTTCCCCTTCCCCTTCCCGTTCCTTACCCTTTCCTTTCCCTTTCCCATTCTTTCCTGTCCTGCCTGTCCTTTCCCATCCCATCCCTTCCTTTCTTTTCTTTTTCTTTTTCTTTTTCTTTTTCTTTTTCTTTTTCTTTTTCTTTTTCTTTTTCTTTTTCTTTTTCTTTTTCTTTTTCTTTTTCTTTTTCTTTTTCTTTTTCTTTTTCTTTTTCTTTTTCTTTTTCTTTTTCTTTTTCTT
The DNA here is from genome assembly GCF_964211835.1 of Anser anser. Taxonomy (NCBI): domain Eukaryota; kingdom Metazoa; phylum Chordata; class Aves; order Anseriformes; family Anatidae; genus Anser; species Anser anser. Next base: position 17,940,805 of record NC_139721.1, on the reverse strand, counting down.
TTTCTTTTTCTTTTTCTTTTTTCTTTTGCTTTTTCTTTTGCTTTTTCTTTTGCTTTCTTTTTCTTTTTCTTTTTCTTTTTCTTTTTCTTTTTCTTTTTCTTTTTCTTTTTCTTTTTCTTTTTCTTTTTCGTTTTCGTTTTCGTTTTCGTTTTCGTTTTCTTTTTCTTTTTCTTTTTCTTTTTCTTTTTCTTTTTCTTTTTCTTTTTCTTTTTCTTTTTCTTTTTCTTTTTCTTTTTCTTTTTCTTTTTCTTTTTCTTTTTCTTTTTCTTTTTTTCTTTTTCTTTTTCTTTTTCTTTTTCTTTTTCTTTTTCTTTCTTTTTCTTTTTCTTTTTCTTTTTCTTTTTCTTTTTCTTTTTCTTTTTCTTTTTCTTTTTCTTTTTCTTTTTCTTTTTCTTTTTCTTTTTCTTTTTCTTTTTCTTTTTCTTTTTCTTTTTCTTTTTCTTTTTCTTTTTCTTTTTCTTTTTCTTTTTCTCTTTTCATTGAATGGAAGCTTTATAATCCTCTTACAGTGATATTTATTCTCAAATATTTTCTGAAACTTTTCTCCGTTTCTTAGAACAAGGAGTCCTCTTTGAATGTGTTCAACATACTTTGGTGCAACAGGGCCTAGATAAAAGACATTGACCTAACTCCAGAAATGTGGGCTCCGCACAGTCCCAAGCACATTCCAGGAAGGACAACTCGTCTGTTTAATGTAAGACAGAGCAACTAGAGCTACAAAGGCAATAGACAGGTCAGCTGCAGCAATGTTCTTATTACAGAACAGAACCAAAGCAAAACAGTGCACAATTTAGAAGCCCTCACACAGCTGAATGTACAGCTGAACTTGTTACAGACTTTCAAATAGAAGAAAAGCATATGCATTTTATCTCCAGTTGTAGGAAAGGTGTTTTCTAGAAAGTGGTTATTGATTTTACCACAGCATAATCATTCCATCATATGTAGATACAGTATCCTCTGTAGGTCTGACTTTTCCTAGTAAGAAATATAGCAAAGGAAACTTACTTCACTACATATTGTTCTGGATGTAGTGGTTTAGACAAATCACACAGTCAACACATTATTTACATTCCTGCTGTTAAAAAAGCAAGTTTATTTCCTAAATTGCTTCTCAGGTTTGCAGGTATTTACACATGTAGATGTGTCAGAACACTATATCTATGATGATATTAACATATATTTTTCTTAATCCAGTACAATAAAACACAAGCAGAATATGCAGTAACTTTACATCTATGTTCAAACATTCAGCCTGGGACTTAAATTACAGCCTTGCTATTAAATCGCTGATGACATCAACTGTATTATTTGATTTGATCTTGAATGATTTACAACACAGGCATGGTTTTACACCCTAGTCTTAAATGATATATTGGTGATCATCTGGAACTGAACAAGTTTACAAGGATCAATCCTTTCCAAATCTGACTACGGAGATGGCTTTACACCATGTGACAGAAACTTGACTGACACCAGCTGCCACGCTGGATTTGATGGAAGGGATAAAGGTTAAAACTACCTCCAACATCTCAATAAATTGACAGTTCTGCTCTGTCCACTATCCTCATTTTTGTTAAATTTCTCACAGTTCTCCCATATTGTTCAAATCTCTCACGAGGAAATTTACTTTTACTCTTCTCACTCCTCCATAAAGCTTATTGAAGCCTGGGGAGGATTACAACACAAGTAAGCTCCAAGTGATATATATATATCAGTTTGAAATGAGGCCAAGTACAAATCTTACTGGTGCTCTTCTAGCTGCAGGCAGTACAAGAACCTCAGGTGATCTAAAATTCCATTTTTACATTCCCTGTACCATTTCTTTAGCCTCAGAAGTTTTCATTGCACAGATGAAGTCCTAACATTTTTTTAATTATGTGAACTTACCTCTACTTTTACACTTTACTTATTTTTTATGATTTTTCTGCCTTTGCAGATGCGACAAAGTAGCCTGAAAAATAAATTTGTTGAGGTTTTGCAGTTTACCAGCATACAGAAATAGTCAGAATGGGTTCCCTCCTCCATACTATCTTCAACCTTGTTCTTTCAAATCCCTTCTGTTTAATATGCAATATTTTCCTTTTTTGGAAAAAAACTTAGTTTCTTTCAATGTGGCTTCTCCTTCTTCTGGAATTCTTTGAAATTTTAAATTTAGAGACATTATACTTAATGTTGTGTTATTAAACTGCATAGAGGTGCTATATTAGGCAACATTTTGAAGTGCTCTTTAAAATTTTCTTCTAACTATTCTTGACAGTAACACATTGAAATACAATTCACAGTAAACAAACAAACAAAAAAGTTTTATTACTTTTAAAATCAGAATCAATCTACAAAAATCTGAGTCTTATGCTGAGTTTGGGCAATACCTCAATGTGTTATGGGACTACATATTTGTGTGTGTTCCCTCTGAATATATTTTTTCCTTGTCTTCACTTAAATTCTCACTGAATATGAGATTCAAATAGTTTTGTTTATTTTTTTGAGCTCCATTGGTGTGCTTACCACTATTCAAAACATAGACAAAGAACCAGTGACTGTCCTGAATTGTTTTACAGCATAGATTACATGAGTAAAGAATGATTTGTGCTTGCATTCCTTTGACATTTATTTTTCATTTATGGAATTTTCAACATTCCCTTCAGAAATCTTCTTAGGCCACCAACCATGAACTACATCTGTTAATGCTTTGTGTGAGGGATGGCTGTTGCTGAGCACACACATCAGGAGGAAGAGCTTTGGATTTTTTGTTTGTTTTGCATGACTATGTGCAGGCTAGATGATAAGGTTTGGGTTAGATCAGCATAGTTCTACTGACTTCAGAGTCCTACAGTAGCTTGTACTTGTTCAATTGAAATTCATTTTTATATTAACTTCAAAGTATATCATGTCTGGTTAAACACAGATCTGGTAACCAAGGATATAAAAATGTTTGCTCTAATGAAAGAAAACAAAATATGTCATAGACTTACTGCCTTGCTTGTTGGGGACTCTGATTTGAAATCCCCTAAAAATTGTCAGGTGAGGTGGCTGATTGCCACTTTCTTGTTATTGAATATTTCTCTGGGGCCCCAGCACAGCTGATGCACCTAGAGACTGCAACATCCACCATCTGCTTTCAGTGTTGAAAATGGATGTTACAGATATTATTTTTTTATTTTTATTTTTCCTGTTATGAAGGTGTTGCATAAAAAATATTAGTATTGTGAGAGACAGTTGTAGGTTGGACATTATTTCCATTATTTTTTCCATTATTTCCATTTATTTCCATTATTTATTTCCATTATTTATCGGCAGTCCTGGCTATCAGGGGAGGTCCCAGTCAACTGGCAGCTAGCAAATGTGACGCCCATCTACAAGAAGGGCCGGAGGGTAGACCCGGGGAACTATAGGCCTGTTAGTTTGACCTCAGTGCCAGGGAAGCTCATGGAGCAGATTATCTTGAGTGTCATCACGCGGCACTTGCAGGGCAACCAGGCGATCAGGCCCAGTCAGCATGGGTTTATGAAAGGTAGGTCCTGCTTGACGAACCTGATCTCCTTCTATGACCAAGTGATGCGCTTGGTGGATGAGGGGAAGGCTGTGGATGTGATCTACCTTGACTTCAGTAAGGCTTCTGATTCCATTTCCCACAACATTCTCCTCAAGAGACTGGCTGCTCGTGGCTTGGACCGGCGTACGCTTTGTTGGGTTAAAAACTGGCTGGATGGCCGGGCCCAAAGAGTTGTGGTGAATGGAGCCAAATCCAGTTGGAGGCCGGTTACTAGTGGAGTCCCCCAGGGCTCAGTGCTGGGGCCAGTCCTCTTTAATATCTTTATCGATGACCTGGATGAGGGGATCGAGTGCACCCTCAGTAAGTTTGCAGATGACACCAAGTTAGGTGCGTGTGTCGATCTGCTCGAGGGCAGGAAGGCTCTGCAGGAGGATCTGGATAGGCTGGACCGATGGGCTGAAGCCAACTGTATGAAGTTCAACAAGGCCAAGTGCCGGATCCTGCACCTGGGAAAATTTTCTCACTGCACACACTTAGTGCCTTAGTCTTTTGTAAGGCTTAAGGTGTTTTCTTTTATAACTGTCTTTGCACTTGTCATGGCATTGCTCTGTGATGAGTTAAGGATATGTGAGCAATGTTTCTGAGGAAGATAATGTCAGTTCATCTAATAGAAAATATTGTTGGAGTTGGGAACAGGCAACCTTCCAGGCAAACAAACTGTTCTTTTATGTGTTCAAGAGTTTGTTCTTGTTTCTCCAGTATAGCAGTTGCTATAATGACAGATTACATCTTCCTGCAAATCTCACCTCCTTCAGATCATTCCCCAGTGGAAAAAAAGCTTTTCAGGTGATTTCATAGTAACGGTTTTAGGTTTTTATTCTTTCCGTTTGTTTATTTATTTATTTCTAAGTTCTGATCATTATTTTTAGTAATTGAAATATATCTCAAGCATCCTCTTTCATTAATTGCATGGTACTTCCTAGCTACTCAACATACTGTTACTGTAGTATGTGGTATGTTATTGGTTGAGATAAGAGACAGGCATATATATGTATGTATATTTTTAAATGTTTGCATTCAAGGCATGAAAATGTTTTATAAAATGTATCTAGGGCAGCATTTACTTAGCCTGACTGAGGCATGGAATTTACATTTAAAATGGTAAGTGCTTAATGACAAAAACTCTTAAACTTCAGCTCTTGTATAGAAAATTAACCTGCTTTCAGAAATATTGCCAGGTAGCCCAAATTAAATTTGAAAGTACCTTTCAAATTTAAAAAGCCAAAAACATTTCAAGAAATATTCAGTTCATCAACAAAGAAGAGGGTCCAATTTATTACAAGTACACTGAATAAAGTAGCCAGAAAAAATGTTCATTTATTTTAAAGTAACATTTAATGAAAATATTAAGTTATGTAGTTGGGTTTAGAATAATAAGCATGATATTGACAGAAATCAGTAGAGTCATCCCAATTTGTACCAGCTTAGAACTTCATTCATTGTATATTGTGCAAAAAATGAATGTGCTATGTACACACATGATGGATGAATTTAATAGTAATATCTTTTAGTGTAAAAAAATAGGCAATATGTTATTAAATATAAAAGATTTATGCAATACTGAGTGGTGTTTTTTTTTTTTTGTGTGTGTAGGAAAAAAAAGTCTAACTGTAATTATTACCAGTTTTATTAAAACTTATTTATTTATTTATTTATGGTTTAAGTATGTTACTATTACAATTAAAGTTTTCTATAGTATATTACTGAGTCCAGTTTTATCTACTGTACTATTAGGAGATAATGTCAGTATTTGTTTTCCATTGGGGAAAAATACTATTAAGCTTTTCTATCTATGTAAGATAAAACATTAAATGCTTAAAACATTAAGTATGTAAAAATATGTAGCTGCTACAGAGAAACCTGCTGCTAGTACAAAATAATCTTAAGAAATCCTAGACAAAGTTTTAGGACATAACAGCAAAAGTTGATCAAATATTTTATGATAGAATATAATTTTTCAGGCAAGGCAGGACCAAGAAGGATGAATTAAGAAGGTCAATGAAACTGACCCTGGACCCAAATGAAAGGTGAAATTAAGAAGAGTCTTGATTAGAGCATTTCATTGCTCTTTACTAATTTTATCTCTAATACATTTATAACATGATTCGTACGAGACATTAAAATAATGTATTGGGAAGGATACAATGCAAGATAATGTTGATAATGTGAAATGTTGATAATGTTGAAAGTTTAATTAAATGATGCAACTATAGGTCACAGATTTTGTTTCAGTAATGTCTTTCTAATAGCTGGCAATGCTTATTAAGGTATTGTACAGTTGTTATTAGGAACAAATTGGTATTTCCAGATGATTTAAATCACTTTCCTGCCAGGGTAGTACTGAGGACAAAACCAAATAAATAAATGTCTGTGAAAACAGAATTAGTTTACCAAGCATTACTGCTGAGTTGCTATGGTTTTATTGCTAAGCCATGGCTGAACACACTGTTATGTAAACAATCATAAAACGTTTTAAAAAGCTTTGTGAATTTCAAGGTTTTCTACAGATGCAGATCCACAGCCTTACTGCAGACTTTCTATGACTTTTTCTTAATATTATTTATTTATTTATTTATTCCTGATATGGTAAAGAGGTTGTCTTTATATGTTGTCTCAAATATGAGCTTGTCGTTCTTCTCCCTGTAAGTGGCTGAACTGTAGTGTGAAAATCAAGTCAGTTCTGCCCTGACTTCCCTGGTCAAGATTTTCCAGGGAAAGGATGGGCGGATTTACCTACCAACAGGAGATAACTGGAGATAATTTTCATTTGCTTATTAGTTCAAAGAAAAAACCCTGAGGATACATGAAGATGGTTTTTTTTTGTTTTTTTTTTTTTTTTTTTTGGAGTGCTAGTGCTCTTGCCCTTTTGTCTTATGCTTGTACAGCTAAATACAGTTACAGTTAACCAGGAGGCTCAGTCTGTTACAAGAAGGGAAGTGTCCAGAGTCCAGAAAAAAATCTCTTCGGCAATTTCTGCTGTGTCTCCCAACCAAGATGTTAATGTTAAAAGTCCCAATTCTACTACTTTAGCTATGATAGATTATCAAGAAAAGTATTTTCTCACTTTTTGAATAAATTTTGAATAAATTACTGGAAATATATGCTCTCTGTTCTCTGTACAGATAACTTATTGATAATATTTAAATATAACAAAGTCTGCATATTTTAGGATGCTCTGACAGTTTGTTTTTCTCTTCTACAGATTTACATGTGTTTTCCTGACAAACAAAGACAATCTTATGTGATTTCTGCTCCAGAGGATGTGAGAGAAGGTTCATATTGCTGCCATTGGGAAAATATATGAAGATTAGTTTCCAGTTTGATTTGCTTATATGGTGTGCCAAATCCTTGTGAACTCCTACACTGGCTGTTTTTATAGTTACCAAAGCAGTGGCATCCTTATTGTTTTTATTACTAAGAAGAAAATTTGTTTTTACAAATACATTATCAGTCTATGTGTATGTTTCTGTAATGCACTTCTGAACATACAATTGTAACAAATTTTAACAAACCTAGTTATATACCAATATATAAGAAATATGGATTGCAATACAGATATATGAGCATGATATTTTTCCATTTACATAGGTTGTACACATTTGTCAGTCTGGCTTTTTTTTTTTTTCCCCATCAGATTTTTAATCAGATATTCCTGATTTGCTACTTAAATTCTTGCTCAAAAAGTTAATTGAATAGATCTATTTATTTATTTATTTATTTATTTCCTGATAACATTTTAGGATACTAATGTAACTGTTATAACCACAAATGAATTTAGTTGTATCTCTGGAAAGATTTGTTTCTTGGAATGGTTTCAATTAACATATCTGTACTTCCTGCCTCCTGTACTTTCCCCTTTATTGAGAGATGCTATCTCATCTTTACGCCTACCAGTGAGAAAAAGGTAAGTATTTGATTTTAAGTTTTAAATGAACCTAAGTAATTGGTCACAGTAGATTTATCTTAAAGACATTTTTCAGTTCAATTGAAATATTGACTTTTGTGAAGCGAAAAGCTCATTTTGCATACCTGAGATCTCAGCAAGTTTTTAAAAGTCTCTAGACAGGTATTAACTGCAGGATAGAGACATGTTGCTTTTATATACACAATAAAGTGACATACACAGAATTTTTCACTATATTTTGGTCTCGTACGTATGACTTACATCTGAGATACCCATGAAGCACATACTGAAGACAGGTCGATGGGGTATAAAATAAATATAAGTGAATTAAGTTATTCCAAAAAGTCTCTTTTCACTGCCATATTTATTGCTCACCTTTCTTACATCTAAATGCACAGTTTAAACCCAAAGAAAAGCTGCAGATTAACTTTTTTTTTTTTTTTTTTTTCCCATTGAATACTAATCTAGAAGCCTCAACACCTTATTAAACATTGGCCTTTTCGGGAGTTAGTGGTGTCACACTAAGTGAGCATACATTATAAAACCTCATCAACATTTTGTCCTGTGTTTCAGCATGAAGAGTATGACCTATAATTATTTGAAAACAAGGAAATGTCATTGAAGAGTAAAGCAGAATAGTGAATTATTTGGTTGCCTGATTTTTTTTTGTTTTGTTTTTGTTTGTTTGTTTTTTAACGAAAAGACTTAAATTTAACTGATTTGAATGATAATGTGAATTTTAAATTTAGTCATACTTTCTGTCTGAACAAATAACAAGTAACAGGTACAACTAAAACAATCTCACATTTTTGGGCTTAAAGATAGCTATTTTCAGTTACTGCTACTTCAAATTTATGGATGTAGATACATATATTAAGGCATTTTTATTAATGATTCATTGAGAAAGAAAATGCAGCAATCATTTGCTCTCATGTGTCCATTTTAGTTATCTGATTAAAATGTTCGGTTCATTTATTTATTTATTTAAAAAAATTAATTTGAAAAAAAAATGTTTAATGTAAAACAAAGTAGACAAATTATTATAAAGCATTTTTCTTAAATGTTAGAAGGTACTGAGGCACTGTAAATATATCTTCCAAAATGTTGAGAAATCTGCATGATCTATCTTTGCAGGTCAGAGATGAAAATAAGCATTGAATGGCTTTGAACTTCTTCTGTGGGTCAAGCCAAAGATCATTCAGGCCTTATGCCCCCTCTTTCAAGCTGCATTTGAAGTTTATGGAAAAGTACAATAGCAGATTATGTAAAGATTAAACCTTTCCTCATTTTCTTGAAGGTTTCACCAGTAATAGGCTCTTCCTGTATAACAGCAACAGACAAACCAAACAGTTTTCCCATAAACTTTTGATTGATTTTGGAACACATACTTTTGATCTCCAGAGAACTCCATAATTTAATGCCGTGTCTTGTGGAAAATGTCTCCTCTTGAGTCAGTCTGCTGCTGATTTCCCTGGCTGTCCCACAGCTCTTGAATTGGAAAAAACAGTGGATCGTGTCTGCCTATTCTTTTCCTGATTATGTGGACCTCTTCATACCCTCTTCTCCTTATTTTTACCAAAGTATAAAAAACTAGACTAAGCTATCTTCACATGAAAACAATTGCATGCTTTCTTGTCCTTCTCCAAACTTTCCTTAATTCTCAAGACTATAGGATATAGATTACTCCAATAAGTAAATAAATACATAAATAATCATATTTACCATTTCTGTGCATTAAATTGATGGTTTTGGAAAAAATGTTTTCAAGATTTGTTTTCTGAATGGGAATATTTTAATTTGAGTCCTTCTCTGTGGATATGTAAGTTGTATTTTATGAAATCCCTTGCATAGTTATTTAGTGTAATCTCTTATTCATTATTTTTAATTTAATTTAATTTAATTTAAAGATTTGCAAAGTGATGTTGAGATACATTTTTATTTTTTTATTATTATTATTTAGTTTTATATTTCCTGCAGCTTTTGTAACTGGGGCAAAATCTCAGGCATGTTATTTTCAGCTGAAGAGCATTCAAAAATTTGGAGAAGGTAGGCAAATTTTTACAAAACGCCAAATCTTTATAAGATTTATAAGATATTACAAGATATTAGATATTACAAGATGTTCTTGTATGCAAATTAAACAGGTGGTGCAAAAGATGCAAAATGTTTTAAGAAAAAAAAATGCTTGAGGAAGAATATTTATTAATGAATTGTAAAATATTTAGGGAAACAGCTGGATATAAATCAATAGATTTAAATTATGAACTATAAGCTGTAGTATTTCATGTTGAATTAGTTGAAAATATTTGTACATATTCATTTGACATTTATCCCTGTTGTACACAAACTTTTTGGATAACCACGGGTCAGGAATCAGGACATGCATTTAATATACCTTGGCATAGCAAGCTGAGACAGTTTTGTTGTATTAACTTATTTTCATTGTGAATATGATGAATATTTAAAATAGAATAGAATATTTTTAAAACATGTTGCAAAATAATATCATTGTTACTTGGTTCTGCTTTACAGTAATTTGCCTAGAAAAGTGATCTTTGTGATCACTAAGGCAGATATTTATCCTCAGAACCTACAGTACATGTAGAGATAGATAAAACCAGTGCAGTCTTAAGGTACTACTGCAGCCATTTGCTTTTCCAAAGAAGAAAATACTCTGTGTTTCTAACATTAAGGTAGGATAGAAGCAATATTGAATTACCCCTACTTGGGGAATGGAAGATGAATACAGAGATATATGTATATATAGGTGTATGAAAAATATTCTAGAAAATGTGAAGACAACATGTTATGACTGGAGAAGATTTATCATGACATACATTTTGGATAGTCCTCTGCTAGTGAAATGCTGCCCTTTGCCTGTCTGCAATGCTACACATGCTCTAAGAGCCATCCACAAGCAGCGTTGTGCTGTGTAGAAGCAGCACAGGGGAAATCAGAATGGTGGAACAGCTTTTCCTTGCACTCTTTCTTTGGGTGTGAAACATAAGTATGTTACTTCAGAAAATGTCTGCTTAACTGACTTTCTACATGCTACAGGTATGATTTGCAGTCATCACAGAGACTAATTAATGAGAAAAAGTGCAGATAAGGCTAGGCAATGCAATAGTACTGGCTGAGTTGAACAGTCTTCTTAGTATCATGAATATGGAATAAACATTCATGCGGTGTCAAAACTTGAAAATTCAGTCATTCTATTTGCCTGGAGCTTCTGATACTATTTTTTTAAAGGAAGCAAATCTTCAAAGCATTTAAGGGGTACAATCATGTGATCTATAAAGATTCAGGAACTTCACCTATAAAACTTCAGGATTTTCAAATATGCTATGCTCTAGATAACTTCTCAATTTTTTGATCGGTAACTGTTATTTGTTTGGTATATTTTCCCCCAGTTGTGCATTTTCCAGTGCCTAGCTACAAGTAGCAGCCCTAAAATATTTAGTATCTCATCTCAGTCACATTCTTAAAAAAACCTTCAGTTCCAAACTAATTTGTTACAAGTAATGTACCCTGCATCATTAGCATCATTCCTCATTCTTTGTGGGACAGTGTAGGGCTTTAAAAATTTACTACTAAACATCCAAATGATAAGTTTGCTTTCTTAAGGCATCAAAACTACTGTTATGCTGGTTCTAGGTAATCTTTTGTTTCATAGAAAGTACATCTATTCACACCATTTTCAAAAATTTCTCTGTCCAGGAAATGTACACACACATATGCATATGTATGTGTTACATGCATTAACACTGATTATTTCTTCTACAGTTCAAATTCCCCAAACCAAATATGCCTGAATTTCAATGGGATATGGCTCAGGTATTTACATTTCAATAAGTGTGTTTGGTATGAGTGACTTTTTATGCAATTAGAGATTATTTCAATTTTCAACCCTTAAAGTTCTTTCAGATAATGATTTCCTCCTCCTCTGTATTTTGGTATACGAACTCCATATGCAAATATCATATGGATAATTAGTTCTTTCTATGTTCTAAATTGGCTAATTACTGAGTAGCTTAGTTACTATATTACGATAAATTAGTGAGTGTAAAGGGATTTTGGACTGCAGGGTGCGGAACCATTGAAAAGACGAAGAATAATCTTACTGAAGATGGAGTAAATCACCTAGTTGTTGGAACAACCCCGCAGAGAAAAGAAGGAGGAAAATATGTAAGTTATTTGTTTACTGTTCTCCTTCAGATTATTTTTTTTTAGTGATTTTTTGCTGCCTTAGGTAGACTGTAAACACATAATATTTTTATCTTTATTATAACAATGATCTCAATTATTTTACTATATATCTGACAGTTGTTTTGATGTTATTGTTCACATTATGTAAGAGAAGGTATGTTTCATTTTATACATGGGAATTCTCATGTACTAATAAATTCGATGTGCAAAGTCATTGAAATGTCTCATCTGCTGAACAAAGCCTTGAAATGAGATTGTTTCTTTTTTCTTTTTTTTTTTTTTTTGTTAATTGAACGTTTTCTTGGTAAATTGCTCTTTATTATTGTAGTAAAAAGAAAGTATATGTGATTTGACTATTAAAATAACTTTATCATTTTTAAAAGGCAGGAAGTCTAGTCACTTTTATTTACATTTAGAAAAACTGAAAGATGCCTTTTGTACAAAATGTAAGAATAATAGTTCTATTTTTAAATACTTTCTTCATTGATACATGCTTCACTTTCTTAAAAATATCCTGTAAATGTGATATATATTCAGAAAAAAAAGACATATAAATGATCACTGTAAAATTGTATATGTTAAATGTTAAATATGTTAACTTGGTGTTAACCAACTGATGAGCCACCTTTTAAAGGATATGGTTTATTTATTTATTATTAAGGCAGCTAGGTCCTATTTTACATATCTATATACTGGACCCCTGTATCTACATCTGTAGTTAGGAATCCTTTTTATAATCTCTAAATTTACTCAGAGCCCAATTAAAATAAAAAAAACAATGAAGTAATATGTTCAGAATTGTATGTCTTGGTACATTCCCTTGTTCACTGCACAATGTGTTGAGAAATTTAATTGGATTAAGCTATATGAATTGTCTTTACTTTAATAAAGATGTTGGCAGAAATCTTCCTATTGCTCTTTTTAATCCTTTTAGCAATTCCCACCAGAATCGCACACTCATATTATAAATAGTAGATTTCTGTGAAAAACAGATAAGTAACTTATTCCCCTGTGTCAAATAACTTTACTTTCAGACACGTAAGACCTTGTAGGGTATAAGGGTATACTTTATGCATGTATCCTAAACACATGTGAACAAACAAGGTAGTCCACAGATATGTTTAATTGGAGTAAAGCACAGTTATTTTATCTGGGAATTAAAACAATTCTTAGGACATGTCACCATTCTGCCCTCAACTGTTTTCCCCTAGTGAAGAGTTAGTTGTTACATGTCACCCAAGCTTACCTCGGAAGTGAGCGTTTAAATGATAATTACCTGAACATGAAGTATTGGAGCTTAAAACTAGATGGAATAGTTTTTGTTTAGTTTTCCATCTAGAGGATAGGAAAATTCCCCATCCTCTTTAATATCTTTTTTAATTATTTGGATGAGGGAATTGCACCCTCAGTAAGTTTGCAGATGACACCAAGTTGGGGCGAAGTGACAATCTACCGGAGGGTAAAAAGGCCCTGCAGATGGACCTGGACAGGTTGGATTGATGGGCAGAGGCCAATGGGATGAGGTTCAACATGGCTAAGTGCCGGGTCCTGCGCTTGGGGCACAACAACCCTATGCAATGCTACAGGCTTGGGGCAGAGTGGCTAGAAAGCTGTGCAGAGGGAAAGGATCTGGGGGTGTTGATTGATGCTCGCCTGAACATGAGCCAGCAGTGTGCCCAGGTGGACAAGAAGGCCAACAGCATCTTGGCTTGTATCAGAAATAGTGTAGCCAGCAGGACCAGGGAGGTGATTGTCCCTTTGTACTCTGCTCTGGTGAGGCCGCACCTCAAGTACTGTGTTCAGCTTTGGGCCCCTCAGTACAAGAAGGACATCGAGGCCCTGGAACATGTCCAGAGAAGGGCTACGAAGCTGGTGAAGGACCTGGAACACAAGTCCTATGAGAAGCAGCTGAGGGAGCTGGGGATGTTTAGTTTGGAAAGAGGATGTTCAGGGGAGACCTTATTGATCTCTACAGCTACCTGAAAGGAAGCTTTGGGGAGCTAGGGGCTGGCCTCTTCTTGCAGATAACTGGTGTTAGGACTAGAGGGAATGGCCTCAAGTTGTGCCAGAGGAGGCTCAGCTTGGAAATTAGGAGACATTTCTTCTCAGAAAGAGCAGTCAGGCATTGGAACGGGTTGTCTAGGGAAGTGATGGAGTCACTGTCCCTGGGGGTGTTTAAGGAAAAGTTGGATGTGGGTGATATTGGTAGTAGGTGGCCAGTTAGACTAGATGATCTTGGAGGTCTTTTCCAACCTTAATAATTCTATGATTCTATGAATATTTAATATAATAGCGTAACAGGTAAACTAAAACATGAGAGCAGAAAAGATCTTGTAACGGTGACAAAGGGATCTGCATGTCTTACACAGACTGTTCACCACTGAAGTCTGTAAATAAGTGGTCTAAAAAGTAATGTTTCAGGTTTTACTGCATTTTGTCCAAAGGTTCTTAAGGACCAGTTGTCCTATCAATCATAGTTTTATATTAATCTTTATACTTAGGTAAATTGCTTGGGAAATTCTTTTCTCTGCCTCCACAATACATGTGGGTTTTTAAAAGAAATAAGTGAGATTTATTCCTAAAACTAAATGTAGGAATAAGGGTACAAAACTCTTGATCTGATTATGCTAAGGAACTAAAGCTATCAAAATGTTGCTTCTATTGTTTCTTCTGGTGGCCAGAATTGAGAGATGATCTACTGTCCTCAAATCTGGATAAAAAAATGGGGGCGGAGAGAGAGAGAGAGAGAGAGGGACAGAGAGAGACATGGGATGGAATGCAGGGACTGAAGCAAGATCATGCTTCCAGTGCTCTTCTCAAAGCATACTTATTTCACAGTTAATACTTACAGGCTCCTTCTCCTGAAACAGGAAAATTTGATTTTGCTTGAAGCAAAAGGTGTAGCTATAGTTTTGTGCAAATAGTTTTGCACAATCATACAATCATAGAATCATAGAATATCCTGAGTTGGAAGGGATCCACAAGGAGTCCAGTGCTTTGCTCCACAAAGGACCACCAGAAATCAAACCATATATCTGAGAGCATTGTCCAAATGTTTCTTGAACTCTAATAGGTGTGCTGCCATGACCACTGACCTGGAGAGCCTGTTCCAGTGCCCAACCACCCTCATCATGAAGAACTTTACCTTAATATCCAACTGAATCTCTCCTGATGTGGCTTCAAGTCATTCCCTCACGTTCTGTAATTGTCACCAGAGTGCAGAGATCAGTGCCTGCATCTCTGCTCCGCTTGTGAGGAAGTTGTAAGCCAAAACGAGGTCTCCCCGCATCTCTAGGCTGAACAAGCCAAGTGACTTCAGCTGGACCATATATGTCCTATCCTCTAGACCCTTTGCTATCTTTGTAGCCCTCTTTGGGCACTCTGTAATAGTTTTAAGTCCTTATGTTGTTAGCATCCAAAACTGTACACAGTACTTGAGGTGAGGCCGCAACTCCACAAAGTAGAGTGGGACAAACACTTCCATCAACCGGATAGCTATGCTGTGCTTGATATACCCTAGGTTGGCTCTTTTGTCTGCCAGGGCACACTGATGACTTATATTCAACTTTCATTGACCAGAACCCCCAGATCCTTTTCCACAGGGCTACTCTCCAGCCTCTTGTTCCCCAATCTGTATGTATATCCAGGGTTGCACTGTCCCAGGTGCAGAACCCAGCACTTGCTCTTGTTAAACATCATGCGGTTGGTTATTGCCCAGCTCTCTCATTTGTCAAGATCTCTCTGCAATTCCTCTCTGATCTTGAGGAAGCTGACATCTCCTCCCAGTTTAGTCCTGCATCCAAGTCATTTATGAATGCAGTAAAGAGAACTGACCCTAAAATAGAACCCTGCAGAACACCATTAGTGACTGGCCGCCAGCCTGTTGTAACCCCATTTACTATAACCCTTTGAGTCCAACCTTCTGCCAATCGTTCATCTGTCATATTATGTACTTGTCTAGCTGTATGCTAGACATTTTGTCCAGAAGGATACTGTGAGAAACAGTATTGAAAGTTTTGCTGAAATCCAAAAAGATCATATCAAGTGGTGTTACTGGGTCAACTAGGTGGGTGACCTTGTCATAAAAGGAAGTTAAGTTTGTTAAACAGGACTTTCCCCTTGTGAACCTGTGTTGACTGTGGCTAATGACTGCATTGTCTTTCAGGTGTTTTTCAATAAATCCTATAATAGTCCTCTCCATAATTTTACCATGCACTGACTAAAAGCTAATGAAATAAACCTTGATACTCTCAATTGCAAATATGGGAGAAGATATGAATACAATGTGGTATATTTTAGGTGGTCCTTGAATATATTCAGATTGTATAATATGAATTATATAATAACAAAAAATATAATAATAAGTTTTCTAGCCACTTTGCTAGATCTTATCAGGTGAATTTCTCATCTGTTGATTAATACACAAGGTAAAATAGGGCATTGGTAAAGAGTACTGCCTCCAGTTGCTCTGTATACAGAACTCCGCATATTGTAGCTATTAATTAATTCACTGATTATTTCACATCACCTAGCATTAATAGTTTAGTAGTAGTAATAGTAGTAGTTGTAGTAATAGTAGTGTTTTCATTCTACTTCTCAAACATATATCTTCCAAGGAAGTGTTCTTCCTTAGAAAATTATCCTTTGGAAAAAAGGCATAATCATATAAATACTATCATTACCTTCAACTTGTATGCATTGAAATCAAGATGGAGTAACTTCAAAGAAGGCAGAATCAAAGTCCATCCATACCTAAGGTGATTTAATTTATATTGTTGTTGAAATAATTTTGTATTGCATCAGTGGACCTCTTCTGTAATGATAACTACATATTTGGAATATCTTCTCTTACATCAGTTACTTGAAATTAATTTCAAGCAATGTACAAATATATTTTCATTTTTAGAAATGTAAAATGCTACAGAACTGAGGACCATTTTTCCTTTCTGAAAAAAAATAAAAAAATAATTTAACAGTAACATTGTCCTGAAACAATTTATTTTTCCAGATTGCTGCATTTAGATAATGTTGCAAACTACATTACTTATTATCTGTTTTAATGAACTTGATCCTGAAATTCTTACTTTCTTACTCATGATTTCTTTTAAATTTATTATTATTATTATTATTATTATTATTATTATTGTCTGTTTGTTTTGTTTTGTTTGTTTTCCCCCAGGGAATCTGTCTTCATGAGTAAGATCTATGGATGTTGAAGATGTAACTTAGTTCTTGTAGGAGTTGGTGGAAAGAGTCACATCAACCTTCAAGAAGGTTGAATCAGCCTTTTACTGTTATGATAAGTACATATAGTCTCCGTTCATATTGCAAAGATTGTCTCTTTAGAAGTTGTCTGCCCACACCCTAAATTAATGCTACGGTCATCTGGTCTCTGCTGTATCTAATGCAGTATCAACATCTCTACTGCAAGGGACGAAAGACATGGATGACCTTTAAGAACAATAATCTTTCTGCATCATATCTTTCTCAATGATATATGTCACATAAGTCAAGCCCTAGCAGAGATATACACTTCAAAGGATTTAGCGGATGCAGAGGTGTGATAGTTTTGGCAAGGATAGAGTTAATTTTCTTTGTAGAGGCTCACGCAATGTTGTGGCTTTAACTTTTGATGAAAACAGTGGTGAAAACATATCAGTGTTTTAGTTGCTGCAGTGCGGTGCTTACAAGAATGAAGGACTTTTCAGCTTCTCATGTTGCCCTGCTAGCGAGGATGCTGGGGGTGCACCAGGACCTGAGAGGGGACACCGCCAGGATAGGTGACCCAGGGGTGTACCATGCCGTATGGCATCATGCTGAGCAGTAAAACTGAGTAAAGAAGGTGGAAGGGGGGGACATTCTGAGTAATAGTACTTTCCTTCCCAAGAAAACATTATATGTGACAAACTCTGCTTTCCTGGAAGTGGCTGAACACCTGCCTACTGATGGGAAGGAGTGAATGAAGGAGATTGTTTTGCTTTGCTTGCATGCCTAGATTCTGCTTTACCTAGTAAACTACCCTCCTCTCAACCCAAAAGTTCCTGCACTTGCTATTAACCACAGATCTAAAATTAAAAATAAATAAATAAATAAAAATTTACCCTCTAATTCCTCTCACTTCAATATTTTTTTTTTCCAAAGACTATAGTATCTTCACAGCACAAGGTGAAAATTACATTTGAAAAGTCTTTAAAAAATAAAAAATGAAAAAATCTTATAGCATATGCTGTAATGCTGGTTTGCATGAGGTGTTGTTGAAATGAAAAGGTGACTGGACTATGATTATGCCCTAAATCTAAGCTTTGAACTGCTGCTGGAAGTCATATTTATGATTTTGCCTCTTCCAGATGGAAATAATTGTGGGCAGGACATGCTACTGCAACCTGATATTCTGAGATGAGTTTGAATCTACAGCTTCAATAAATGTGCTTTCCATTTTGAAATGTACTTGAATGTTGACTGAATATGAATACAGTGCATTTCATCATCAGTACTTTCCTTCTACAGCGTGTCCTTGGGTATAGGTTTTCCTTTCCAAGCAGAGGAACAGTTCTGCAATTTATACCTTTGGCAATTAAATGCATTCCTCATTCTCAGGATACTGTGAGGTGTAGGTTATAAATGATGTAAAACACATACTATGACATTGTATCAGTATCTTCAGTAATTGTCTCCTCATATTTCCAAGAGGTTTACATTAAATCTTGTAACCGACCTTTGCCAATTCTGCCAGGCAACAAACTTAAATGTTGGTTCCAGATTGCACTGTATAGTATTTAACATGAGGTCTGGCTGCCATCTAAAGTGATTTATTACTGTTGTCAAGAACACAATTCTTGAGCAGGAGAGTTTGACTGTGTTTTGGAACTAAGGATAAATGTTTATTCTAACCATTTGTTTGCTTGATGCCCTGACATAAGGCTCAACATATTTTAAGATATTTTCTTTTAAATGTTTCTTTCTAAATATATGCTTCTTTAGCAATATTTCTACCTATAAATATGCAGTTGCAGTATATAGGTAGGAGGTTTGAATTTCTTCAGGACTCAAAATGCAGTGTCTTCATTCCAGGAAGAAATACAAGAAATACTTACTCTTTAGTAAGAAGAACTGGATAGATTCTGGTTTCCTACAGGTGTTAGTGGGCTTCCATGCTAGTGGGCTTCTTTTCCACTGATTCTTTCTTTCTTTCTTTTTCTTTTTTTTTTTTTTTTAATTTCTTTTCCACTCAAAAGAAGATTGACAAATAAAAAAACAAAGTTACTTATTCTGCAATCAGAGTGTTACATACCCCATACTTTGTTCATAGCAACATACATAGAATATTTACACAGACTAGGAAGTAAAAGATAAACACATCAGTATTATTCAGTCTTTTTTTTTTTTCAGTGATACATTACTTTCTAAAAGTACAAATATATGATTAAATCTGCATCAGAATTCTGAGAATTCACTTCTGTTCTTCTCAAGTTTTTCAAGTGTGCCTTTTCCTGGTCCTTTTCAATGGGAGTATATATGTATTTAATTAAAATTTAACAGATCAAGGTTCCCTTGATGTCTGCCTAAATCCATTTTACTAGAAATTTATTATTTCCCTAGCAGTGTTATGATTTAGAGTTCTATAAAACAACAACAACCACAACAAAAACACAAATTAACTGTCTTGATTACAATGTAGCTTTTTAACACACTAATTGCAGTCACTGTACAGATCATATTTCATGCATCAAAATGGTGCATCAAAATGGTCCTTCAGCATTTCTTCAAGATCAGACCAATCTTTATTGCCATGATTAACTAGGCTTTATGACCATTTTCAGTGTCACTTTTTCAAAATCAAGTTCACAGTCTGGAGGACTGGCCTATATTTTTTGTCCTTATGTGTTGGATTTCTATTTTGTTTTATTGAAGGACAACTTGTGGAAAGATTGAAAACGGTTTGGATTACGCCAAATACTATCCCTGAAAGTCAAAGTAAAATACCTTTTTATAGATTATAATTTTAGAATATACCACAGGATATGGAATACAGTAATCTGCACAAATTTGAAAAAAGTTAAATTCATTGATATATCCTAAAAATTTGGGGATCTTCTTTAAATCTTTGTTTCAAATTACATTTTTTTCTATACTATTGAGAAATATTTTGTTTGATATTGTGTTGATGGAACATCCTTGCAAAGCATTCCTAGTGGTGACCTAGTTAAGCTTCTTTTATCACTGTGTAACCCAGAGTATTTTATATACTAATAGTAGTATTTTCCCCAGAAGTATCTAAAGGACCAGAAAGGTTTGATATTGCAACCCAAATCATGAAGACTGACTGATTAGAAAGACTAGATTGGTTATCTGATGCTTAAGAGATTTTTCAATTCTTATTTAGGTGTTGATGTATAAGGGAGAAAATTGTCAGTACCTTCCATAATGTCTAAACTTCTTATGATGTCCATGTTTAGAAATAGTCTGAGGACTTGTAGAGTCCATTTCTCATAGCCTTTGTTCTCCTCCTTGTCTGCTGACTTCATTCATTACTAGCTGCAAATAGCTTGATCTTCAGGACTTTCTGAAGTTTAAGCCAGCCTAAACATGGATAAAAACAAGCTTTTGGATAGAAGCCAGATGTATTTCCAAAAATAACTAGTTATCTTCCCAGGAAAATTTCAGGATTGTTAACTCAGTAATGAGTTAAATAATGAATTAAGTTTTTAAATGATTATGCAGACCCAGGAAGAAGGTGAACTGGATTAAGTTATGGGACCATGGGGTTTTTAGACACACACACATCTTAATAAATATTACAGGTAAGATTTGTCTGCTTCCTAGATCCCAATGATTATAGAATGAAGGATATACTAAATGAGAAGAATAAATTCAGTAAGTTCATTTAGACTTCATCTTGTTTTTGTTTGTGACATAAGGTCAGAATCCCAATTATGTCATTATCTAATTCTAACAAATGAAATTGCTTAGAATGCACAAACCCACATGAAAAATAATGTAATAGAATACACAGAGATTTTGCAGCTATTTTCAACAGGTAGAGTTACATAATTTATCTGATAACTATTGGTCTTTGGTTTTGATATCCTGATAATTATAGCACTTATGGACTGTAAGTGGCCTTTAACAAGCACACAATATTGGCTCCTAGACTAGGTGATTTTTCTGGAAGAATAAAGAAGGGCTTCTGATTCACATATAAGTAGTGTAAAATAAGATATACATTCTTCATGGTGGGTTAAGTAAGCCTTCTTGTTTGTCTTGAAGGCTCCCAGGTCAGCTAAAAATGTTCCATCACATGAACAATATACTTCTTGCAAATATTTAAGAGATGACAAGAAAAGCATGATGAGAAGACTGGAAGCTAAGTCTACTGATTGCCTGAGATTCACATTTCCACAGAGTAAGGACAGATTTATGTATGCAACAAAAATCTGA
Organism: Anser anser; assembly: GCF_964211835.1. Classification (NCBI taxonomy): domain Eukaryota; kingdom Metazoa; phylum Chordata; class Aves; order Anseriformes; family Anatidae; genus Anser; species Anser anser. Next base: position 17,919,704 of record NC_139721.1, on the reverse strand, counting down.
TTAAAGGGATATCATTGGATACTGCAAAATTATTACAGTGTGAAGAAGACAGACAAGAATTCTGATATTGCAAGTGGAAAAAAAAATAGGAAAAAATGATGACCAGGTATGCTTTTGGAAGTTAAAAATTAAGAATCAAACCAACTAGAAACAAACAAAATCCAAGCTGTTTGATTTTGGAATTTGTTCCCCTTTGGAGAAGGAAAGTGTTGAAATGCAGTGACTTCCTTACAGATAATTTATTATTTCTGAAGTCATACAGCTTTACTACTATACTCCTCATAAACCATTGTGAGTGTACAGTGTGATACCCAGATGTTTATTCATAGGGTAAACAGTTCTCAGAGAGAGGCATCCATAGGGTGGAGCTGTTCATAGGCAGAGCAGAGGTAAGGCTAGAATGACATCCTGAGTAAACACACTCCTCTCAGTGACACTCCATAGCGTAGCGTGTGCAATGGCCACGTTGCTCTACAGTCTTGTGAGCCTTTGGCAGTCAGTAGGACATGGAAAATGGTCTGCAAAGCAACTGTAGAAAATGCGCATGTGAGAAACAAGTGACAATTACAGCATTGAACAAATATGTAAAGATTAGTCTTGACTGAAGCTTTTCAACACAAGATGATTTATGGATTTTCTTCAAAAGGATTTAAAAAAATCTCAGGAATAAAATGGCTGAGAGCTCTGCAATGTAGCATTTGTATAGCAGCCCAGACTATACAGAAAGATTTTGGTGCAAGTTTACAGCATCCTGGAAATGGAAACCTGAAAACAGATACCTAAAACCTCTTCCAGGACATGCAGATTAGAATGTCTTGAGCTCAGTTTTGTTGGTAGCCTAACTTTAGAATTAACGTAATTTATGTATATAGCTGTTGTGGTTTAACCTGGCCGGCAGCTAAGCACCACACAGCCGTTTGCTCACCCTCCCTCCTCCCTCTCTGGGATGGGGGAGAGAATCAGGAAAATGAAGCCTGTGGGTTGAGACAGAGACGGTTTATTAAGACAGAAAAAAAAATAATAATGATAATAGTACTATTACTAATAATGTGTTTGAAACAAGTGATGCACAATGCAATTGCTCACCACCCGCTGACCGATGCCCATCCTATCCCAGAGTAGCTGGCCCCCCCACCCCAGCCAGCCACCCCTATATATTGTTTAGCATGACGTCAGATGGTATGGAATACCCCTTTGGCCAGTTTGGGTCAGCTGTCCTGGGTCTGTCCCCTACCAGCTCCTGTTTCATCCCTAGCCTACCCGCTGGCAGGACAGAGCAAGAGGCTGAAAAGTCCTTGGCTTAGTGTAAGCACTGCTCTGCAACAATTAAAACATCAGTGTGTTATCAATATTCTTCTCATCCTAATCCAGAACATAGCACCCTACCAGCTACTAGGAGGAAAATTAACTCTATCCTAGCTGAAACCAGGACAATACTGCTTTCCTTACACTCAACAGGAATTAGAACATTTGTGTAGTGAATTGGCAAGGAAGAGTTGCCAATTGCCTCACTGAATTGCCTTAATTTAACATTCCTATCATTTAAGAATCAACCTTTGCTGAATTTCTACCAAAATATCTCTTCATCTTCTTCAATGTGCTTTGTATTCTGTTGTGCGCCTGCTAGTGGTGTCAGAAGGGAGAGGCTGTCCCAAGGAGACCAACAGGAATTTTCATAAACTAAGGTCATGCTAGAGGTTAAAAAGTACTAATACCTATGACCAATTATTTATAGCTTATCAATGGATGATATACTAGCTGCTTGTTCTTTAGTTCAAATAATCCACTCCCCTTTCCCCTACACAAATGACTGTGCTGAACTCTTTTTACAGCATTTTGCATCATCACAGATTATCAACAGCAGAAGGCAGTTTCATTTATTGCTCTATATACCTTGACAGAATTCACAAATTATTTTGAAAAATAAAACTTGGTGTCTCCTTTGAGAAATATTTGTTTCCCTAGTCTCCCTCTTTTCTCTCTCTCCTCCTCTCCCCTCCACCCCCCCATCACATTCCCTTTTCTCTCCCTCTCCCTCTCCCTCTCCCTCTCCCTCTCCCTCTCCCTCTCCCTCTCCCTCTCCCTCTCCCTCTCCCTCTCCCTCTCCCTCTCCCTCTCCCTCTCCCTCTCCCTCTCCCTCTCCTTCACGCTCTCTCTTAATTTCAATAGCAATGCATGGGTATATTCAATTCCTATTCACAGACACTCTATATCACGCTGAAAAACAAGTGACTCAAACGTGTATTTTCAGATCTTTCCTTGTCTCTTCCCTGGTAAAATTTTAAATGATCACAAGCTTTCAAAATGTCTAACAGGGTGGAAGTAACTCTCACAGTAAATGTGGTACCTCAGGTCACTACGTTCCTGTGTGTTATTTCTAGAAAGTAAACATGTATGGCCATCTGCATCCCACAAGCTAACTCATACATTACGCATGAACTGGCCAAGAATAAACTTCATGCATTTCATTAATCTGAACTTTTGTGGTTTTGGTGCTGAAATGATTTACCAAACCATTGGTTTGAAAAAGAGAATGCATAACAAGTTAGGCTTAAATAATCTTCCTAGGCAAGAAAGACAGCTCCGTGCAGCCAGGAATAGAGAGGCAGCAGAGCATCACAGAAGAGGTCAGCAATCACTTCAGCCATCTGCAAGATGAAGTTTCTGTCAAAAAAAGAAAAAAAAAAAGTACAAATACAGGTGATATGGATGTTCATTACTGTTCATGTATCTTGAGAGACACAGCATAAAACTACATATCCAAACAGACATGAATTCAAAGAAAATTCAAGGCCAGATTTGTAACCAAACTTTATAACTTTCTGTCCTTCTTTAATGAACAGAAATGGTCACTCGGTGATTCTGTCAGAACTAGAAAATGGCATTGGGCTGCCAGGGCAGGACTCTGCACTTGGTAGGGATTGTCTGGGACAGAGACTATGACAGATTGCTCCAACAAAGACTCAGTATCCATGAGTCACCATTGACTGACCTGAACTCTGTGATGGCCACAACTGGACAAGGCCAGATAAACTGGGCAGTCACCACAAGACAGCCATTTACTTACAACGTGCCCAAGAACTAGGGAAGGTCACATTACGTATGTGACTGGCACTCAATGAGAAGGATGCAGACGAGTTAATGTAAGGTACTAAAATAAACTCAAGCAGATCCCAAGACTGAGGAGGAACTGTGAACTTTCCTCCTCTTGGCAAGGACCTCTGGGTAGTGCTGGCAATAGCTATTTGCAGCATTCCTTTTTGCCCTCCAGAAGATTTTGAGAATAAAAATATGTTCAATCCAAAGAAGTCTGCCTTTTGAACTTGCAACAAACTTGGATCTTCCCACATAATTTTGAAGCTCTGACCAATTTCTACCTTTCCCAAAACACTTTCTTATTGGAGTTTTCTAGTTTTCAGCTTATGGGTGAGATATAAAACATCTTGCTTTGTGATTTTGGTGTAAGTTACACCCCAGTTGCCTGAAGTTAGATTGTTAAAATCATGTGTGTTCTAAGCAAAAAATGCATAACTTTTCAGAGGTTCAATAGCATGCACATAAGCCACTGGGAATGATGCATGTGAAATGGAATTCAGAATAAAATATCTTTTCATTACAGATCTGATGAGGTTTCTGATATAAGAATATAGTTAATGTCATAACCTTTATGTTTTCATTTGGATAATCATAACAACCTGTGTGAAGGTGTGCATATCAAAGACCATACAACTTGATGATTTACAAGACACACGTGTTAACATCATGGACTTGATCCAATTGGAAGAATTTAGTGCTCTTGGAGATGGTGCTCTCTGAAATGGTGTGAGTTTCCCATATACGAGAGCCCCAGGCAAATGTCTTTGATATTTAGATCATTTCAAATAGCATACAAATCTATGTTTATGCAATTGAACTGATCCCTTACTGAATCATTAACTGTGATAGATTTTGCTAAAGCTAGATTGATTGCAGTTTTAGAGTTTACTATACCTTTTTGAGTACTAAAACACAGATTCCAAGTATCTGGAAAAAATATGAAAACCTTTGTATGATTTTGTCCATTTTGTGTTTGTGATTTAGTTCCAACTAGAGATTCGCTGGCTCCTGGATCTGTGATCCAGAAATCCAGTTTTGATGAAGCAATAAATCATAGTATCCTCATTCTCTCTTCTCTTCCTATAAATACCAATGTGCCCCCAAACCTATTCCTCATATCCATGAGTGGTATCATAGAATCATAGAATGGTTTGCGTGGGAAACGACCTTTAAAGATCATTTAGTTCCAACCCTCCCTCCCTACCCCAGTAGACTGGACTCCTTCCAGTAGATCAGGTTGCTCAAAATCCAGTCCAACCTGACCTTGAACACTTCCAAGGATGGAGCATACACAACTTCTGTGGGCAATCTGTTCCAGTATCTAAGAAATCTTGTAGTAAAAAATTTGTTCCCTATATCTTATCTAGCCTCTCTTAGCTTAAAACCATTACCCCTTGTCCTATCACTACATACCCTGGCAAAGAGTTTCTCCTCATCTTTCTTGTAGGCCCTCCTTATGTATTGGAAGGCCACAGTAGGGTCTCCCAAGAGCTTGCTCTTCTCCAGGCTAAATAATGCCAGCTTTCTCAGCCTGTCATCAGAGGAAAGGTGCTCCATCCCTCTGATCATCCTTGTGGCCCTCCTCTGGACCTGTTCTGGCCCATGTCTGTCTTGTGCTGGGATGGCTGTTGTCTGCCAAAGAGGTAACACAAGAATAGAGCAGGAAAAATGGAAGGGAGCACATCCCTCTTCCTAATTCTATAATCCATGGAGAAAACAAGTGGGGAGAAAGAGAGATGTCACCTTTCCCTAGCTAAGCTCATTTTTTCTTCCCCATTCATTTAATTCTTCCTTTTCCAGCCCATCCAAAACTGTGGTCTGGAAAGAGGATGTCTCTCTTTTAGCCAGCTCAGATCATGAGTTTTCTGCTAGCACTAATCATATTTGTTGCTACCAGACTTTGAGCGACAGCTTGTGTCTATCAAAGAACCTAAGCAATACAGTCCCATTCATGTACATAGTTCAACAGTCGATACATGTGATAGTACTGAAATATGTGAATGAACATATTTTAATTTCATATTATTTGTAGGAAAAATATGAACTGATTTTGTAACAGAAGATAAATCACTGTAATTCAGAAATTAATTTTAGTATTAAAGATTGGGTAAAAAAAGATTTTTATTTTTCTTCAGAATAAGATAAATATAACGGATCAATATATATTGTTTTTGGGGATTTCATACCAGCTTATGTTTACACAAAGAGTACTAATAAGCAATTGAGAAAACCACCATATTTTCCATAAAGATCCAGTACGTTCAGTATTACCTTTATATATATATATATAATTAATAAAGTGGTTAGTCTTAATGTAAAAAAAAAATGAAAATAATAATCTGAAATTGTTTCATGTAATGAGATTTCTCTTTTTATCTTTTTCCTTTTTTTTTTTTTTTTTTAAAAGGAGAATTGAATGCTCTGGAAAACTAGTAGATCATTGATCAGTTGCTGTGGAGACTGAAATCCCATAATTATGTTCACAGAGGTGAAACGTCTCCTACTAGCAGGAGGCAACTTTACATCAGCAGGACAATATGTAGGGCCAAGAAGATAAATTACTGGAAAAGCTAGACATCCAGCTAAAGGCATGGTAACCAAAAGAGCAGCTTAAATATCAGTAGTTCATTAGAAGTGGAGTTCAGCTCTGAGTGGTGAATGCAATTAGCTGATGTTTGATAGGCTTTATTACCTGAGTCATGTTTTATTTTGTTAAACAATAAGACAAAGAAAATAAATGTAGCCATGTATGTGGTTCTACTAACTCCTTGGTTTTAATGTGCTGCATAGTTACTCTATATTCACCTATGTACCACACATCTTTTCTGTCTATAGGCAATACTAAGCCAATTAGCAAGACTGCCAATAGCAATCTTTTTCAATATTTATATGTATTATTCTGTACTCTGAGTTTTCTTCTAAAATGTCTGATTCTTTCATTCCTCTGTTGCTTTGACTGAAAACCCCAAAATATTTGGCCCTTGCCCAAATTAAGATACCTTTGCCATTTGTGTTTATTTCCCATGAACATTAACAAAATTACAGTTATCAATTTGCATTGAACATAAGCACTACCTGAGATTTCAAAATCTATCACCAAATGTGTTCTTATTTTTATTCTAATAATGCTTTTGTATAGTCTATGCAATCTTATTTTAATTCAATTTTCCTTTCTTTTACCTTAAGCTGCAAATATTATTTAACATTTAGGTTGAATGGAAGGAAGACCCCTTTTCCTTCACCAAAGTTCTTCTCTTGGAATGTCTTCTATGAAAGTGTGTAAACAGGTACACAGAAATTAGTCCAGTTGATTGAAGAATGTTTTATATTTTTAACTACATAGATGTGCACACCATATTTAGTAAATATTTATAGAATGATAGCTCGCTTAAAAAAACAAACAAACAAACAGACAAACAACAACAACACCTTTCCTGTTCCACTAATTTTAGCTGTACACACTTGATAGGTACACTGTCTGCAAAAGTGACTGTGACAGAATGATGAACTTGGATATCACACCGCTCTTGTAGTTGTAAGATAAAGAAATTGTAAACATCACGGATGATTGTATTCTCTTTTCCTACACTGGTAGCAGCTACCACTTCTTTCCTATCAAGCCATCACATGTTCTGAAATTAATTTATTTATTGTTCAGAAAATCTTTTTACAGTCACCATTCAGAAACGTGACTGTTTCTTGTAAGCACTTCTGCCCTCCCAGAGCTACATAACTTACCAGCCATTTCTAAAGTTTTAAAAACGCATGAAAATATCTTTAAATATAAAAAAATATCTTTAAAGAGTAAAACCCTTCCAGGCATTACACACAGGTGAAGCCAATTGTCCTTTTTATGCAGAATACTACATTGGGTTATGTGTTTGTGCTTCAATTTAGTCACACTGCTATTTATTGTAAAATTTCGCCAGAGCAGAGCAGAGAACAAAGTAGAATCTAAACATGTTTTTCCTTGAAAGATTTGCTATGTTGATGACATTTCTTGACCTTCTTGATGGTTAAAATTGCCTTCAGGTTCATTTAATCCATATAAGCTCAAGTTCTCAAAAAACCAGTGATGTTTCTCGAACTATTGCTTGAATAAAACGTTTGGAACACATACATCATCTTCCAATCTTAAAAGAAAATGATTTGCTGAACATAGAGATGTTGAGCTCATCCGAGCAAGAAAGTCAAGTGAGGTTCACCAGAAGGATGAACAGCATTACTCCCAGATGTCAAATTTGTGATTTAAGAATTAACACTCTCCGAGTTCCTAAAACATTTTCAGGCAGTGCATCAAATTTCTAGTAGATTGAAAAAAGCAAGGTACCAGCAGACACATCATTCAATACGTATTCAGCCATAGAGGGTCTGCCCTCAGAGTTGATGTGCTTTGTGGTATTCCTGGTTATGTTCAAGAAAAAAATGCTGCTATATATATATAGTGCTAGGTTCTAGAAATAAAGAGTTTTCAATATGTGAGTTTTCAACATGTCTATTTTGGTTTCTATATCAATACTTACACAGTTGTTAAAACTATTGATAGGATTCTGCATGCATGGGCAGTCCTCTGCCCATCAGTATAACGCTGTTTTGATGGTTCAGCAAAGCTATCTAGTTTTGCATGGGTTTGCAGATATCAATCTGCATAAAATACCTATATAGAAAAAAATGACAGATGGGAACAAAATAAGAAAGTAGGCTCATTAATAAATGAGATCAATGAGAACTGTGGAGTTATTGATTTACATAATAAAATAGCCTCTAAGGCAAACAAATTAACTGAAGAAGAGAAAAAATATCAAAGCATAGCACAGTAAAGCAAAAATAAATACAAAGATGGTAGGATGACTCTAGTAATTGCTGACCAGACCTTCACGTTAATCAAAGCAAGCAGAATTATTTCACCCATAAAATTGAATTGGAAGAAATAGTGTTATTAATAGTAAGTTATAGCAGCAATTGTAATAGAACCATACATACATATAGTCATAAATAAGTGACCTTTTGAAATAGTAGGATAGAGGAGATAAATCATAATACACATATCGATTAAAGCATTTCACGGGATGTTTTTCTAGAAAAATAATTTCTCAAAAAAAAAAAAAAAGAACAAACAACAACAACAACAAAAAACACTATTTGAATCCAAGTTACCTGTGTGCACTGGGAATAACTTCGAAGACAAATTGTTATTAGTCTTTTTGTTTGAGGAAGAATTAAAATTAGCCTCTCACAGAACATGAAACAGAGACAGAACCGATCTCTTTTAACATAAAATATATATATACATATAATGTAAATGGTAGCAATTAAGGACCATGTTGTAACTTTTACTCCTATAGTCTGAGTAAAAAAAAATGTGACACATATATTATATTAAGCTTGTGCATTGTATTCCGATAAGACCTACGAAAAAATTTAGAAGTAGAATATTTAGCTTGTGTATTTAATATATACATAATCCAAAATGTGTACATATAAATAAATAAATAAATACATACACACACACACATATATATATATATATATATGCATGTATATATACACACACACAATGGGGAGATTCCAAAGTGCCAAAGTGTGTTTTCCTGTGAAAACTGCAAAAAGAACTACATGGAATATGAAGGAGGTTTTTGACAACAGTGAAGTAAATTAAGAGACCCTCACTTGTTTCAAACACTGAATATGTAAAATTAAACCAGGAATTTCAATTCGCAGACAATTTATTGCACAATGGGTGTCTTTAATGAGAGATATCCAGATGTGTTTCATTTAGGGAAATTAGCTATACAATGACAATCAAATTTAGTTTTGTTCCAAGATAGCCTTTGGAATTATGAAAAACAGGTCCATTTGCTTTATAATAGATATGATATGATATAGAATGTAGAATCTTCTTTTAACCGAGAGAATGGACCAAAAGAATGGGCATTTCAAGTTGTCTTTCAAACTGGTAAGATATGAAACAACAAAAACAAAAAAGTTTTTAAATGTAGAGCATATTCTTGCTATCCAAGTGATTATTTCATTTAATCTAAATGTTACAAGAAGAGATACAGTATCAAACAATATCTCTTGAAACATTCATTTTAGCAAACAAAATTGATTGTGAATATAATTTATGCCTGCTATTGTTTTATGTTTGATAGAGATATTTATTGTCTTTCAATTTTAACTTCCCTCTCTCTGCTTTTTTTCTTCCACTATTTTTTCTTTAACTTCCTTCCTCAGGTGAAATATTCCCTGAAATATTGTTTTTCTGTAAATCTCTGAAAGTATCTAGACAGCAATTATTAAAATTGATCAGTTTTGCTAAAATGCTTAATTGTTTCATATTTGTGCAGATGATGGTAGTAACAGTCGTTGTTGCTAGAATGACTTAGTGCTATGCAAAACATTCAAAAGACCAACAAAAATATACTAAATGTGATTTAGAGAAATAATTTTTAATACACACTCAAAAGAAATGTTGATGGCTTGTTACTAAGAACTTTAAGTACATTAAGTACATTTTTTTGCTTAGCCCTTTAACTCTTTCAAACAACAAAATCATGATTCTTAAACTCTTTGCTGACCCTGTATCTAATTCTTTATAGTTTGAGCATTTTCCTCTGGTAAGACTATTTCAAATACAGTCAACAGATCAATGCACAGAAAATGCATCTTCCATTAACTATTTCTATAAAAATGGGGCTAGCAACAGTATTAGTGACCCCTTTTCATATAACTGTTTAGGTTTTAGACAGCTTATGCAGTCTAAGACATAACATTCAGTTATGTAATTGCCTGAAAATATTTAACAAAATCCCACAAAAGTGTTCTAGTTATCTAGTCTGAAAAATTCACATCCAAACTAGCATTCTTCTGTTCCTGAGAACACTTTGTTTCTTCTGTTGACATTTTATAGAGGAAAACTAAACAGCCAATTGACCAGTCAGAGCGATTCTGTATAAATGGACCTATATATAGGAGGTAGGGGGTTGTTCTCCCACATCCTGTAAAAATGGTTTTACTTTTGTGCTGAGTTGCAAACGCATGATGCCAGTGTACTGGCAATCAATTCCATTAAATACTGTAAAGAATTATAACCTTTATTATTGAAAGATGAGATACAATAATGATCTTCAGGAGGAAGTCTGTTGCTGAGAATTGCAATGCAGAGGCAGATGTCTCCTGGAAATACATATGAGATTCTGAACCTGGAGCAGGAAAGGGTAATGACATTTCTTCCACAGAGATTTTTTTTTTTTTCCTCAAGGAGGCCAGAGGAGGCCAATCGTTGCAATGCTCATTATTTTGGTACTATTACTTTTAGACCATTGATCATTTTTGACCTAACAGTGCCTTCTATTCCTTACAGAAATGAAGATTTCCTCAAATAGATTACATGAGACTCCATTAGCCAGAACTGAGGTCAAGTTCTGCACTCAGTTACAGTTGTGCAACTCTGTACTTGAGTCAGAAGGGGAAATTAGGAGTGAAGTATTGCATTACAAACGGATGGATTTGCCTTAGTTGTTTTATAAGCAGAATTATTATTTTTAAAAACGTGACTTAGTAGAAGCATAATTGAAAGCTAAATGATCATTGAGATATGCCTCATATCTTTCATTCAAATTGCAGTTCTCATTACCTGGTGATACTGGCAAACTGAATGTATTAAAATATGTGATATTTGATATTTTAGGTACTTATTTATAATGAAAGGGAGGAAGAGAGTAATGAATCCTGAAATTATGCTAACTTAATGTTGAAAAGAGTCAATACCTAAAGAAAGAGCTGCAACACCAGTATCTTTTTTTTTTAATTAATATTGTTTATCATTATTTTATTATTATTATTATTTATTCTTGTTTGTTTTTGTTGTTTGTTTCTCAGCTGTAAAAATTGTGATGGCTATTAGCATTTGAATTCAGCATTTAAAGCAGTCCTTAGGCCAAATATGAAGCTATTTTAGCTATTCCCAAAACTATTGTTAGGCAGATGCCAATTTTAGGATTTTATCTCCATCCAAATTTCTTTTATAAAACTCAGCAATGCTTATTATAGGCAGAAGTGACATAGCAACGCTTTTTATTTTGGTTGTCTAAAATCTATTATAAAAAGATTACTGTCATATATGTGAGGTAAGAAACAGTTCAGTGACACTACTGACCCAGTGTTTATTCTGAGGTCATTACGTGCAGTAATGCCTTCCTGACTGCCTGGGAATGGGACAACTGCATTAAATGATCTTGGACTGCCCCTGACACAGCAAATCATGTCACAGACCCATCTCCATTTTGAGATTAAGAGCTTTCTTCTTGTCTTAGGTAATATATAGTCTCAAAATTTAAGTAATAGCAGTTCTAGAAGGATATGTAGACTTTGCTATCTTGTAACTTCTATGAATGCTGGTTAGAGTACAAATAAGGGGAGAATTATTAAAGTTGAGCATTTTATGGTCATGTAGTTTTTCCTTTTACATTTTGTTATTCTAATTGGGAAAAGCATACGTTTGCAAGTTGGAAAATAATGCAATTTGGTACAATCCCTACAGACTGATTCTTACCCTCATATCTTTTCCAACCTTAATGATTCTATGTAATATGTATTACATTGATAGAGCTCTTACTTACGTGCTTTAGCAGTACCAGTTCTGCACAGATGATGACCATTCCTTACTATTAGAACATTTGGTCTCAGACCTGCACTTCACATCCTGTTCTTATTCACTATTTTAAGAACCATTTTACTACTTAGTGTCTTCACCTCCGCCATAAAAAAAAAAAAAAAATTAATAATAATAATAAAAAAGACATTGTCACCAAGTCAGCTTTGGATCATTTATTTTTATTCTTTTATTTTTTTCATTTGGATTGAGCTAAAATAATTTATTTACTTATTTATTTGTTCAGTATTGTATGTTCTGTCCTAGTGCCTAAATTTATTATTTTTTAGATCTCTTCATGGCCTCTAAAGTTTTCCACATCCTTTAAAAATATCCCTAATACTAAAAATGTAACTGTTTGTATTGAAAGATTGATCTGACAAAGTAAAGTAAAATGCCATTTTATAATCTACCCATGGCTTCACTATTTCTTCACTATTTCTACTACAAACAAGTAGGTGTTTGTTTGTTTGTTTGTTTGTTTTTACTGTATCATCTTTCATTCTTATGACATTTTCTGTCTCTTAACTGTTGCTCATGGAATCATAGAATCATAGAATGGTTTAGTTTGGAAGGGACACCAGATTAGGTTGCTCAAAGCCCCATCCATAGTGTTCTTGAACACTTCCAGGGAGAGGTCATTCTGAGCAATATGTTCCAGTGCCTCAATACCCTCACAAAAAAATTATTCCTAATATCTAATCAAAACCTTCCCTCTTTGAGTTTAAAACCATTACCCCTTGACTCTCTGATAAAGAGCCATTTCCCATCTTTTCTGTAGGTTCCCTTCAAACACTGAAAGGCTGCAACAAGGTCTCTCTGGAGCTTTCTCTTCTCTAGGCTAAATAACCCAAACGTTCTCTGCCTGTCTTCATAGGAGAGGTGCCCTAGCCCTCTGATCATTTCCTCTGGACCTGGTCTAATAGGTCCATGTCTTTTCATGCTGTGTGCCCCAGATCTGAATACAATACTTAGGTGGATATGATGGTGTGCTTCCTCCCTCTTCTTGCACATTGTCCAACCTGACCTTTATTTCCCATAACCCTTCTCAAGCATTAACCACCAGTGGTGGTCATAAGGGATGCATCTGGTCATGATGGCTGCACCTATCTCAAAGTGGATTTGGGGGAGACAGATAACAACATAATAGACAAGGGAATGTGCCTACTTACCCACAGTGCCGGTCAGTGTCTGACTCAAGCCAAATTTTGCAGAATGTCTGACTCGATCCAAATTTGGAAGAAACTAACATCTGCAGCCAGTATGCGAATGTGCCTATATGTCAATCATCTTACCCCATAAATAACGACAAGCCCAAGATCCCTTTAAGCTCTCCTGCACAGCAGAATGCTGCACAATAAAATCTCCCCTTGAGTAATGATGTTTCTCGAGGCTATGCCTGCTGCAGAGATCCCTTGCTTCTTGATGTTGAGAGATTCCTTGCCACAACAGATCCTTGGTAAGTGACTACTATCTTGCTAAAGTTTGTAAGCTTTGCTAAGATTATATCTTAGATTAATTGTGCACATGTAACCCTTTAGACATAAACTGTTGACCAAGTCTGGGACAAGGATTGGATCCAGTCACACCTAGACTCCTCTAAGTAGTTTAGAGAGCATGGTACTCCTATCTGAACCTCGTGATTCAACAGGAGGGTATCCCTGCTGCATCTGACTTACCCTGTCCTCTATGCACTAAATAATCAAGTATACTTTGCTGTCATAAAATCTTAGGTTAAGTTATGAAAGCTTTGTTAAATTACTGCTTTATATCCATAAACCATATTGCTGCTTCTCTCTTCCAAGTGAAGTACACATCATTTCCTTCTGCATCACTGGGGTCTCACAGGAGCAGAGTAACAGGGGAAAATCACCTCCTTCAGACTGCTAGCTATAGTTCTTTTGATGAAGACTGAGGTATGATTGGCTTTCTGGGCTTTAAGACTACAATGCCAGCTCATGTAGACCTTTTCATTCACCAGTACCCCACTTCTCAAGCCTGTCATGATTACTCTGGATGGCATCCCTTCCCTTCAGTTTGTTGACTACACCATACAGCTTGGTGTCATCCACAAACTTGAGGAGTGTGCACTTAATCCCACTATTCATGTTACTGACAATGTTAAACAGTACTAGTCCATATGTACCTCTAAGGAACACTTCTTGTCACCGGTCTCCACCTGGACGTTGAGCCATTAGCACCTCCCACTAGACCAGGTTGCTCAAAGCCCCATCCAACCCGGCCTTGAACACTTCCAGGGATGGGGCATCCACAGCTTCTCTGGGCAGCCTGTGCCAGTGCCTCACCACCCTCAGAGTAAAGAATTTCTTCCTAATATCTAATCTAAACCTACACTCTTGTAGTAGTTTAAAGCCATTACCCCTTGTCCTGTCACTATCCCTCCCCAGCTTTTCCATAGGCCTCCTTTAGGTACTGGAAGGCTGAAATAAAATCTTCCTCAAGCCTTCTTTTCTCTAGGCTAAACTGTATCTGATATAAAAGTATATAATTCAGATTGCTGTCTCATATCCAATTTTTCATCTACCCATAGTCCTTCTCTGCATGGCTGCTCTCAGTCCACTCATTGCTCAGCCTCATGTTTGGGATTACCTGACCTTGTACTTGGACTTAACTTTATGAGGTTCACATGGTCCCAGCTTTCAAGCCTGTCAAGTTCCCTCTGGATGGCATCCCTTCCCTCTAGCATATCAACTGCATCACTCAGCTTGGTGTCATCTTTGAACTTGCTGAGGGTGCACTCAATCCCACTATTTATGTCATTAATGAAGATATTGAACATCATTGCTCTCGCCACTGATCCTCAAGGAACACCTCTCACTAGTGATTTCTGTTTGGAGATTGAGTCATTGGCTATAACTCTTTGCATGTGGCTATGCAGTCAATTCCTTATCCATCTCATATCCACATCTCTCTCCAATTTAGAGGCAAGAATGCTGTGGGGAACCATATCAAAGGCTTTACAGAAGCCCACGTAGACATCAGTTGCTCTTTCCTTGCCCACTGATGCAGCTACTCCATCGTAGAAATCCACTAGATAAGTCAGGCACAATTTGCCCTTGGTGTAGCCATGTCGTCTGACTCTAATCACCTCCATATCTTCCATATATATTGACATAATTTCCAGGAGGATCTGTTTCATGATCTTACCAAGCACTGAGATGTACCTGTCTCATCGGTACTACCCAGGGTCTACCTTTTTTAAAAATGGGTGTGATATTTCCTTTACTTCAGTCACTGGTGAATTCACCTGACTGCCATAACTTTTCAAATACGATGGAGAGTAGCTTTGCAACAACATCTGCTAGTTCTCTCAGGACGCTGGGGGACAAACAGGGCTTTTCAGAGTATGATGGATGACAGAAAGGACTTGTCTGTTGGAATCACTTTTTTTGTTTTGTTTTGTTTTGTTTTGTTTTGTTTTCTGAGGGTCACTATCAAGTGGAATATACAAACAAAGAGGGATTTGGAAGAAATGGGAGAAATACTGCCATTGTTCATTATAACCATTTTCTATGGCACATTTCTGTCAGATATATAGGTATCCAAAAGACTAAATGGAAGAATAAATATTAATATTCTTGTTGATCTTTCTATCGAAGACAAATTCAAGGTGGAAAGTCACTTCTGAGAGGAAAATGTTTGAAGTATTCACTTCTTTTAGAGACAGAGTTATTGGACAAAAGTCAATATAGCCCAGTATCATGCATAATTAGTAAATCAGATCTAAAGTGATGTTTATCTGGAGGAAGAGGAAACCTCGCATAATTGTTAATTCTCCACCCGCAATTAAGGCTGTTTACCCATACTTTTGAACATCTATAAATTGTTTGATTGGTGCAATTTTTATTATATCTTAATGTATAAACATAGTTTTTGAAACATTGACTTTAGCTCTTCTTAAAACAACTATCAGAAGAATTCCCTTCTAGACCACAACAAACATATTAGGTTTTATGAAATAAATTTTCTTTAAAAGACAGATGAGCTGTCTGAAAAAATCCAATAACCTTCCAGAGCTTTTTTATCATATTGTTGAATTATAATGAATTGTTGTTAGAACCTAAGAGAGTTATAGATTACAGACTGAATAGTGAAAAAGGTATAAAACTTGATTATATTCTTAATAAATTCAAGCTTTACCTTGAAGGATATTGTTTTACAATACAAAATATTTCTTATGGTTACACTATTCAACACTACTTTAATTGAACATGATAAATCGTTCATGTATTATATTCCCCTGCTGTTTTCTTGAGCTACATCTGAACCTAAAGATATGGTAGGTTTTTAAAAGAGAATAAACAGCTGTGAGAGCACAGCGTTCACCATTTTTTAGGAAATGGCTCAGACAGTGTTTATGTTCACTATATGAAAGTGAGCAAGCAAAACAGTTTAGATATTTATGGCTACAGGAAATTAACAACAACAACAACAACAACAAAAGATTGTGTTGGGGGAAATACACACTTTTTTTTTTTTTTTTAAACTCATGAAGGAGATTGTATACAGAGTAATTGTGGTGGTTTAGCAGTGATGAGGAGCCAAACTCCACCACGCCACTGTCTCATTTCCCCTCCTAAAGGTCAGGAGAAGAAAATGCAATGAAGAAAAAGCTTGTGGGTTGAGATGTTGAGATAAGGACAAGGAAACTACTCAACAATTAGCAGCAAGGGTAATACAAACTCAGCATAAGGGAGATTAATGCAATTTATTGCCAACTAAAAACAAACTAAAGCAGTGAGAACTAAAAGCAAATTAAAAATACCTTCCTCCCACCTACCTTCTTTTACCTCCTCCCCCCAGGTGGCACAGAGGAATGGGGAATTGGGAATGCAGATTGCGATCAGTCCACAACACTTCAACTTTGCCATTCTTTCACTTTTACTCTCTTCCCCTGCTCCATCATGGGGTCTTTCCCACAGGATGCCATCCTTCCCTGAATGATACAATGTGGGGTTCCTGCAGACTGCACTTCTTCAAGAACTTTTCTAATATGGGTCCGTACCACAGAGTGCAGTCTTTCAGGAATTGACTGCTCCACCACGGATCCCACACAGGCTGCAGCTCCTCACAGACCACTGGTTCCACCATGGCCTTTTCTCCACAGGCTGCAAGTGAACTTCTGCTCTGGCAGCTCGAGCACCTCCTCCCCCTCATTCTTTACTAAAGTAGGTGTCTGCAAGACTGTTTCTCTCAACATTTTCTCATTCTTCTCTCCCAGTTGCTTTGGTTCAGCATTTTTACACTTTTTAAAATATGCTCTCACAGAGGTGCAGCCAGCATTGCTCATTGGCTCGTCTTTGGCCAGTGGTGGGTCTCTTTCTCAGGCTGGCTGGAACTGTCTCTTATTTAACATGGGGCAGCTTCTGGACTCAGGAAGGAGAAACAAGCACACCACTCGTTGAGAAGCAGGGCAACTAATAGTGCAGATTCACAGGACATGAAAGATACATAGATCACCTATAAATTTTCCATATGTTCCTTGACTTCAGAATGAAAAGAACAATTTACTATTTTCTCTCCTGTACAGAAACTGAATCAAGACAAATGAAAATAGTTTAAATAACATTTCAGAACTTTTTTCTTATGTTTGTAGCTAATTATTTAAAACGTACATTCACATATTCAGTATGTTTGTTTTTAGGATAAGCACTACATTATTTATTTATTTGTTTTAAGGAGGAAAAGAACTTCCAAAGTTCTCTTTTGAAAAGCAAATCAAATTTCTTCTCTAAGCTACAAAAATGCTATGCAGACCTGAAAGAGTCAAGCTGCAATTATTGTAGCTGTACAACTGAATTAATAGGGAACTTCTGTAACTGCTAGGAGCTAGGTAACTGACTAATAAGAAGACTGTCTATATAATACTTGTAGTTTTATATGAAAAAAATGTCAAATAGAGAAATGACAAAATGCTGCATCTAAAGGTGTGTCAAATGACTGCAAAATGTGATGTTGTTAATGATGCGAATATCAATGCATATTTGTGTATGGATAAAAAGTTAAAATCAAATGGAAGATGCATGATAGAATAGAATAGGCAATGGAATAATGTGTGATACAACATATAAATAGCTTACTGAGGAGAACTGTGATTGGTACATTTGGAACTGGGCAGCTGGGTGCCACAGGTTTTGTCAGCAGCTGCCAAGAGCCATGCTGCCAGCTATCATACTACGCCACTAACCAAATGAGCAGAATGTCTCCAGGGTCAGACTGGGCTTCACCATGGGCTTCTCCATGGGACATGGGAGCATGGTACCTCTTGGAGGCCTGAGAGGGAACGGACCACAGGTCAGGCAAGTGTAGCTCATCACCAAACAGCTGCACCTTTGAGTCTCAGTGGAGGCTTGTCAGGAGGGGCGAAGGGAGCAGAATGGCTAGCAAGAGAAACCAATCATTGAAAGAATTATGTGCAACCAGTTTGATAAAGGAGTGTGAGTTGTAAAGAAAAGACAGTTGCATCTGCGGCTTCTTAATTTTAAAATATTCGTACACAGGTAAATCAAAAGATACTACAACATGCCTTGTCGAGTTTGCCCAACTGTTAGCAATATATTTCTACTGTAGGATTTTTTATTTATTTATTTTTATGACTAGAAATAATGGTTTATCTGCTCACTATGTTACTATTTGCAGTGAAAGTCTATAACTGACCTATTTTCTACCTGAGCAGTGTTTATAACTATAAAAGCCAGACTCTCATTTATTGTCATACATCAGTAATATTTTATCATATTTATGGTAAGAGAATCAATATTGGGATATAAATGCTTTATCATCCTATCACTGATTTAAATGAGCCTGAAATCGTGCTTGAAGGTCCATTATTCATTCACTGCCTAGTCTCAGACTATGACAGAGGCCTATCTGATGGTGTTCAATGGTAGTTTTGGATAAAATCCAAAAAAAATCAAGCTTTCAGTGGCTATGACTGACTACAACTAACTTCTTATGTGTAACTGCTTGCTAATGGAGATCTATTAGAGAAATAGCCTGCAGAAATCTATGTTGTATATACAAAACCATTTTTTTGCCTTGTGGAATAAAACCAGACAATTTTAAATTCATCTACATAGAAGTCCCCTGAGCCATAACTTCAGGTTCAAGTTCAAAATAACCTACTTTTTTTTCTTATTCTATTTTATATTGTTGAGGTATTTTGTTTTAGGGAATGTGCAATGTTGGGGCTGTTGACCTCATGAACGTATCCACACTAATGCCAATGAGATTCTGTTGTTGATTTTTTATTTTATTTATTTTTATTTTTTGAATGATTTTCAAGGTTCACCTCTACATGTTTGGTAGACAGAACCAGAAAATACTGGAAACTGCAAATCTCACAATTGGCATTAGTTTGAACCCTTTGCAGTGTTGTAGAAAATAGAACTTGTGAAGAAGTTGAACTCAGTGCCTCATAATAGCCATATTATATAGCCATATAGCCAGGTCCTCAGCTAGCTATAAAAGAGACTATTACATCTGAGGAGTTAATCCAATCTTCTTTAGCCTAATCTAGAGCAGCATTTTCAACTTTCTCATAAAGTGTTGCACCACTTCGATGCATCTCAGGTCAAACAATAGAATTTTCCAGTTCTATTTTAAACACACCATATGTGACAGTTCTTTTGTGAATGTTGTCAGTATACTGCCACTGCTTTATTAATATGAATGAGACCTGACACATGGAGAAGTCCCAGGATTCTGTTCCAGCTAATATATACATATTTAATATATATATATGTGAATTGACTCTTATTCAGAATATTTTTTTTTTCCTTTGGGGAAGGTGACTGCTACTATTAATAGTAATGTTGTAATCTGCACTGGCACTTTAATACCTGTTTAAACTCTTCTGATCTTGTCAGAAATTAATAGAAGAGATCATGCTGAGCAATGCTTCTTGGCATGGTGTAGTAAAATGGCTATGTTCCTTTCCTGACTGTTGTACTGTCAGTGGCGCAAATTTAACATGGGGCAGGTTTTATTACACTAAATTACCAGTGTTTTGTCCCCTGTAAAATTGAAATAAAAATAAAGTTTTGGAGAAGGAGGATTCTGCCTTAGAAATGTGTGTGAATGTGACATGGGCAAGCAAGGCAACTGCTAAAATGTAAAATTTGTCATCTGATCCTTACATAACCTGTACAATATTTTTAATTCTAATAACCAGTACACCACAGAAATGAATGAATATACAGTTCCTCTTCTCATTATAATTACGATAAGGGTAAACAAAAACTTCACTAAAAAATTGTGTAACTTTCCTAATTTGGTAGAAGAGATAGATGTTTGCAAGTCCGCACATTCTCCAAACATTTTTTTTTTTTTTTTGCATGTTAATGCATCTTACAAGCTTACTTTAAAATGTTTATTTTCTTCTTGCTGAGTAAAGGCAATGGGATTCCTCAGAGGAGAGACATTACTCAGCATTCTTGAAAACCAAGCTAAACTTATTCAGGAGTGCTAGTAAATTATTTTTGGCACTTAGCTGTACAACCAAGTGTCATGGTTTTCACCAGGATAGAGTTAATTTTCTTCACAGACACTGGTATGATGCTGTGGTTCGGATTTTTGATGAAAATAGTGGTGATAAAACACCAATGATTTAGTTGTTCCAGAGCAGTGCTCACACAGAGATAAAGGACTTTTCTGCTTCTTGTGCTGCCCTGCCAGTGAGGAGGCCAGGGGTGCACCAGGATCTGGTAGAGGACACAGCCAGGACAGCTGACCCACGCTGACTAAAGCGATATTCCATAGCATCTCATGTTGTGCTCAGCAATAAAACTGGGTTAAAAGAGGAGGGAGGGAGACATTTAGAGTGATGATTTTTGTCTTCCCAAGAAACCGTTACGTACGACGAGCCCTGCTTTCCTGGAAGTTGCTAAACACCTACCTGCCTGCCGATGGGAAGTATGTATGAATTCCATGTTTTGCTTTGCTTATGCATGTGGCTTTTGCTTTACTTAGTTAACTGTCTTTATGCCAACCTGTAAGTTCTCTCACTTTTACCTTTCCACTTCTATCTTCCATCCCACCCAGGGAGAGTGAGCGAGTGGCTTTGTGGTGCTGAGCTGCCTGCCGGGATTAAACCACAGCACCAAGTAGTGCAATAAATGACCAGCCACAGCAGTCTGTCACAGCAGTCTCCCGTTCTTACCTGCAACAGCAATGGAACACACCGAGAGAGGTGTCATGTGAGGCCACTACTGGAAGGTTTCCAGACCTATTCATGCTGGCAGGTTTAAGCCAATTATCCTCTGTTCATTCCCCACACCAAGGTAACATTTGTTGTTAATACCACTGGGGTGTGGTATTATTGTTCTGTCAGCCCCCCCCCCCCCCCCCCCCCCCCCCCATCCTCTGATGTGGAATGGAGTTTCTAATATTCTGTCTTTCTAATAAGCTGAATATAACATACATCCCAGGACTGTTGGCTGTTCCAAAGAAAGTGGTTAGATCCTCGATCATTTTCTATCACCTTTTCATTCCTCAGGGCTGCATGGACTGGCAGCCCTGCTAAGTGTGAGAGCTTGCTTCATTCCTACACACTAAGTCATGTAAGTTCAAAGCCTAAGCCCTAGCATAATGTCAAAATATTTCATGTCTGTTACGATACAGTTGCTATGACAATCAGTGCTGCAATCGTCTCTATATTGTCGATTAGCACACAATTCATCTCCTTGCACTGTAGTACACTTCATGTCAGATCTCGCTATAATTCGAAAGCCAAGACGCAAATCTCTCAACTTTGGTTCTGCACCAACTTTTAACTAATTAAACATAGTGATGTTTAATAGATGTCTGTTAGAGCACTTTTTCCATGCATTATAGATTTTAACAGGTTTCCTTATGTATTAAAATAAAAATGCAAAAATGCAAGGAAAATGCAAAATAACTTATTAAAGTTGTGCCTACTAGAAGTTTTATAATTTTGTGTTCAGTGTCTGTAAATGTGTTGGTAAATGTTTCATTTTTCAGTTTATCAAATATTAGGCCAGTTGATGAGCAGATGAGAAGTGTCTGTGTGTTTGGGGACAGTCTATGTGTGTCTCTGTACATGTAATTACTTATTTGCAGTAGCTATATTTTATGATGTTACTTATATTCTGTGTCCATGTCCAGGTTTTTGACATGGGCCTACAGGGGAGGGTCACCACAGGGCCCTCTGTGGGCTGAGGCCAGGCCTGCCCCATGCCGGACACAGCTGTTTCTGTTCGGTTCCGGCCCGCTCCAGCAGCCCCACTGCAGGGCACAGCTCAGCCCAGCAGACAAAATGGTGGCATCGCTGTGACAATGTATTAAAGAAAGGACAAAAACACAGCATGGCCGTGAGGAGTGAGGGAAGGAAAAGTGTAATAGACAATCCTGCTAACACCTAGGTCAGAGAAAAGAGAGGAAGGAAGTGCTTCAGGCGCTGGAGTAGAAATTCCCCTACAGCGCAAGGTGGAGTACTTCCTTGCAGCCCATAGCAAGACCATGTCAGAGCAGATATCCACAATGCAGCATGTGGAGGAACCCACGCTAGAGCAAGTGGGTGTCCTGAGAGAAGCTGCTGCCTGTGGAGACTGCGTGCTGGAGCAGGTTATGCCTGAAGGACTGCAGCCTGTGGAGAGGACCCATGCTGGAGCAGGGTTAAGAGTCTGAGGAGTAAGAAGTGGCAGAGGGGAGCTGTTACGGACTAACCATAACACCCCATTCCCCATACACCCTGCACTACTTGGGGGGAAAGGAGAAAGCAGTTTGTTTGTTTGTTTTTAGCTTGTCTTTATTTTTCACCATTCAACTCTATTTTTAACAGCCAAGAGAGACCTCTTACCCAGCATCTGATCTTTACAGCGAGGTAAGCAGCGTTTCTATATGCATGCAGTGCATATATGTTGAGCTTAAGCAATAATTTGTATACATCAAACTAGCTTAATTATTAGGCATGTAGTAGGTAGTCAAGGATTCAACCACCGGTTAACCATAATAGAATGCAGACTGCCTTTTATGTTTAATCATTAATTCTGTTTATCTGTTGATTAATAAATCCTTTGTGTTAACCTCATCACAAGAACTAGTTTCTGTAATTCTCCTGTGACACTGCCCCATCCTTGGTGAGAAGGGGATGTGAGAGCAGTTGGGTGGGCATCTGACAGACAGCCAACGTCAACCCACCACAGTTATAAAATAGCTAGAACTACTGTAAGTTATATAAGTTATAAAATAAATGTCTAAGTCTCAAAATACAAACGCAGTATATGAAATCGAAGTATGAACGCTTTCCAAAGGCAAATAATACATAGACATGTTTCTTTTCTTCTTCAAATCCATAGAGTGGGAAAACATTTCTCTGCTTTATCATTGTTCTTAAAGGGTTTCTATAGCAATTTACAGAAGTTGCAGTGCTCTTGGATCTATTCTATCAGATCAAATAGTAATTTCCTCTGTACATTGGTAATACCATTCATACTCAAATTTATAAAGCTTGTTTAGTGAATCAGTGGGTGCCAGCAGCAGCTGGGGTGTGGATGTGGCAGTGGGAGCGAGGTATACTGTGTGCTTACCTGGCCAAGCAGCCTGCTGTGGGCTGTAATGTTCTCATGCCCACCTGGATATTACTATAACCCTTCTAATCTTTCCTTGGGTAAATTGAAGCAACCACCCACTTATTTCAGATCTTCTTCAGTCAATCCATATTTATACTACTTTTAAGAGATTGATTCAGGGCGAGAGATGATCTTAGATCTCTCCCATTCATGTCTAAAATAAAAGGCCCATGAAATCTACCTAAAATCCTCTTAGGATGTAGCCCATTGAAATAATCAGGCTTAGAGGGTGCAGAAGATGTCATTAAAATAATGCCTGCCTAACAGGAGTGTGGCAGAACTGCCTTTTCTTTTATCAATAACACACTTGCTTCAGTCCTGGGTCTTTGAAACAGATACTAATTGCCAGGATGTCTAAGGGGACTAGAGGCTTCCCCCAAAGCAGCAAGCAATTGGACTATCTAGCTGAGTATTGCAGCTAAGGGTGAACAGATGCAACCTAAAGAAAAGTAGTTGTCGCATGCTTTCTGGAAAAAATGTCACCACTACATCACTTTGTGTATACCTTCAGGGGCAGCTTATATTTATGGGAAGTCTTTGTAAAGTTTAGCAGAGAACACAAATCTTTCCTGAGATTTTCAATACTCTACACATTTTTATAATAAAGAAGAGATACAAATTTTGGAAAGCATATAATGCTCTATGTAAAGGAAATTATATGTTTCAGTAAAGCTGTACTGTTTTACTCTTTTCACTATTTCACTGTGGACTTTTCTGTAAAATTACCTGGTCTACAAGCAGGAGCTCTGTACTGAGGCAATAAATGAGGCAATAAATGGAATAATAACCTTAGAAGATCTTCAGGCTACTAGATGGATATGTGTCAATGTGTTTATCTGATATTATAGCAGCACCAGCAGATCTGATAGTCTCAATAGTTTTTACCTCTTACAAGAAATAAAAACTTCCTGTTGTGCAGAGACACCCAGTACCTGTATAACATATCATCAGCATTGTTGTGTCTCAATATGCAAGGTTCCATCTTTCCCGTTTTGTCAAAGTTGCTTCCACCAGTTGATCAGCATTACCTTAACCTTCTCTGAATTGAATTTTTATATTCTGCCAAGAGTTGAAGTAATGGAAAAATTGCTAGATGCATCTTGTTTGTGTTTATTCTAGAAGATGGATTACTATGGTAAAAAAGGGGTTTATGTTGTCTGTTGAAGACCCAGTGTATTATCTGTCAGCTACAGAGAAAACTTGTGAGGAACAAGGAAAAAATAAAATACTGCATTTGCTTTCAAAACTTTCAAAAGTAATTTAATGGGGCTACGGTATTATATAGCAATGCATCATCTATGTATTTTTGATTTGCCTTCCTGGAGTAGAGGTGCCAAGCAAAATTAAAAATCTTTCTTATTTTAGGTCCAAATTCTTATGATGCTTGTGAAAGAAATCTGAATTTTTCTTTCCAATGACTGATGCATATGATAAATGATGTGCATGTCATATTATTTGTTCAGATTCAACCTTTCTGTCTTACTCTTCTGATAGGGAGAAAAATAGGGAGTGAGTTTTAGAATTCTGAGTTATTTCCTCTAAAGGCTTTATTTCCTGAGATTTTTGCTTTCTTTGACAAAATGATTTTTTTTTTCTTTAATGAAATATTTTATTATTTTGCTGTTATAAATTATTGTGTACTATAGAGGTAGAAAGATAAGCATTCACATGGCTGGTTTTGCACTTACTATATAGTACCAGTGCCCTTAAATGGAGGTGCATGCCCTCAATGACCTTGAATGGCCACTTCAGTCCTAGTTTTTTTTTAAATTCTTCCTTCTAGTTTTGTAAACAAGCATGCAAGCAAAAAAAAAAAAAATTCAAAAAAGCAACAACAACAACGAAAACAGACCCAATGTAGTTGTACAAATATTTTTGTTGAAGGAGTTAACTGGCGTGGTCAGGCTGAGGAAGGAATTAGAAATGCTGAGATGGATCTGAGGAAACAGCATAGGAGAGATGGAGGTGGGAATGGCCCTGTCCACGGAGCTAGGATGAAATCTGAGAAAGCACAGAACCAGCAGGACATTGGGAAGGCAGAGGGTGAGAAACAGCAACTTGAATTGGAAGTGTGTTGTGTTTTCAGCCTCTGTCTTTGCTACAGCAGTGATCCATGCTTGCAGTCCCTCATGAACCCAGGGTATTTGCAAGCAGCTGAGTTAACTGCCCTTAATACAGTACCTCAATGCAGAGACTCCCCATACAAATGCACTGGCTGTGTTATGCTAAGAAATACAGCTGAAAAGTAACTTTCTGAGTTAGAACACTTTATTGTCTCATCAGCATTCAGTACCACAACTACAGCTCAGAGTAGATGAAAACCAAACAGAGGAACAAAGAGGTTTAGAAGAGTAGGTAAAAGGAGAGCAATGAAAGGAAAAACATGGCACTTAATGTGCTCAGGGAAAGGTAGAGGGCAGTGGCAGAGCCTGAAGCTCTGCACTCACGGGATCTTCCTTCCAGTGCTGTATGTGTTACAGATGAGCATATACTGTGGAGATCAATTTTTTATTGATAGTGGATGAACACAGAGGTCTTTTTCTGTCTCTGATATCTGAAGTGCTATAATCATGCTGTAACAGGTGTAACTGAGAGGTTTATTGAAAGTTTGTGTTTCTTTCCTGTTTAAAGTATTTTTGGAAATAGGATGTCATAACGTAACTGGAACTCAAGTTACCTACTTTGTATGTTAGTGAGTAACTGGACAAGAAATGACAATACAGAAATCTTTGAACTTAATTATGGTTATGTCTCTTACTTACAGATCTGACACTAGAAGACCTCCATTATCTGAACATTTTGATTTCATTCACAGAAATAACTTTTGGCAGAGAGTAATGAAGAGTAAGTAAAAATAGAGAGTATGAAGTAAAGTAAGAGTAATATATAAATGAGCAGTGATTTCTGAATCAAATTTGGTGTGTCATATTTTATGGGAAAGCAAAATTCATATTAACACAGTTTTAAAATTTTTGTCTGAGTTTGGATCTCTATACAAGAAGATGAGGAGAACCATTTGTCTCTCATAGGGCAAAATATTCTAATGTGTTTGAGAGCTTGATCAGAGGTTTAATTTAGAGACTGGTTTCCTACCTGTCTGAACTGACCTGTATGCACAGAGCAGTTTGGTATACATCTTCTGCAGTATATATGTGTTACCTTGTTGTATTTAATAGTCATACGGCATGTTAGTAGCTATGATGGTGAAATTTGGAGATATCAAGGCTCTCAAATCCTCTGTCCTTTTCAATGACCAGCACCAGTGCTTTCATGAGACAGGCTGAGTACTGTTTGTTTTCATGGCTTATGCTTAGAACCAATAACAATGTGTTAAACTCTAAAAGGAGGGGAAATATGTCTGGGAAAAGCAGTAGGCTGCAGGAGAGGTGGCTCGTGGCACTGACAGATGTGCCTTGTTTGCAGTATCCTGGCATAGCACAAGCTCAGCACCACAGCAGACAGTAACATAATAACTATACAAGATGGTCATAAGCAGCCTCCAACGAAACTGAGCTCAGAATCGAAGTGGATGAAGCAAAATAATGATGGAGAGGACCATGGTGGGTAGTATCATATGTGGAAGTTTGCCTAACAAACAAAACAGCTCTTATGCTTTGTGTTTTAAAAGAAGGCTGGGGGGAAAATCTGTTCATTTCTATTTTTTGATGGATTTCTCAGGGATCTTTCTCTTGAATGAAAGCCTTCCCCCTTGCTAAATCATTAGCTCAATTTGGCATTTCTCTCTTTTTTACTGTGTTAAGATGAGATTTCATAAAAAGATGAGATTTGAGACTTGAAGATTTCTTTTCATAAGCTCCCAAAGCATATAGTCAGTCCAGTTATTTAAAATATATTATACATATGTTTGGTTTGAAAGAGCATGTATATCATATTTAGGACCTAACTATACCAATAAGTAAGAAAATGGAGCAAAGGCTCCAATAAATATTCAGCTTTACAAATTATAAAAGGCAGAAAGAATGATCCACATACTCCAACAATTGTAACCCATGATAATGGAAAAAGATAATGCTAGGAGTTCTTAAGTAGATGTTATGGTATAATTTGTTGTCTAGAGAGGAAAAAAAAAAAAGGGGGAGGGAGTTATCTGTGCGTGAGTAAAAAGCTGACATTATGTCCTGACATATGAGACTCCATACAGATTAGTTAAGAAATCTATTATCTATATCTGCCTATGTGCAGAGCGCCATATAAACAACCATATACTCTACTGAAACACTTCTCTCTGATGTAATTTCATTTTAGCTTTAACTGTTGTTTTATAGGAGTTCCTAGGATGTTGGAAAATGTCACCAAGTAAGCAGCTGTGAATAGTTCCTTCCATTAAGAAAATGAGCATTGCTGCAACCTGTCCCCATTGATTTCAGTTGGAGGTTTAATATTTTCTTTAGAGGGTCTAGGATTCAGTTAAAACTAAATTTATATATATATATATGCGTATATATATATATAAATGCATAACATGTTTTCTTTATTGTAGGAATGGTCCTCATTCTGTATGACCCAGTGCAATGTGACCCCCTAAGCTGATACGCAGTAGTTCTTCACAACTTGACTACAAGTAGAAAATTAGAGTTTTCCAGGCTTAAGAGCCTGTTGGACTTTTATGAAATACAGGTGAATAAACTACATGTTTCATCATCAAAGCTGATCTTAAATGTCACTGTTTTTTCCATCTTGAATGCCTTCTTTATTTTTCCTCTCCAAATACCAGATACTTCTAAAAATAAGAAAAAAAAAAATTTTCTTATAATCATAAAAAGAAGAAAATAGACCCTCCTCCCCACCCCCACCCCCCAACCCACACGCACTTAGACAAGTGCTATCAGGGATTTCTAAGTATGATAATAGTTTAGTGAAAGTATTTGAAAGCCTTTGTAGTATCGGTTCCTATATGCCTATCAGACTAAATTAAATAACTTGCAAAATGCTAATTTTGAACTGAAGGACAAGCAAGCAACAAAATTCACTTTGGTATTCTTAGCAGACTTCACATCTATCAAATAGAATATAATTTGATATTCCAAGAAGCATGTCTTCAAAATGGTGTACAGGGAGCTACACAAACAAATCTTTTTAATGTAAACGTGACTTGAGCACATAACTTCCCAAGAGGGACCTATGAAAGGTACCCCTCATCATCTCTAAATGTATTTGAGTCAAAAGAAGATCCCAGAAGGATATGAAGTAGTATTTTTGTTATGTTAATTAAATACTTTTAGCTCTAGCAGTTTGTTTTTAACTACTAATCTACCAAAAGAAATAAAAAAAATAGAAAGAATGAAGAAAGGGAGAAGTTATTTTAATGAGGACAAAGGAAAAATATTTCTTAACTATCTGAAAGGATGATATTTATATAACTAGTCTTGAAAATACTTTTTTCTCTGTAAGAAACAATCTCATAGTATTGTTAATAACATGTTTTATTGCTGTCAATTTCATATAGAGGTTATTTAAAATACAGGCTTTATATGTTAAAAGGTTAGTTTGTTATTATTCTGTATATTTCAGGATAGAGAAGATCTTATGCATTCAAAATTAACGGAGTCTAAAGCTTTCGGATCTTTGTATCTCCTGTTGCAGAATGGGAGATTTGCTGTGGTTCTAGTTCCAGGACACTGTTTATTAAAAAAAATAAAGGAGAGTAAAAAAGAAGGATCCAGCTTCTTCTCATCTCTATTCAGTGAAAGAATTAGATACAGTAAAGAAGCACATATTGATTTATTATATATTTAAGAAAATCCTATGGGGATATGATCCATATGGGTTTCTGCTTTACACATACAGTTTTCATCACAGAAAATCTGACTGCAGGCTAGGGAAAGATGGACTATTGTGCGTGTCAGCAGCAGGGTAAATAGTTGATTAAAATCAATGGTAAAATTAAATTTTATTGCCTGTCCTCATTAGAGCGGTTAGAGTGGCATCTTTGTTACTTGATCATTTTACTGTTACCAAACCTACACTGTTAATATGCATATATGTAAATGCATTTTCTTGTGAGTTTATGTTCAAGTATTGTGTTGGAGTACTGTGTTCAGTTGTGGGTCCTCCAGTACAACAGACCTGGACATACTTGAGAGAGTCGAATGTAGGACCAAGATGATTGGACTGGAGCACCTCTCCTATGAGGAGAGGCTGAGAGAGATGGGTCTGTTTGGCCTGGAGAAGAGGAGAGAAGAGGTTCAGGGGAGATTTTAGTAATGTCCATAAACACCTGAAAGGAGGGTGCAGAAAAGACAGAGACAGACTCTTTTTAGTGGTGCCTAATGCCAGGACAAGAGTCAGTGGGCACAAATGGGAACACAAGAGGCTCTGTCTAAACACCGGGAAGCACTTTACTAAGCAGGTGATGGAGCACTGGCACAGGTTGCCCAGAGAGGTTGTGGAGTCTCCCTCCTTGGAGATCTTCAACAGTCACCTAGACACAGTCCAGGTGAACCTGTTCTAGGTGTCCCTGCTTTAGCAGGGGACTTGGACCGGATGGCTCCAGAGGTTCATTCCAAGTGCAGCCGTTCTGTGATTCTGTGAAAAACCTTTGTATCCAGTAAACATCCTATTAGTTTGTCTTCATCAGCATATATCGCTATGCTGTAGGCACTCTTGCACAAAAATGGTATCATTGATTTTATTTTTTATTTTTGTTTGTTTTTTTTTTTTAAAAAAAAAAAAGATACTAAACTGTTTACAAGGTTGTACTGATCTAAGAAGATACAACAGTGAAACCTTATTACTCCATGCAAGTGAAACAGGGGTAGCTGTACTTATTCTGGAAGAAACAGATGAATAGAAGGCTCTCCCATTTTCTCTGAACAAACCAGGGTATCTTTATGGACAATTTAGAAATACCTTAACCAACTCAATTATCTGTTATTTTAAATTAGTACAATATAGCTATAATCAAATACTATATGTTAGCTGAATTTTATATATAGTTGGATAACTATTTTAAGTGTGATTCAATTTCATTGAATCCGAGATGACATTCACTAGATCACAGCATAAATTGGAGTTGTCCTGGAATTTAATATAATCACAATAAAATAAATTTTCTCAATGGATGTGATAAAGCAATTGATGACATTTTTATCTATCATAAATGTATGTTCAATTCTTATTTAACTTATCTACAGACCTGCAGAATCGTTTTGAAATTTCAGGCAGGCTAATAAAATAAAACTTTGGTGATCAAGAGTAAAATAAATAAATAAGTAAAATGGCTATGCTTCATTGTGCCTGTGATTGAATTTTCTCATTTGAAATGTCAGGGGACTAAACCATTTCCCTTATTTAGAATGTGTATCAATTAAATTTGTTCTATAATGTAGAATCAAAACCCATCACTGTTCCATTGCTGGAAATTTTATTTGGGTTATAAGCAAGATAGAAAAGAAAATATTGCAGCTTTCTGAAAAGTTTATAAGACCTAATGTTTTTCTGGTTTAATGAACTGTCGTCTTGAAAGCCTCAGCCCCACTTTTCACTGATAAGTAGTAAACATTGCTGCGCAGTTACTGCCAGCAAAGACTGTGCATAGACCCATGGCACACCTATGTTTGAGTCCCTAAATACATTAAAAAAATAAATGCAATTGAAAAGTGTCTAAAACTATATCTTGGAATATCATTGAAATTGTGGATGAATTTTATAAACAGAATCTGTTTTAATGCTTTACACTTTACATTTTTTTAAAGTGTGTTGTTTGACAGATGTCTGACAGTGTATAGGTATCCGATTTAAATAGGTATCAAAGATAAAGAAAGCATAATCTCATTTTAAGTCAACTGAAAAGAATATGTTCCTTCATTTCTGATGCTATCCTTTGTCAAACATGATCATATACATACCATGTTATCATTTTACTTACTGTCATTAATTTTATCCCATTGATGACAAAACATCATGTAATAATAGCTTGTAGGGACGTATGCAACCCTTTATACAATGTCAAGATTATTCTAGACAAGATTAAGCAGCCTTTATTATTATGATTATTATTAATAATAATAATAATTTAGAGGATGGCTGCATTTATTGCTTGGCAAAAATATTCTTGTTATTGTGATGCATCTGTTTTAAATGAGCTATAGAAGAACTGTGTTTTTAGTAGACTTGCTGTAAGGTGGAAACTACTTTTTTTAGCATTTTGAATCCTAAGAAAATGAAAACTATTTAGTAGACAATATCCAGTAGCTGAGGCAAGATATCAAAGAGGGCATTCTTCCATTCTTTAAAATCTGTGTTGAGTCATTGAAAAGCATAATAATCTAAATCCTGAAGTAGCCTCTGTCTGTTACTTCATAAATACCCATTTTTTTTTACAATAAAATACAGTACATCCAATTGCAGTGCTCCTGCAGGTGAAGAGAGGCTATTTCTTTCATTGACATACATGAAAATGTATGTCTCGGGAGAGTATGTATGGTGCTCGAGAGAGTCCAGAGAAGGGCAACGAAGCTGGTGAGGGGTCTGGAGAACAAGTCTTATGAGGAGTGACTGAGGGAGCTGGGGTTGTTCAGCCTGGAGAAGGGAAGGCTCAGGGGCGATCTTATCGCTTTCTATAGGTACCTTAAAGGAGGCTGTAGAGAGGTGGGGGTTGGTCTGTTCTCCCACGTGCCTAGTGACAGGACGAGGGGGAATGGGCTAAAGTTGTGCCAGGGGAGGTTTAGGTTGGATGTTAGGAAGAACTTTACTGAAAGGGTTGTTAGGCATTGGAATGGGCTGCCCAGGGAGGTGGTGGAGTCACCATCCCTGGAGGTCTTTAAGAGACATTTAGATGTAGCCCTTAGTGATATGGTTTAGTGGAGGACTTGTTAGTGTTAGGTCAGAGGTTGGACTGGGTGATCTTGGAGGTCTCTTCCAACCTAGATGATTCTGTGATTCTTAAAAATCAGCAACTGTTTCTTTAGACTGACTGTTTCTTGGACGTTAGTAAAGAATCTTGTCCAAATTATTTACTCAATTATAAAATATTATGGTGACTACTTTACAGTGCTTTCTCTTTCATTTTCATGTGTTAAACTACCCTGAAAACAATTGAGTATATAAACCAGTTCTTTTAGATTGGCATTTGTTTAACATTGTTAATGAAATAGTACTTTACAGTAAATCAAAATTTAAGTCTGTTTATGAGAAAAAATCCTAAATGTGAGCATTTACATTCATCTTTCAGACTTTGTGATAGACCTTTGAGGGACACATACTAATTATTTTTTGTGTATTCGGTTGCATGCTTTTTACATTTTATTACATTTTCGCTACAATTAGTATATTTATTTTTTATTATAAATAATAAGTCTATATTTATGGCAAATTAAGAAAAAAAATGCTGTAATATAACTCTTGCCATTAATCATGTTAATTTAGAAGTCTGGTTCCAGTCTGATAAAGAAGATCTTGTCATAGCTGTGAATGAATCAGATAATTCATTGCTGATTTTGTTTCCAAACTGATTAAGAGTTCAGTCCACTGTCTCACATCCTCCTTGCTCTTTCTCACTTTGTGTTCTACATATCTTCTTTTGTATTCAGCCCTTCTTTTCTAACTACATGACCAAAACAGTTTTCTTCACTTTCTTAGACTCTTTTGGCATCATTTTTATCTGAACAATTTTCTTCATATCTAGTTATTAAAGTTTAAAAGATCATATTGCATTGAACATTTTGGAGGAACTACTGCAGTACAGGGCAATTTTGTTATAACTGAAAACAAACAAACAAGCAAACAAGCCACCCAAGCTACTGTCATTTAACTGGGATCTAGATGTTTCTCAGACTGGGGAGAATGCTATAGATCCGTTCTTAGTTATCCTTTGGCTATTTGATAATTCACTTAAAGGTGATGTGTTTTCAACAATGGATATAGAACAGCCTAAATAATATTTTCCTGTAGAAAAGCCAATGTTGATTTTAGCTATCCCAGAAAAAAATATTCTTTGAAACTGGTATTTCCTTGCCAGCAATTTTTTTATTGCAGTTTGCTGCACTGAACTCTGAAAAAGTTTGAAGCTTAATGTGCCCATGGAGCATAAACGTAGTTAGTGTTTTGTTTTCTGTTTAGTCACTGAAACATTTGATTACTAAGCTCACATATGCTTTCTGCCTCGTAGATAGCTCATGTACTCCAATTCCTCTCTGCTTTCCCAGCCCACTAAGCGATAACTCTGTTTAATCAATGGGTGCCATATGAGGTCTTCATAAATCCTTCTATCACCGTTTAGAGAAATTAAATACTAAATGTAGTCACAGAATCACAGAATCACAGAGTGGTTGAGGTTGGAAGGGACCTCCAGAGATCATCTAGTCTAACCCCTGTGCTCACCTAGAGCATGTTACACAGGAAACATGTTACACTTATAATTCAATGTATTGGAGTTTTCCAAGATTTAACAACTTATAGTGATACTGAGTGTTTCTGTATTACCCAGTGAAATTCCACTAATTTCAGTGGAATTAGCTTGGTGTAACTCAGCATGGATTTTACTTCATGGCCACAGTGCACATACACAGAATGTACACAGAGGTGAAGAATGATCTAACCCTATTAAATGAAAGCACAGAAGAATACCTACAAGGTATATTTGCAAAGGGACTTTTTTCTTTGATTAAAAAGAAAAGGGGGGGGGGGGGGGAAGAAGTAAATCTTGAGCCCACCTTGAGCAAAATCAAGACTTCTAGTATTCATTAATCTTTATTATTTTAGTATAATATTTTTCTAAATTCCAGGATGCTGCATTATAAGAATTGGGTTATCCCTCTACCACTGACCCAGCATAATAGCATTCATTTTGATAAAGGAGTGTTCACTTTTCACACCCTGCTTCTTCAACTGAACCAAATATTACCTGCAGATCAGAGCTACTGAGCACCAGATGTCACAGGAAGGGTTAAGGGCTTGGAAGAAGAGAATGAATTAGTGATTAGATGTATTCATTTCCACCCTCACAAATACCCTGTTATTGAAAGGAACTGCTGGCACAACAGCTCCAGAAGTGCTTTGAAACCTGGAAGATATTTATGTGCATTTTTCCTGAAAATGTCTTTCATGTCCACATTGCTAATTTCTGCCATGGGAGATGGTCTAGAGAGTTGTCAATGTAAAGAATAAAACACAGCATGAACAGGAGGACTACAGGGTCTTTACTTAAAATTCTTTTCAACTCTCTGGAGAAGTCTTAGGGGTATATTTGGATATATCCCAATAGCAGTGCTGCTTCCCTTGTCCCATAAGATAGCAAAACAAAATACAGTGCTCTCTTTGTTCACAAAGAAATGGATTTCAATAAAAAAGAGGGAAAATTATTGCTAAGGTATTAGATTGTACTAGGTATCCACCATAATGAGGTCCCCTATGTGTCCCCATGGTGTTATATTGCAGGGTTTCATCAAGAACATAGTCAGGTGGTAATAATGAACAAAATTAGTACAAAGAAAGTACAATTCTGTGTACAATGATGAAAACAATACACTGATGTATTAAGTGATACACAATTAAAATGATGGATAAATTCTACTATGTACATTTTATGAGTTTTGGGTAGATTATATGTAGTTGATAGGTATGCAATTTTAATTCAATTTTCTTGTTTTTCCAAGCAGTAAGGTGAAGTGCTTGTGTGTTCATATGTCCTATCTCTTCACTGTCCTATCTCTGGAGTGCTAGAGAAAGTGCCCTCTTCTTCTGTCTCTCTCTTGCACTTTTTGTCATATTTGTTGAATGCTACTAAACCAGATTACATTACTGCACACAGAATTTTGTTCCTGGGGAAAGGACAACGTGGAGAACAAACCATAATGCCCCTCTAAAAGGAAGCTGGTTCCAACAGTGCTTGGATTGGTATAACTAATTACACTTAATAAAAGTGTGTGTGTGTTGAGATTCAGTGCTGAGATGCCCACTAAGGTGAACTGTACATAGTATTTGACCAACAGGATTCAGATCTGAGTGACTTGATGTTCTTTCCTCTCCTGAGCTCAGTTTTAAATCTTCCTGGATACATAAACCACTAAACATGTTGCCAGTGTTGTAACTTTCTTTGTCTCTGTAATAATGCTTAGACCAGCATGCACCAGTGTGTATGGGTGATTTTGTGTGAAAATGCACGTATAAGGATTTAGGTTGTATTTGGACAGAACTACAGCAGAAATTATGCTCACCTCAGGTTTGTATTTAATTTATAAAATTACTTAAACGCATCAATCTTTCTAAATGAGGGAGTTAGATAAAACATTATTTGCTTTATGTCAATGAAGGAAATCTTTACTGGAGATTAAAATAGCAGCACAAGTCACAAAGGAGGAGAGTGAGAACTTTGAATATAAACTGTTAGATTCTAATTTTTCCCAGTTCAGGCACCTATTCCCTATTTTCTGTGTAAATCTAATGCCTTAGATTTCCTTGAAAGTTCTGGTTCCCTATTCTACAATTTTAAGTTTCAAGCCTGGGGTGGTATTGGTGGAAAACGTGTGGCAAGCTTTAAAAATGTTTATGACATTTTGAACATTGCTGTCACAGCTGTCTAATCTAATTAGATGTTAAGCTCTTCAGGGCAAGGACTACACTTAACCATGCACCCAGTACAATGGAATTTCCAGTCTTAGCTTGGGTTTGTAGACAACGCTGTAATAAAAATGATTAAGAGGGGTAGAAGGCTTAAAAAATGCTGATGACATGGCTTTGATGACCTCCCTGGGGAGATTATTCATCATAGTCTAATGAGATCATTAGGAGGAAAAGTTTCCTACTTCAGTATACAGCCAAATCAATGCAAAGTCCAAGTGACTGTAAACCATAATGGTGCTGCAGTGGTGGGGTGAGACAATTCATAAAGGAAGATGGATCTTTGTGACTTAAGTAAATCTTCCAGTTAGCTGAGGAATAAAAGAAGGACAGATGGAACAATTAAGTATGTTAATAAATAAATGAATGAATACATAAATACATAAAAGACTAGACTCAAAGTTTCAGAAAAACTAGACCTTAAGAAAGTACCTTTGAGAGTGTAGTACTACTCTGTCATGCATTATTTTTTGGCTTGTGACTTCAGTGGTCGTTCAAACTGATACCCATCATCTAACAGATACATTTCCTGAGAAATTTGTATGCAAGTGTTCCTGGCAGTAGTCATCATTCAGTGGATGATGCCTTTCCCAGTGAGTCAGTATTGAACTGACAGCTAAGGTCAGGGAGAGGAAGACATGTGGCTGGTGCATGTAACTTCACACAGATTAAATTATAAAACTACTATCCTATTGATCTCTTGTGCTCCGTGGAAATGTTAATGTATCTTTATCACTAAAAAGATGATTGTATAGTCTGGCCAAACCAAAGTTCGGTTTTCACGATTTACACTGCTGTTTTCATTAAAATGGTAGAAAGCATCGCCTTACACAGTTAAATCATGGCTATATTTCATCACAGAGGTGCAATGAAGGTTGAAATACAGGGCAAAGTGTCTGTACTTATAACATCACTCTTCTGCTTTACTAATAAATAAGAATTCTCCTATAGATTTAAATAGTTTGTTGTTGTTTTTTTTTTTTTTTCAATTTTAACTTTTATTTTTGTAGAAGTTTTAATAAAATGTAGTGATCAGAGCTTGGGATAACACGTTTATTATTAGTGGAAATCATAACTAGTGATTTGTGGTCTTTGGTCTGAATGCAATTTTTTTGTTTGTTTGTTTTAATGAGAAGTTTCAGTGAGTAGTGCCAGAGTAATGGCTGTGGAGTTGGTCCTGTAGTTATATTAAAAAATAATAATAATAAAAAAAAAAAGATAATATGCAATGACAGTTAAAAGAAATAGCAGGATAGATTGATAGACAAAAAGATAATAATTACTCATTTTTCATGTTAGTGAACATGAAATTTAATTATTTCAATTTTCGTTATATTCTTTAAATTCTAGTAGTGATATGTATATTACAACTGATTGTGAAATGCTTTTTTTTTTTTTTTTCAATTCAGTTGCCTTTAAACATAATTACGAAAACTGATCTTAAAATACATAGTATTCAGAATGGCTTTTGTTTTGTTTTCTGTCAGTGGTGTAACTTGACTCTGGAAAGGAGGGACTCAGAGTTCACAGGACTGATTTGATAGCATGTGAAGTGTTACATTTTCACATGCCAAACAATAACTCTTTGTAATCTGAATGACCTTTCTTTAAAAAAAAATAAAAATCAGGAAACTCTATATGTATCTTGCAGCCCATAGTATATATGTCTTTTCTGCAAGAAGGTGAATGTAAAATGTCATTTGCTGCTGCAACAAGAAGGGGGCTTTTCCTTATTTGCAAGGATGGTAAATAGAAAATAAAGCATAATAGAAAAAAGTTGCATATACAGAAATGAACTTTGTAAAATTAAGCAGCCAACGGCTGCATGGGAGACTATATTGTAACCTCCATAGAGGATGAAAATTCAGCCTTGATATGCATCCAAAAAATTGAATTTAATCTCGTGTGTGTCTCATTGGTTGCCCATGTAATTATGGCTCCATGGTGGAGTCATTCTTGTTTGACAGGCAAAGCAGTTGTATATGGAAGTTGGTCTAAAAAAAAAAAGGACACAAGGTCTATAAAGGACTATTATTTGATTGTAATTGCATAATTTCTAGAGCACAAAACCAGAAATTTATCCAAATTATTTTGATTCAAGAATTGTGCTAATAATTTTGGATGAAGGTTGAGATTGTGTGAGAGTTTTCTCAAAGTAATTACAGTAACTTCCAGGAGTGAAAAATGTGACTGCTTCACATCGATGGCTGGATATTCAAAAAGGTCTAATGAAATAAGGAATACAAGGTTTATAGGTTGTCTTCCATAATCTAATTTTGTCTTGATGATTTTTATATCAATTTTCAGTATTTTAGTTTCTGGCATTGGTGAAATAGATATGGTAATTTAGTTTGTATATTTGAACTGGGTTTTATTGATAGATTTTGACTATATTATTTTCCCCTGTAGTTTGTATGAAGGTTTTTGGCACAATGAATACAAACAGCTATGAAAGCGGAAACCAATTATATTTTTGAATAACTTAACTAAGTCATTTTAGTTTCCTATGTCAGAAACAAATGTATAGCCTTGCACTATATGGTGGATATATGGTGGTTACTTTTGAAATGAAAAGAGGTTATGTTTTTGAGTAACAGAAACAATTAACTTGTTGATTTGAAATCTGTATTGAGAAGATAATAATTAAGTATTACTACTAAAGTTTATTATAAGGCAGTACAATGAGGCTGTGTTCCTACCAGCAACAACTAAAAATGGGTTTTTATTGCTGAGGATAATATGAGCATAATATGCTGAGCATAATAGCCCATGGAATATCAGTCAGTCAGGACAGCCATTCTTGGTATGTCCCCTCCCAACTTCTTGAGCACCCCCAGCCTACACACTGTGGTGTGCATTGTAAGAAACACAGAATAGGTTTATGCTGTGCAAGCACTGCTCAGCAATAGCCAAAACACTGTTTGATAGGCTGCTCTGAAGAAAATTAACTCCGCCCCATACATATAATGCATTTAATGACCGTCAATAAATTTCTCTTAAATGAATTAGTGTGGTCTCCTCTTGAACCCAAGTATTAGTACACTGTCTAGTGCAACAAGACAAAGCCCATGTTTAGGGCATTTGTATTGTTTTTTAGTAATGTGTTACTATTTTTGTCACTAATACCAAACAAGTTATACACATTTTGAAACCAGCAACTGCAAAAAGAAGTAGGTTTACTACAAGGAATTAGAAGGAGAAATGTAATGTTACTCAATGTGGCCAAAAAATCACTAGTGTTTCAAACAGAAGACAAACATTATCCGCTGATTTAAGGGGTGGAATGATAAAAGAAGTAAATAGAAAGAAACAAAACTACATTACGTAACTTTGAAGTAAAGATCAAAAGGAAGGCCTACATACAGGTAGAATTTTAGCGAAAATAAGGTAACATGCAATAATATAATCATAGAATCATAGAATATCCCGAGTTGGAAGGGACCCATAAGGATCATCGAGTCCAACTCCTGGCACTGCACAGCTCTACACAAAATATTAGACCATGTGACTAAGTGCACAGTCCAAACGCTTCTTAAATTCAGACAGGCTTGGTGCAGTGACTGTTTCACTGGGGAGCCTGTTCCAGTGCGCGACCACCCTCTCGGTGAAGAACCTCTACCTGATGTCCAGCCTAAACCTCCCCTGCCTCAGTTTGACAACATTCCCGTGGGTCCTATCACTGGTGATTAAGGAGAATAGGTCAGCGCCTACCCCTCCACTCCTCCTCGCGAGGAAGTTGTAGACTGCGATGAGGTCTCCCCTCAGCCTCCTCTTCTCCAGGCTGAAAGCACATGCAAAATGAGTTACTCATATATTTAAATCTATCAGAGACTAAGTGAACAAAATAAAGTGATAGCCAAACCACCCATGCTTTTTGCTTTCATCTCTGGTTTAATTCTTAAATTAAAATGATAATTGCTTGGTAGGAGAGATGTTCTTGATGTTAAGAAGACTTAAAAAATATTAAGTATGATTAAGCATTGGACACACATTTATGCTTATGAGAATAATTTCAATAATTTCAGGACAATTTAGATTCAAATGACCAAAGTACTGTTATAACATCCTGAAGTCATGTTAGGCATTAGTTAAAACTTAATGTTTATGAAAAAATACATGGATGCAATATGTATCTATCTTTTGGGCAGTCAAAAATTGATTTGCATGTAACAAGTTGATATTTTTTAAGGTTTTCAAAACTTCAAATATTACTTTAGCAAAATGAAAGGTATATTCTTCTCTGTTTAAGTTTGTGCTTAGTATTAGACATGAAAAATAGTGTTATTACTTAAGTTGTATAATAGTCATAAAAGAGCTGCTCATGAACTTGATACAGTTTAACATTTTCAATTTTAGAAACCTTTTCAGCTTACTGTATAAAGTTTTACAGACTCAGGACTACATGAAAAAAAAACACTCATGAATAATTTATAACTGAAACGCTAGCTTGAGGATAAGAAAAAATGTTGAACAAATGTTGAGTTTAAAGTCATGTTATCCCTCACTATTAAAGCAATAGTTCAACTAGCGGTTAATTTTCACATTCAGTGAATTTTCACATTTTTGTAGCAATATTTTTGGAACAGAGAATTTGGAGGAAAGATATTTTTCTGTGGTCCTTTCAAGCACTAAAATGCTACAGCATTTGAGTCCTCTTAAAATATATTATCACAGTGTGTATTTTTCCACCTCTATTTCTGACATGACACACAAACATTTAGAGTAATATGATACTAATTTTTAATCTGTTTCCTCCTCCAAACAAAGCTCTGTAATTCTGGGTAATTCATGGTGAATGTTATGTTTAGAAAGTTTAAGTTAAAAAGTTTTTTTTTTTTTTTTTCCTTAGGTCCCTTAAATGAAAAAGTGTAAGAAGCCATGCTTAGTAACCTCCAGATGTAAAAGAATGACCTAAAAAAAGAAGATTAAGGATATTACCCAATAGTCATTATCCACTGAGAATTCACAGCTGGAAATGTGTATTGTCATTTATGCACTATGCTGCTGTGCAACAAACCCAATGAGTTCTCATACGGCCGAGCTTAAATCATGAGTCTGTTTTGCCTTAACATTTAGTGACAGGTTCATGATTTTATAAGATCATTACCAAATCAGTGCAGGGAAATGCAGTTCTAATATATCTGTGCATTACATCCATGCATTAATCTGAAACATTTTGCACAATAAATTTTCAAACTGGATTATGTTTTATATAGACAAATATTTCATTTTGTTTTGAACAGGATGCTTGATTCTTTCAGTGCTCTAAGTTCCTGGTACAAGAAATAATAAATAATATTTTCTTTTTTAATTTCTCATTTTCATTTATATCACAGCCCACTGTCATCTTCCATTCCATCATCGGGATCTAAGGAATCCTAGTTTTCCATACATGGAACGTATTTTATATTACTGAAAATCCTTGCCAGTTTGCTCTATCATTTATACATTTTGAAGAAGTACTACATCTTTAGACAGTGGTTTGTGTTCTTTTCTATCTTGCCTAATAATCCTGTAGTTATACCTGCTCCTGAACAAATAATTTATATTTTGTAAGAGCTCCCAATATGTTTTTCCAGAGCGTCAATATCTAAATTCAGCTTATTACTAAAGAACTGAAGTTTTTGTTGAAGTTTTTTTGAAGTTTTTATGAACGTTACTCTGAATATACCAGTGCTGAAGTTCACCTTATATTTTGTCATTGTCATTCAAAATCATAGCATCTTTGTGCAACCGTCTTTGTAGTTACATTCCATTTTTAATACCTGTCAATAGTTTATATTGTCAGCAAATTTCTCATCTTACTACTTGTTTTCTTTTCCAGATTATGCTTTTAGGAATATGCTGTATGCAATGGGTCCCAATACAAACTCCTATCTCATTCTGTTGGTAATCTCCCTTTTTTTAGGAAATTGATTATTTATTCTTTCCAGCTGTGTTACATACTTTATTCTGCCACCAACAGAGAACTTCCATTTGATCTCAAATGTACTTGTATTCTTTAAAGCATTTGGTGTGGGTACCTCACTTTTTTTTTTTTTTTTGAAATAGAAGTATAATTTATGATCTTCATTCCTGATTTGCCTTCTCATTTAGTACCTCAAAGGTCCAAAGTAGATTTTAAAGATGACTTAAAAAAAAATAATAATAATTTATCTTTATTCTAAATTTTTATAGATTCCAATGGTGTTATTCTATGTGCGTGCCATCTCTGACCTTTATATATATTTTCTGCTTTTCCTATTGAAAGTCAGATTTCCTTTCCTGTAGTTTCCTAGCTCTTCCCAGAGTAATTTTTTTAAATTTGGTTTTGTATGCACAGCCTTTCCTCTAATTTAATAGCAATTGTCCCCGATCACTATTAAATGAGAGTAAATGTTCAGGTTGTTTATATTTTATACGTTTATATTTTAAAATACTGCTTGGTCTTAATAACTTTTTGGATTCCAGTTTATCTTTTTTTTTTTTTCCTTAGAGTGATACTACAAAGAAAGACTTTGATTATATATATATATAAAGTTATTTTTAATTGTTTCTAATTAAAAAAAGGAAAAAGAAAACAACACAACAAAGTGAAGAATTATTTTAGAATTTCTTTCACCTATTTCCTTGAATAATACTTTTAACTAATCATCAGCCCTCTGCCATCAGCTTCTCTTACATATTCCTTACATAGCTGTGAAAAATATTTTATTTGTAGTTTTCACATTCCTCTTACAAGTCTTTTATCCTCACCTTTTACAGTTTCATTGTTAACTTGTCAGAATTCTTTTGTACATTATTTGGGCATGACTTCCACTTTTTGAAAGATACATCTAAGATCTAATCACCTCCTTTATTCTGCTTTGTAACTATGCAAGCTTTTATTTTGTCCCTTTACTTTTTCTCTGAACATCACATCTAATATGGTCTACCTAAGACGATTCTCTCATGTTTGAAAGCATCTTACCCATTCTGCTGCTTGTAATTTTTCCTATATAGCATTCATATTTTCACCTTATTTTCCTTTCTAAATTAAATATGATTGCAATTATTGTCTGAGATAGTACTAAGTCATAATGGTCTCTGCTTACTTCAAATATTAGTCTGTAAAGTCTTCAAGTCTTCAAAATTTAATAGCAATTGTCCCCGATCACTATTCAAGTCTTCAAAAGAGTCTTCAAAAAATTAGTCTGTAAACCTCTGTAATCCTAAAATAGATAAAAATTTGAAACGAATATCTTACTTGTAAATTATTTGCCTAAAGATAGCCCATAGTCAGTTTATTTTAAAAGTACGAAAAGACTGAGGTATGTTTGTATTGTTTATTTGCTTGTTTCTATTAAGGTGCGTCAGGAGAAAAGAGCAAGAAGGGAAGGGAAGGAAGGGAAGGGAAGGGAAGGGAAGGGAAGGGAAGGGAAGGGAAGGGAAGGGAAGGGAAGGGAAGGGAAGGGAAGGGAAGGGAAGGGAAGGGAAGGGAAGGGAAGGGAAGGGAAGGGAAGGGAAGGGAAGGGAAGGGAAGGGAAGGGAAGGGAAGGGAAGGGAAGGGAAGGGAAGGGAAGAAGGGAAGGGAAGGGAAAGGGAAGGGCAGAATGCAAAAGCTGATGTTCAGGTTCATTATTTCATCAAAACAGAAGCTATCTGACTTTTGGTACTTTGAATCACTCTGTGGTATTGTGAAACTTCTCTGCATATTCCTGTGTAGAGAAGACAAACTCAGTTTCTTTCCGTCTTCTCTTCAGAAATTCTTTACTGTAATAAGAAAAGGAAAAAAATGTTGGAGGAAGCTGAGCAGTTCTCTTTGCCTTTGTGTACACACTTGCTGGAAGAACTATAGCTCACCAATGTGATTACTTAGCAACCCCACTCAGGATGGTGAGCTCAAGAAGGTCAGCTGTGAATCCACACGTGTCCTTTCCTCATACCATCCCAACTGTTTATGTATACCCTCCTTTCCTGACAGATTAAGAAACAGCACCCCCATTTTGCACAGCTTGACTCACACAGGACTCCCACTACCTATGCTTGCATATGTGCTCCTCTTGCTTTTTCTCTTTTCTTAGCAAACATGAGAGAAAATCACCCATACAGTTATTCTGAAGGGAACTGATAGATCCAGTACCTGTTAAAAGATCAGCTCTGTAGCAGTTGCTTCAATTCACGAATACAGTCACAACATGTGGGAAGAATCCTGAATCAGAAATTACTAATTTCAGAGCTATTACTATGAATCATGCTGTCGCCTCAATGCAGGAATTGTCATTCTAGTGCTGCTCTCAGCATGCAGAAACAGAGTGGACTGTATTAATCTGGGGAAAAAAATACCCTTTCCAGAATGTTATTTTCATGTATATCATAGACCAATAGGTGCCACCATTGCACTGTGACATTCACAGAAATTCTGAAAGAATAAATAAGAGGAAATGTTTTGTTTTATAGTTTAAAAATGCATTGGA
The DNA here is from genome assembly GCF_964211835.1 of Anser anser. Taxonomy (NCBI): domain Eukaryota; kingdom Metazoa; phylum Chordata; class Aves; order Anseriformes; family Anatidae; genus Anser; species Anser anser. The sequence goes on along the minus strand of NC_139721.1, from coordinate 17,875,329 downwards.
CGGGGGGAAGAAGGGGGAGGGTAGGGAGGTGTTGTTCATTTATTTGTTTATTTTACCTTAGGAAAAAAAATTAGGGGATGCAATTTGGTTGTTGGGCTTCTTATTCCTTTTTGTTTTCTTTCACCTCTTTCTTATTTTTACCCTCTTTGATTCATTCTAACCAGAATGTTGCAACCTTGACATTTCTTTGTAATTATTCAAAGCCTTTGATCAGAAGTATCCAAATGAATTAAGCTTTAGTAAATCATACGGATGTGCCTTTGTGTCATTTTACTGCTGAGCAAACAGTATCACAAAATGACTTCATCTGATTAATTTCTCATTCCTTTAGTGACCTAAATAGGACTGTTCTCATAGTTCTTTATTGAATTTTTATATATGGAAGTCACACTTCTTATATATATATATATACAGTTGAAGTTACAGTGTACCATGGAAAATTATATTGAGAACAGAATGTTTTCAATGTTGGTATTCTTTTGATCTTAATGTAATGAATGAAAGTATGCCTTTGGGTTGTGTTTCTAACTTCTCCACACACTCTAGAATATGTTTCCAAACCTCTCAGTATGAATGTTTACTAGGTAAAAATTAAGATAACTGCACTTTTCTTAGGTATTCTAGAACTTAATTATTACTCATTTAGATGACTTTAGAGTACAAAGCTAGATGCAGTTTATCTTCCTATTTGTAGGCAACTGTAATACCATGCCAATGAGCAATGGCAGATACTCAAATACTTGCAAAGCCAATTTAGATGATAATAAGAAAAGTTTCCTGTACTGTCCCACTTACTTGTCTGAACCCCAATTTAGTTTAAGAGTTTCCAAGATGAGAAGAAAAATCTATATCAATATATTTTCAGTTCTTATCTTGCAGTTCAGACTTCTAAATGAGTCAGCAAAAATTGAAAGTTTGTAGTTGAGATGGATATAGAAAATGTGATAAAGCACCTTCACTTTGCAGAAATTATCAAATCATTTACTGGCAGTAAATCAATACCAGTATGACCTAGATTATACCAAATGTTATAAAGATGAAAGACTTGCATTATTTTTTCACTTATTTGGTCTTATCGGAATGAGTATATTTCATTTGGTTTTGTTTTGCTTAATCCTGTAATGTGTCACTAATGTATTAGTTACCATATCCACTCAGTTGCTTTCCCATTACAGAGGTAGAAGTGTCTGGACAATGCTCTAAGACACGTGGTCCTCTGCGGATCAGGAGTTGGACTCAATAATTCTTGTGGGTCCCTTTGAAATCGGATATTCTATGGTTCTATGATTCTGTGATCTAGGGAACATAATACTTTCCCATTAAAATCCCTGTTTTTCCATCACTTCCCGTAAAACCACTGGAGGATAAATATCTGTAATATGTCATGTAGTGAATTGGAACTATAGTGTTGAGGAGCACTGGGGGAGACCATACAAAGATCGTGCCTTGTTGGCTGAGAGCAGTCCTGTACTGGTAGAGAGTAATTTCTTTCCTCTGTGGTTGCACATGGCCTTTGCTTTTTCTTTTCTTTTTACCTTTTTCCTTTTTCCTTTTCCCTTTATTTAATAACAATTTTCCATTAATAATTATTTTTCCTTTAATTAAGTTATCCTTATCTCAACATGCAAGTTGTTTTTTTCCTTTTCTTCTTCCCCTCCTTTTCTGGGGAGGGGGAGTGAGAGAGTGGTTGTGGTGCAGTTCAGCTGCCTAGCAAGGTAAAACCACCACAAATCCAGAACCAGGACCTGTAAAGCAGATCAGTGTAGCAACATGCCTAATCCACTATGTCTTATTTAATAAATGTGGATTATCAACCAAAATACATTTGTGCTAATACTGATAAAATGTCTGACATAAAACCAAGCATTCTCCACATTTTGTTTCCTTTTTTTTTTTTTCTTCCCAGTAAATTGATGCTGCCTGAGTTATTGCTTTTTTTTTTTTTTTTTTTTTTTTTCCCTACAGAAGATCATTAGGAAATATCTGTAACAGTAAACTTCAGGTTGAAGGACTTTGCTGAAACACCACTTCCTTGACTAGAAATTGGCATTATTTTGGCCTTTGACAGCAATGCTCTCCCAGACAATGCCTGTCTTCAGCCTGGGGGATAGCTCAGGAGGACAGCACTGAACCTAGGGCTGAGGGATCCAAGTCCAAAGAGAAGGAAACCTAAAGTATTTCAACAATGACAGTCAGGCTCCTGACAAAACAACTCAGTGCCACTGACATTTTTGTATTTCATATAAAATATTTCATGAAGCACAAGCCTGCCATTGTTTCTGTCATTTAACACTTTCACTAAAAATATTTGTGGCTTGGGATCTTCACAGCTGAAGAGCTTTCAGAATCTGCAACTGCCTGTCAGCTCCTACATCAGAACAGATAAGGACAAACCATTAGTAAATGGTAGAAAAGCACAACATCGATTCAAAGGACAAGTTTAAAGGAAAAAAAAAATGATTCTAAAAACACAGGTGTGAACCAGAACGAGTATTTCACATACCAGGCTGTGGGTTCCCTGTGTAGCTGACTAGATTTTCACTACAAGAGAAGGGTGATGAAGAAAGATCCTGAGCATACTGAAATACTTATTCTGGCCTGCTTTCCAGTTTGTGATCTGGCATGGCACATCAATTCCAATGCTTGCGTGCTAACCCTTATGCCTAATCTCCTTCTTGGCTTGCGTACAAGTAGCCATCTACTGTTTTAAAAACATCAATACTTTCCTAAAGTGTTAGCGCGGGGAATGCTTTTTCTTCAGGAGCTGAATGTTTTTTCTTGTTAATTTTAACAACATTTTATAAAAAAGTAATCATGAAAAATGTACAGCATAATTTAAATGTTACCAGACTCAGCTTACAGTAAAAACCAATCCCAAATCTGTTCATTTCTGTGTTGTTACAGAAAAACACACAGAAGCCCTTTTGTCATCCTTCAGTATATCTAGTTAAAGCTCAGACTTTTAAAATACTTTGCTAGAAGTGTTTTACAACAATTATTAACAGATTTGATTTCTAAAGAAGCAGGTTAAATCTAAAAAGAGGATCTGCTAAAGCAGATCTCCTGCAAACAAAAAGAGAGGTCTAAAAATTAAAATCTGAAAAAATTTGAAAAATAAATATTATATATTTTTGTTACTCTTAGGTGGTCATTTTGCAGAATTATTTGATCTGCTATTGAATAAAATCATACTTTTTCTAAAATTGTACATTTATTAAAACAGCTTCCATATAAAATCAGTTTTCTGTATCTTCAAGGTATATGTCCCTACTCCTTCAAGGATTTGTGATGACCAATATTTTGAAATAGTTCCTTGCTGTTTTTCTCAATATTTTAAAGAAAAATATTTGCAACGCATGATCAAAAGGAATTTCTATTACATTTTAAAAGTCTTTCCTTTTTTTTTTTTTTCAGGAGCATTATTGAAAAGATTTTATTTTATTTTATTTTATATTATTTTATTTTATTTTTATTTTTATTTTATTTTATTTTTCCCAGGGAAAAGCAGATTTTAGTTAATGGACAATAATTTTCAGATTTCTTGATTTCTTGTCAAATTCCTCTCTCTCTTGCTCTCTCTCCCTCTGTCACTTCTGTCCTCTCTCCTGCACCCCTCCACCCCATTTCAGAAAACATTTGAGCAAACGGTTCTTGCCATCAGCAAGATTTAATCTTATGTCTAAAAGTTGGCATACATTTATATATTTAGCAAAACAGGCATTAATTTGGCCTTTAACCTTGACCGATGAAAGACTTTGTGGCTCTATGGGCCAGAAAATAATTTATCCTACTTGTCCATTAAAGCTCTAGATAGCCTGCAAGTTTAATATACTGGAGTTCAATATCATAATTTTTGTAAACCTTCCTTGTGTTTAACTTCCAGGAATGGGTGGTCCTTTAGAACTTTAGAACATTTGTTCACATGCCAAAGTCCTATGGACTATTAAGTAAGCTCAAGCATTTTTCTCTTAATGGGACATCAGGACCTTGTGAACTGAATGGCTGGTATTAATGCCCTTGCTTTACAGGTGGTCTGGGAGAATCTCAAAATGAAACCTTTAGAATCAATGCAGATGTTCAACTTATAGCATTGTTCTCTTTTACTGTAAATATAGATATTTCTTGTGTAAAAAGCTCTACAAGGAGATTTTTATAAGGATACACTAGATAACTGTTTTGTCTTTTTGTTTTCAGGATTTTTTGATTGGCTTTAGGCACCAAAATATTTAATGCACAGGATAATTCCAATTACAGTCCTTTCTGATAACCAACAGATACATCTTTTCAAATATGCTCTTTTATATTTCAGGGACAGTAAAAGTTGTTTCTAAAGAAAATCACCATAAAGGATAAGTATTGCAATGTTGTGGCAAAGATACCATTGGCGGTAGCTGAAAAGAGGTACATAGAGCATGTTCTTAATTATGTTATTAATGAAACCTTGTTCAGCAGGGATTGCCCAAGATATCTGGGAGAGAGTACTCACAAAACTCACCTGCTGTTTTAAAAATCTGCTGTCCCTAAACCAGTCTCATGATGAAACAGGAAGGAGTTTATTTTTTAAGGGAACTCTGTTTGTTTCATGCAATCATAGAATCACTTAAGTTGGAAAAGACCTCCAAGATCATCAGGTCCAACCATTAACCTAGCACTGCCAGTTCTGCCACTAAACCACATCCCTAAGCACCACATACACACGTCTTTTGAATACCCCTAGGAATGGTGACTCAACCACTTCCCTGGGCAGCCGGTTCCAATGCCTCACAACCCTTTCAGTGAAGAATTTTTTCCTAATATCCAGCTTAAGCCTCCCATGGTGCAACTTGAGGCCATTTCCCCATATCTTATAGCTTTTGCTTGGGAGAAGAGACCGACCTTCGCTCCACCACAACCTTCTTTGAGGTAGCTGTAGGGCAATAAGGTCTTCCCCGAGCCTCCTCTTCTCCACGCTGAACAACCCCAGTTCTCTCAGCTGCTCCTCACAAGACTTGTGTTCCAGGCTCTTCACCAGCTTCGTAGCCCTTCTTTGGACACACTCCAGCGCCTCAATATCCTTATTGTAGGGAGGAGCCGAAAACTGAACACTGAACACAGTATTCAAGTTGCAGCCTCACCAAAGCCAAGTACAGAGGGACAATCACTTACTTAGTCCTGCTGGCTACACTGTTCCTGATACAAGCCAGGATGTTTTGGCCTTCTTGGCCACCTGAGCACACTGCTGGCTCATATTCAACCAGCTATCAACCAAACCCCAGGTCCCTTTCTGCCAGGCAGCTTTCCAGCCACTCTTCCCCCAGCCTATAATTTCCTCCTCAGTTTTCCTCTCAATTTTCCTCCTTACCAGATTTAACCAAGTAATTACAAAGTACAGTCTTATGAAAAGATAATGTAACAGAATTAGAAATGTTGTGCATTTAAATACTACAGTCTGAAGTAAATGGTGATGCTAAATAACTATTTCAATCTCAATATAATAGCAGTGTGAGGAAGTCATATCTCTTAATTTTGCGTGCAACAGATCAGTTGCACCTAATAAAAGCAATCACAATTCAACAGATTTAGGGATTACATCTTCATAAAATCACAACTGCTTGTTTCCCAGCCACTTAATAGGAACAAGTTTTCACGTGGGGTATGTCAAGTCTATTTTATTTATTTCCAATTATAAATGTACCGTTAATAAGATGTCCACTGTAGAATTAAAAACAAATAAACAAACAAACAAAAAAACAACAAAATGACTACAGAGAGTATTAAAAAATATCTAGTTATCTGCAACTCATGTTAGTTTTCGTAAATACCAAACTTGACATTTTTAATCAGGAAAATAGGAAGTCTTTGTTCCAGACATATTATTAATGTTATAATAGTTAATTTTCTATTAGTGTTTAAAACACAAATCTCAGTTTGTATCCATTTGTTTGGTTCTAAGATTTCTTCTCCATTCTAAGGCTTATTCTTCTAGGATCTAAATCAGAGATATTTTATATATAGAAATCATAGGTAGCAATCAGTTATGTTAATATGAATGGAAATCTTAATTTTAACTTAAAAGATGAAAAATGTTAACATTATATATTTATATACATTAGATTAAAGAATTTTAAAGAAGAGATTTAAAGAATTTTAAGAATGAGAAATCACACCTGTTAGAGAAGCTAAAATTAAAAGATGAAGCATGAAATGAACTATGTAGCAATTATAAAAACAATGCTGACTGGAACATAAGTAACAAAGAAACAACTGATTTGTGTACACTAGTATATGTGTGGGAACGTACACATAAAGTTTAGAGGAATTAGAAGAGGGCACCAAAGAATTAAACTGGGGAGTGTGCAGACTCTTCTAGCATTCAGATTTGCTGATACACACACACATGTTTCCAAGAACACAATATTCAGAAACCATTTCGTATACCTATTTGGAAGTCTGGTGAGATTAACTACCATCTAAAGCTTATGCTCTTAAGCAGCCCTGAGGCTTAGCTTTCAGGAATCCTTTATGGTTAGCAGATTAGTCATCTTCAGCTGGAGATGTACTTGAAAAATACCCCAAACATCTCCCAAATGCCAGCCAGATGTAGAACTGCCACAGGTGCCACATATAGGAAAAATGTCACCATGCCTGTTAATCAACATTTGTGTTTCAACTGAATCTTTTTAGACATCAGTGGTTTTGAATATTCAGGCATGGTTTGAGAAACTCAGTAGCATCTCACTGTAGATATATAGGTTATGTCATGTTATACCTGACCTCAGCCAGCCAAGTGCAGGACTTTCATTCTTTACCTCGCTATCATAAATTCCAATCTTCTGCAAACTGCTTTAATCTTCCTCTAAATTCTACTTCTTTTGACAGAAGTATTTTTTAACTATACCTTATCAGTACCACAATGTGTTTACATGTCAAAAAAGCATAAAAATAAGTTCTGCTCATCTGTGGCAGGCAAATATTTTACTTTTTATTAGTTTTGACAGGACTTAGTTTGCCACAGGTAATATACATTTACAAGTTGTATTTTATTAGCACATCAAATCATGTTGCTCTGAATTATGCTTTGTCATATAGTATTAGTGTCACATTAGATCTGTCAGGACATTGCCTCCACTTAAACATGCTAAGAAGTTGATAAACTTTTTATGCTTATGCATTTTTTGCATATGTTTTATGCATTTTGTATTTATGCATTTTGAATATATCTTCAGTTTCCCAAAGGTTAATTATTTATTTATTTATTTATTTTGGTCAAGTGAATAGATATCTGTTAATGAAAGTTTTGTCACCAGACAGCATATTCTAATACCTAAATCTTAGATTTTTTTTCTTTTTCTCATAATTTTTGGCTTTTAAAAATCCAAACTTCATAAAGCATATATGCATAAAAAATACACGACATGCAAAATTCACTACTATCTTAATCCTGTGAATCCTGTATTAATCCTGCCATTTATTTACATAAATAAGGACTTTGCCACTACTTTTAAATGTTTCCATTCAGGAGAAGTGCCAGATCTCTACTTCATTATGGCTTGTGCAATGTATTTTTTGCAGAGTGTATTCCAAGTATTTTAGAGAGTGAATTGACCAGATTGCAATACTGATATCTTATAAATATCCAGAAAAGAGAAATTAAGAAGAATAAATTAGATATGTTGTCAGGAAATCCATGAAAGCATGTTGACTTAATTATTCCTTTTACAGACTTTTGTCTGTATGAAACAGAGACAGCAACTCATGAAATTTATAAAAATATATATAAAAGTAATGAATATACTAATATTCATTACAGTATACACAGGTCCTCCAGTCAGTCAGACAGACAAGGATTCAATAATATTGGATTCTTCTCATTTGTACCCAATAAAGTAAATAAATAAGTAAATAAAAATGGAAACTAAAAAAAAAAAAGAGTGCTAAAAAAGTCATGGACTAAGGTGAACAGGCTCACAGTAAAAGTAATCAGAAGAAACAATACAAACTAGCAATGAGATTATGTTTTTAATCAGTTTAAAAAGATTGAAATTCAAGGATTTTTCTTTTTGGAGCTATCACTGATGAATCAACTCATTTTATTGCTTTGTCTAACTTCAGATTATGTATACAGTACAAATTATACAAATATTTTTAAATTATTTTCACTACTGATTTTTAAGCAATTTTCTAACAAACTCTTTTCCAAAGGTACTGTTCTCTACTGCTTTAGGAAGTGCTTTTTACTAGCACTGCTGAATAAATATTGTTCAAAGTGTGTGTCAAAACTGGAACTGATTCCAAATCTGCTTAATATTTTGTTGTAAGAAGCTCTAATCTAATCAAATACTGTTTAATATTTCCCATTATTCCTTCTTTCTGAGGGCTTAGTATTAATCTAAAATCATCAAAATTTCCAGACAATTATATATATATATAAATAAATATGTACAAATACAAAAATCAACTGTTCCTCATTCAGGAAAATGCATCCACAACCAAAACAAGTTCATACCTTCTTCATGCTTACAAAACAGCTCTTAACTGTCACTTTAAAGTTATCTACTGCATGAAGATACATTATCAATGTCATCTTGACCCAGTACCAAGTTGCTGTCTACAGTTATGGTTAAGGGAGACTGCAAAAGCTCTTTCAGTGTATGTTTTAAGAAGGGGTTTTCCAAATGGATGTTAACCTAAATCGATATCACAGTGATTCTGCATTAACCTACATGACATGATGAGGTCCATTGTGGAATGTCATGCATATGCATGTGGAATATCTCTTGTATATGCATCCAGTCACTTAAAGTTTTTTAGTTGGTGTGAATGTCTATAATGTCACATAAATCATACATACATACATACCTATTTCTTAAGAACAAAAAGCGATTTAATGAGGTTTTATTTACAAATTTACACAAAATAGTTTATAAAGGATAGCAGTTGTTGGTTTTGATTAGCTTAGAACATAAATCCTAGCCTACACAGTTTCCCTTGTTTCAATCCCAAAAGTGTTACATTACCTCACCTCAATTATATACTGTATGTAATTCTAAAATGTTTTATGTTCCTAGAATGAAAATTGCTATATGCCCACTGTCATTATGAAAGAGAAAATTACATGTTCCAGCAGTTTAAACACAAGGCATGAAATGGTTCTCCTGCTGTGGTTTTGTATAATCATAATTATTATTTCAGCTATTATTTAATGTTTCATATGCCATAGCTTGGAAATTTCAAGTGAGATTATAATCAATTGCTATCCCACAAAAATTCTACAGTCTTTTAGTAATTAGTGATTCCCACCACCACCTCCTCACCCCCAGCAAAAAGATCTGAGTTCTGAATATACGGTATAATCAAAGGAAAGGCTGATGTCCTTCAAGAACTAAACTGGGAACAAAAGCATTTTAAAAATAAAGGAAACAATACTGTGGAGAACAATCCATATGCTTTTTAATCCTCAGGAATGGGTTTATATAGCACTGCTATTAATTTAATTAATGTTATATTTTAAAACAAAGGAGATGACCTGGAAGAATTGGGACTCAAGTGCTAAGTACAGCTAAAACAGTCAATTCTGCAATAGCCTTGCAACAACTCCCAAACAATTTTATTTTTATTTTTATTTTTATTTTTATTTTTATTTTTATTTTTATTTTTATTTTTATTTTTATTTTTATTTTTATTTTTAATTTTTATTTTTATTTTTATTTTTATTTTTATTTTTATTTTTATTTTTATTTTTATTTTTATTTTTATTTTTTCTCAGTCCATCTCAGTCCTGGTAGACAGCAGGCTGACCATGAGACAGCAATGTGCTCTTGTGGCCAAGAAGGCCAATGGTATCCCGTGCTGCATTCAGAAGAGTGTTGCCAGCAGGTCAAGGGAGGTAATCCTCCCCCTCTGCTCAGCCCTGGTGAGGCCACACCTGGAGTATTGTGTCCAGTTCTGGTCTCCCCAGTACAAGAGGGACATGGAACTGTTGAAGCGAGTCCAGTGGAAGGCTACGAAGATGATTAGAGGACTGGAGCACCTGTTGTGTGAAGACAGTCAGAGGGAAATGGGCCTGTTTAGCCTGGAAAAGAAAAGACTGAGGGAAGACCTCATTAATGTATATAAATATCTGAGGGGAGGGTGTAAAGAGAATGGAGCTGGTCTCTTTTCAGTTGTGCCCAGTGACAGGACAAGGCAATGGGCACAAACTGAAGCACAGGAGATTCTGCCTGGATATGAGGGGAGACTTTTTTACTGTGAGGGTGACAGAGCACTGGAACAGGTTGCCCAGAGAGGTTGTGGAGTCTCCTTCTCTGGAGATATTCAAAATCCACCTGGATGCCATCCTGCACAATATGCTCTAGGTAATTCTGTTCAGCAGGGGGTTGGACTAGATGATCTTCAGAAGGCCCTTCCAACCTCAGCTATTCTGTGATCCTGTGATCTCTGCTCTCCTCAAATTAACGTCTACATTAGTTTAGAAATAATAATAATAATAATAAAAGAAAACCTCAGATAATGAGATCCATCCAATAGGTTTGTTGCGAAGGATAACTAGAAGATCTCAGAACTTACATTACAATTCTTATTTGATGAATTTAATGCATAGCCCATTCCATTTTACAGAATCATAGAATCATAGAATATCCCGAGTTGGAAGGGACCCATAAGGATCATCAAGTCCAACTCCTGGCACCGCACAGGTCTGCCCAAAAGTTTAGACCATGTGACTGACTGCACAGTCCAAATGCTTCTTAAATTCAGACAGGCTTGGTGCAGTGACTACTTCACTGGGGAGCCATTTTGATATGCAGTACCCAATACTGTTGCATATCGTGGAGGAGAGTTATTATTTACAATTATAAAATGTCACTGATTTCTCTGCCAAAATTCTTTGTCCATCTTTAATGTAATTAGTTTTGTCATGACTATTCAAAATTCATTAATAGAAAATTCTGTCTGATTAAGCATGTCCAAAGCCAAGACTCACAAATAGCCATTCCTCTGATTTACATGGATTCCCAGAGTAAATGTGTATCTGATATAGAACTAGAGCTGCATATATCCTATATATATTATGTTATCAAAGATTAGTTTTGCTCTTGATCACATAACTTCACTATGCTTATAAAAAAATGGAATAGAAGATTCAAAAACCCAATTTACCTGTGGGGACAAAAATCTAAAAGCACTTTGCCACTGTTGAAAAGACAACATTTCAAAAAGCTTTTGTATTTCCCTGCTGGTAGGTGAGAGAAACTTGAAACTTTAACATAGAACTGGATTAAAAAAAAAAAAAAAAGCTTCATATAATAGAGCAAGAACATAAGTCCTTGTTGACTACTTCCTTTCTTTTTCCCATCTCCTGATTTCATATATCTATTGACAACCGTACAGAGAAATACTTGTTATAGTATTACAGTGCACTGCTCACATTGTAAAAACAGCTGCAAATTAACTACTGTCAAGTTAAGAACGTATGCATCTTCTGTATTCATAGAAAGAGGGAAAACAAACAAGCAAGCAAACTTCTGCAGAGAGAACAGAAAAAGTTTAATGAAAGATTCTGTTTTTCTTCTGCAAATTATACCACTCCTCAAATTGCTTTTTTAAATAACTGTTTTTGTAGATTTTTCTACAGAGGAACACGAGTGCATGAAGACACAAACTTGAAAACAGTTTTTATCATTGTACATACTATGGAAGTTTTCTTTGCCAAATAATCAAAAACTAGAACTTTTAATTCAGAATTGTTTCTCACCCCTAGACCAAGAACAGCAGGAACCATTTTAAAATGATGGAGGTGGTGTTTCTAAGTATTCTTAATTATGTTCTATGGTGCTTTAAATCTAGGAAGAAATGCTAATAAATTTCTATATGTGCTTTATATTCTATTATCTAAGAGTGAGGACAGCTATACAGCAAAAGTCATACAGAACAGAATTTTGTTAAAATGACAGAGACATTGCAGCAATGAAAGCAAATCGGGATTTGGACTAAAATCCTCAAAGTTAGAAAACGTAGGTGAAAAGTAACATTTTGGAAGTTTTCTACTCCCATCAGACCTGTAAAGCTATAGAAGGTTCAGGAAGGCCTTGTTCCTTTGGATAAGCAAAATGTTTAAGAGGTTGTCCCATGGCAGTTTCACTCACAGCTACAAGAACAAGAAAAAGAAGCTGTTTGCATGGTAGCAGCTGATGGAACTAGTAGAAATAAAGTATTTGTGTCTTTCTGCCTTCAAGCTTCTTGCTAGATTGGAACACAGTTTTTAAAGTACATCTTTCTTTAATTATTATTTTTTTAAATAACCCTCCCAAGGCTTTCTCCCTATCAAATTTCATTAATGTGATGGCAGTTGTGTAAATTGTCACTTACAGCATACAAGTTATTGTAAATAGGGCATAAAAATAACTTTGAAGTTAATATAAATAATACCATTTTATAGATAATATGACATAATTAGAAAGAATTCAAGACCTCTTTAAACAAATTATTAAGGATCAAACCTTCAATAACAAAAACAGGCACAGTTCTATTGCCTTCAACATAATGTAATCAATTAATTACAAATGAGAATTTGAAAAAAATAAAATTTAAAAAGTGAAAAAAAGAAAAATGGTCTTTATTACTGTTACTATTACTAAATATTAATATTACTAAATAGTAATATATAATTATTACTAAATAGTAATATTTTGTAAACTTGAGGACTGTTTTGTTTCCTGAGTGCTATCACTGCCAGTACTTTGGAAGTGAGAGTCACAGAGACATTGCTCCATCATCCATCCAGACTTGTCTTTCTTTTCTAAAGTTGTTTTTTGTCCTGTTTTCAACTAGGATAGAGTTAATTTTCCTCCTAGTAGCTGGTATGGTGCTGTGTTTTGGATTTAGGATGAGAATAATGTTGTCAACATGCTAACAAGTTAACATGTTGTTAACATGTTAACAAGTTTTAATTGTTGCAGAGCATTGCTTACACAAGGACTTCTCAGCTTCTCACACTGTCTTGCCAGTGAACAGGCTCTGGGTGCAGCAGGAGCTGTGAGGTGACAGAACTAGGAGAGCTGACCTGAGCTGGGCATCAGTCAGTGGGTGGTGAGCAATTGCATTGTGCATCACTTACTTTGTACATATTGTTATTAGTAGTAATATATTATTATTATTATTGTTGTTGTTATTGTTATTATTAATTATTATTACTAATTTTCTTTTGTGTCCTAATAAACAGTCTTTATCTCAAACCACAAACTTTTACTTTTTTACGATTCTCTCACCCATCCCATTGAGAGCGGAGGGTGAGTAAAATGGCTGTGTGGTGCTTAGCTGCCGGCTGGGTTAAACCACAACAGTTTTGCAGTGTTTAAAAGCAAATAATAAAATTGTATCCTCAGCTCACAATGAATATTCATTGTGCATTGTTTGATTGTGGTCCTTGGCAGAAAGAACTAAAAATAGTTTAGAGGATTTCAGAGGATGTTTTTTTCACTCATTTCCATTCTTCTTCTTTGACATCTTGTACTAATTTAGTTCCTGTTTCAAACTAGAAAATTAGTGGGGCTTAGATATGGGACCTCACTGCAAATCTGTTTTGGACTCTTACATGGTTTCAACTGAACAGCTTCTAAAACTTGGGCTCTCAATCTTGTAGTTCATATTATGAAGAAATAAAATGAGAGCTGAAGACTAATACTCAAAGTTGCATTCAGTAATATAGTAAAATATAAATGCCGGATTCCGCACCTGGGAAGGGGCAACCCTGGTTACACGTACACACTGGGGGAAGAGATGCTGTAGAGCAGCCCCTCAGAGATTTTGATCAACAGCAAGCTGAACGTTAGCCAGCAGTGTGCCTTGGTGTCCAGAAGGGCCAACTGTATTCTGGGGTGCATCAAGAACAGCATTGCTAGCCAGTTGAGGGAAATGATTGTCCCACTCTACTCTGTGCTGGTGCGGCATCACCTCAAGTGCTGTGTAGAGTTTTGGGCACCATAGTATAAGAAAGATATCAAGCTGTTAGAGGGTGTCCGAAGGAGGGCAACAAAGACTGTAAAAGGGTCTAGAAAGGAAGACGTATGAGGAGTGGCTGAAGTCACTTGGATTGTTCAGCCTGGAGAAGAGGAACTTGAGGGGAGACCTCATCACATCTACAACTTGCTCACGAGGGAAGCAGAGAAGCAGACACTGACCTCTTCTCTCTGGTGACCAGCAATAGGACCTGAAGGAATGGCTTGAATCTTGACAGGGGAGGTTCAGACTGGATATCAGGAAAACGTTCTTCACTGAGGGGGTGTTCGGGCACTGGAACAAGCTCTCCAGGGAAGTGGTCATGGCACCGAGCCTGCTGGAGTTCAAGAAGTGTTTGGACAATGCTCTCATATACATGATCTAAATTTTTTTTTGGGGGTGGTCATCTAGGGACCCAGGAGTTGGACTCGATGATCCTTGAGGGCCCCTTCCAAGTCGGATATTCTATGATTCTATGAAAATTATAGAAAGTTATTATAGTTGTATTGAAAAAATAAATTATATTATTCTTTCTAGATATTTAATTATCATACAATTCCAGATCAACAAACATCAAGTTTTCTGTCCCTGGTCTTCCAGAAGTCCACTTTGTAATACCTACAATGTCATAATTCATTTCAACATTAAGGTAGAGAAATCCAGGCTTCTACATGTGCAGGTGAACTACCTGGTTAAGGTCCCATTACAGCCAACAGATAACAAATTACTCAATGTGACCTAGAGCTATTCAGCTGTCTCAAGCATAATGAAAGTTATTCGCCATTGTAAGCTGAATTACCATCAGGAACTGTTATTTTAATATGATTAACATCTGTTTCTGCCAGTGTGTCTGGGTCTGTCTTACATTTGTAAAGCTCTAGGGAATCAGACCAAGAACATCTTACTGCTCACAAATTAAGATATTCCTGTTTCAGAGAGCAGTACTCCATACAATATAAAATTTGTTAAGATTGATACTCAAAGTAGTATTTGTGATTTTACAGATATCAGAAGGGATTAATCTGTCTTTTAGAAAACAAGGAATCAGTCTGAAGACTACCTGTAGTTGTACACGGCTTCTGAGGACACCAAGAGTTTGCTGGAGTGTCCTGGTAGCAATAGTACATTGTCTTTTGGAGCCGGCAAGGCAAAAGACATAGATGCAATATAGAAAATTCTATTCTTTGTCAGAAAATTGTTTCAGAAAAGAAATTAGTCCCAGTGCTGATTTTTCTGACCTTTATAGCTTCCATTTTCAGAAGAAAACCAGGGGGATTAGGTTTCTGTGTTATTCTAGACCTTTAGGTCTAGAACATGTCGTTCTTTGTGATAAGCTATTGTTATTTTACTTCTGTTGTTCTATTTACTTCTATTGGATGATTGGTAATTTTCTAAAAATGGACCTTCTTCACACAAGGATTATTCGTGTTGCTCAGCTAGCTAATTGTAAACATAAGCAAAGAGACTGTCAAAATGGGGGCTTCCACACATAACATGCAACATTCCTACAATATTAACCCTATCATCCATTCTAGCCAGAAGGGACCTGACTTTATATTATTTTACTCTTTTTGGAGTCCTTATACCTGTGTAGCATTAATGTAAGATACCCCTGATCACAACATGAAAATTTGTCAGATCCATTTTGAATGATTATTTGCATTTAGACAAGGAGAAATAAAACCAAGTGGAGAAATCACATATCCATGATGTCAGGCCCAGATATCAGTAAAACCACTGTTAGTGAGCACTCATCAAACAAAAGAGTAAAGGTCTGAAGTCACTTACAAAACTAATTTTTTGCAATACAAGAATGCAAAAATATGAAGGGTAGATTTTTTCCTGATTTGTGTTTTAAGTAATAGTGAAATATTATGTCCAGCATCTAAAACAGAAGAAATGCCTTGAAATCAGTCTGTTCTTCATTTGCAACACTGCAGACATTTAAAAATTTTAATAATCTCAAGTAAAGACAGTATATTTCATTAAATTCATTAAATTAGATATCAAAATTTTCTTTTCCCAGTCTCCCAAGATTGTCCAACAAACTGCTGAATAAACAATATAAAACTATTGTTACTTTGCTCTCTGCATCATCTTACCTATGATGTGCAGAATGAGCCAACATTTTCCTGCTATAGAAAGTCTAGGAAGGAAAGAAAAAATTGGTTGTCCCATTGACACTAATTTTATAGACCTGCCAAGTTCTACAGTGATTGTATCGACCCATTCAGGAGTATAGACAGTTGTATGATTAGTTGGTTTGTTTGAACAACTTTGTTTTTTTGTTTAGATTTTGTTTAGATTTGCAACACTTTAGGATCCTAAAATATTACTGAATGAACTATGATGAATTGCATGAATTTTATGATGGCTTAAAAAAATACAAGAAGGGTCTGCCTGGGGAATGGTGTTATTACCTTACATACATACGTACTCTTATACCTCTATAGATTGAAAATGTATAGGTAGCAAGACCAAGCTATGCAATGTATTTTACATTTCCAAAGTTGCTCTGTTTTTGTTGTTGTTATTCTTATTGGTTTTTGTTTGTTTGTTCTGTTTTTTGTTTGTTTGCTTGTCTCTGTCTTTCAAATGTTGAAAACTTAGTAGTAGATATTACTTGTTCAGTTAACAGGTCTTATTTCTTCCATCCATATTTCCCCCAGATTTACAGTTTAGCTACTCAAATGATCATTTAGCAAAATAAATAAATTTTAGAAAGTTATTGACTCAAATAAATGATTCTGGTATATGCTTGAGTGATAGATAAAAATAAAATTTGGGATCTTTCTTAAAGTGTCTGAATAATTTGTCTCAAATCAGATTTTGCCACCTAGATTTTTTGCTGTAGAGTTATACACATTCTGTTTGGGCATTACTTTTCACATTGGAGTATTTCATTTGTACCAAATATATTCATACCTCTGATCCATGAAGACAACTGAAGTTTCTGTCTGCAGACTTATACCTAAGTGAAGCAATGAATTAATTAAACAATTTGAAACAAACCAAACTAATTGTGTCCCAGGAAAATAACAAGGGAAATACACACCATAAAGAGTTAAAAGATTAATAGCTTTACCATGTTCCAATAATCAATCACTGAAAATGTTTAGCTAAAGACACTAGGGTTTACCCAAGGTAGGTGAAACCTAAGGGTTTAACTAATGACTCTAAGGAAGCTATTGTCTTTTTAAATTGAGTAAACTTTGTTGATCTTAATTTAAGAAGAAGAAGAAAAAAGGAGTAATAAGTGAGAATAGATACAGAGAAAAACATAAGAACCAAATGAAATAATGGTTTAAAAATTAGGACTGTACATTACTAATTAAGATTGTAATTTAATAGTGATAATGTGCACCTTGTATCTCCGATGAGCTCTGGGATAAATCCCTCAGTGTAGTGCTCATCTCAGCCTATGTTCTCTGTAATCATCCAAAGTCCTTCTATAATCAGTAGAGGAAAATAGTTTCTGATCTTATAAGAACACTCAAGACGATGCTTATATTCCACAGACATATTCATTTGGCCTCAGAGAACTGCCTTGTGATTGGTGACAGTTTGATAAAGTAGGATGGGATCTCTTTTAGCAAGCAGTTATAGTACTATGTATAGCAGATAAAAAGAAAAGCTAAGATTTTAGGCAGCCTGAGTTTAAACAACTGGCAAAGTATGACACTTAGAGCTAAAATCTAGGAGTGCACCAAATTTCACACTGCAAATGCTGAGCTATGTTATTGGTAATCATAGAATTATGGTATAATAGAATCATAGAATAATAGAATGACTTGGGTTGGAAGGAACCTTAAAGGATCATCTAGTTCCAACCCCTCTATGGTTGGTAAGGGATGCCACCCACTAGACCAGGTTGCCCAAGGCCCCATACAACCTGGGCTTGAATATTCCAGGGATGGGGCATCCGCACCGTCTCTAGAAAATGTATTCCAGTGCCCTCTGAGGAAAGGATTTCCTCCTAATATCTAATCTAAATCTCCCCTCCTTTATTTTCAAATCATTCTGCCTTGTCCTATCACCACGTGAACCGTTGTTCTCCATCTTTTTTATAAGCCCCCTTTACATACTGAGAGGCCACAGACAGGTGCCCTTGAAGCCTTCTCTTCTTCAGGCTGAACAGCCCCAGCTCTCTCAGCCTTTCTTCATAGGAGAGGTGCTCCAACCCTCTGATCATCTTCGTGGCCCTCCTCTGGACCTCCTCTAACAAGTCCACATCTTTCTTGTGCTGGGCACCCCAGACCTGGACATAGAACTCCAACTGGGGTCTCACAAGAGCAGAGCAGAGGGGAACAATCACCTGCTGGCCACTCCTCTTTTGATGCAGCCCAGGATGCAGTTGGCCTTCTGGGCTGCAAGCATGCATTGCTGGTTCATTTCAAGCTTTTTGTCCACTGGAACTCCCAAGTCCTTCTCTGCAGGGCAGCTCTCAATGAGTTCTTCTACCAGTCTGTATTCATGTCTGGGATTTCCACGACCCAGGTGCAGCACTTTGATGTTGAAGGAGGTGATTCTCCACCTCTCCTCTGCTCTCATGAGACCCCACCTGGAGCCCTGCATTCAGCTCTGGGACCCCTAGTGCAAGAAGGGCATGGACCTGTTAGAACAAGTCCAAAGGAGAGCCACAAGGATGATCAAAGGCCTGGAGCACCTCTCCTATGAAGAAAGACTGAGGCAACTGAAGAAGAGGCTCCAGGGAGACCATATAGCATACTTCCAGTACCTAAAGGGGAACTACATGAAAGCTGGGGAGGGACTCTGTATCAGGGAGTGTAATGATAGGACAAGAGGTAATGACTTTAAACTGAAAGAGGGGAGATTTAGATTAGATGTTTGGAAGCAATTTTTTTTTCTTTTTTAATTTTTTTCTCTGAGGGTAATGAGGTACTGAACCAGGTTTCCTGGAGAAGTTGTGGATGCCCCATCTCTTGAAGTGTTCAAGGCCAAGTTGGATGGAGCTTTGAGTGACCTGATCACTCAAGGTGATCACGGAAGGTGTCCGTGCCCATGGCAGGGGGGTTGGTACTAAGTGATCTTTAAGGTCTCTTCCAGTGATTCTGTGATTCTATGATTCTATGAATCAGTAACCACAAAGTGGTAACCAGTAGTAGTGACAGGAAAGATTGATAGAGTAACAATCTGGTTTTATCTACAACATGGTGAAAAGAAAAATAAATGTGACGATTAGGATGGTTGTCCTAATTCATGCCTCTAGAATGATGGTTGAAAAAGAGCAGAATTGTCAGTGAGGGAATCTAATGAAATACATGTAACTTTCATCAGTGCTAGCAGCTAATTATAGGATTTATATTAAAAAGTAATTTTGAATTCTCATACTTTTTTCAAGAAGTTTGTAAAGCAGTTTGTAACTTTATGCTTTTTGTGCTGCCATGAACTGCCTAAGGAAATAAATATCTGACCTGCAAAACATTTCTACCACTTAAAAAGGACTGCAACCCAATTCCAAAAATGATAAATCAGAAAGTATTGGATTTTATTTAGCGAAACAGAAATCCCACAAGATTACAGAGTTTCCAGATTTCCCCAGCTGCCATTTAATGAATTGCTTTCTTACTAGGTTTCTGCAAACCAGCAAGTTAGCTAAGCGAGCCCTGTGAGTCAGCGAAGGGAGCATTCAATCACCAGACAGTACTTCCTAGAGTTGCTACTAGAATTTAAGTGCTCCCAGCAAAACTTCAATTTCTACCTTTTTGGGGATGTCAGGAGTTCCAGGGAACCTGGCAATCAGTTAGGTCTGCTACATGGAGGCATGTTACTCTAGCCATCTGGAAAGCTTGGGAGATGCTTAGTCAAATCTCCAGACCAAGAGCCAACAGAACCAGTTGCCAAGGAAACCTTAAAGTTCATTGGGTACCCGGTGAAATGCATCTAGCTTAATACCTGACGGCCCTGCAAACTTGGTCAAGCTGATGTCTTGGAAGCCTGAATATGCTGCTATTTTCCTCACTGGGATTTCTGCCTTGTTGTTGGATAAGAAGGCTCTTTTGCTCACAAGCTTTGCAGTCTTTTTGGCTGGATTACAGGAGAAACAGCTGTGGCATGCACGGTATTGGAGAGAGAGACAGCCCAGTAGACAAAGAGCAGTAGAAATTTGTAAAATGAGATGTGGGAGCCTGGGCAAATCACTTAGATTTATTTGGAAGACTTAGGAAGCTGAATGGTTTGTTTTCTTGGTTTCCATCTGAGGTACTGATGTAATTTAATATTCCCCTGAAATATTGGATTTTTCTGGATTAGCATTTTCTGACATTTTTAACCTGCTCTAATCTAATGTCCTGTTAAAAGTTTTTGTTTTTTTTATGAGTTCCATGTAAACGGAAAATCAAATATTTCATATTTGATATGATTTTGTGTTTGTATTTTATACTTTTTACTTAAAGAGTCAATTCATTTTTGCAAGAACCAAACCAAACCAAACAAAAACAAACAAAAAAAGAGCCCAAATGCCATTTAATGAGCAGCTTTAATAGCCAGTTTAGAAATCTAACACAGCTGTTAGACTGTCAGCATCCATTCTCTTGACCTTTTAATCCTGAATATTCATCTCTTTCCTTGGCCCTAGAGGTTTCTATGCTTGGAAGGGAGTTACTTTCTTCAAATGTAAAATACCACTCTCTAGCTGTGGGGCTAAATTGAAAATCTACATGTCTAATTTAACAGTTTAAAATGTTATTGGTTCTTATACTATTATTGACTACTGTATTTGCAGCTCTCTTGAGGGTGGAAAAGAGCTGCTCAACTATGAAACCTGGATTGATTTTCATTCATTAACTTTGAAAAAGGACATAAACATCCTGAACTATGTATTCATTCAAAATTCATCATTCGTCCTTATGTTTTAATCGTGCTTTAGGAACTGATCTCATTGTTCCTTTCAAGAAAGTCAGTAGTAAATTAATGGATTAAAACTGAACTGAAAAATAAATATCCAAGGAAACTGCTTCTCAAAAGATTATTTAGTCCAACTACAAGTAAAGTGTTTTAAGGAATTTATATGTACACACACATACACATATGGAAAAAAATAAAATATGCTCAGCTTCATTATTTCTATCTGTTTTGGTTGATATGAACACTAATCTATAATACTATTTTCTTTCATAAAATATTTTTAAATCCTATTATAGGAAATTTACAAAATTGGTTTTCTTTTGAAAATTGAAGCTGGAGAAATGTGCAATGAAATACATACAATATAAGGTATACACATCCTACAACATGTCTCACTATTTACAAACAGATTTTGAAATGCAATCAGAATGTCAGAGTTTACCACTGTACTAGTTTGGCTGGGATAGAGTTAATTTTCTTCATAGTATGGTGTTGTGTTTTGC
Organism: Anser anser; assembly: GCF_964211835.1. Classification (NCBI taxonomy): domain Eukaryota; kingdom Metazoa; phylum Chordata; class Aves; order Anseriformes; family Anatidae; genus Anser; species Anser anser. The sequence goes on along the minus strand of NC_139721.1, from coordinate 17,853,985 downwards.
ATTTGTGACAAAACGTGTTGAAAACACACTGTTTTAGTTTTTGCTGTGCAGTACTTTCACGGCAAGTCAAGGCCTTCTCTCTTTCTCACTTTGCCCTTACAGCAAGCAGGCTGGGGGTGCACCAGGATCTGGGAGGGGACACAGCCAGGACAGCTGACCCAGCCTGACCAAAGGGATGTCCTGTACTATACGGTGTCATGCTCAGAAATGAAAGCTGGAGGAAAGAAGAAGGGGTGGAATGTTTGGAGTGGTGTTTGGAGCGATGATGTTTAATTCCCAAGTAACTGTGGCACGTGATGAGACCTACTTTCCTGGAAGTGGCTGAACATCTGCCTGATGATGGGAAGTACTGAATGAATTCCTAGTTTTACCTTGCTTGTATGTGCAGATTTTACTTTACCTAGTAAACTATCTTTGTCTCAACCCACAATTTTTTTATCTTTTTTTACCCTTCTGATTGTTTCCCCAGTCCCACTGTGGGTGGAGTGACTGAGCAGCTGTGTGGAATTCATTTGTGTTAAAACACAACAACCAAAAATTAATTCCTGAACACAAATTCACTCTTCAGTGAATCAGTATTTTGCAAAAACAAACAAAGAAAATAATAATAAAAAAACACACACACTAAAAACCAAAAACCTCTTCTTAGCTAGAAGTTGTTTAATCAGATTTTTGAATTGATAAGGAATCTGGGAAAACAATCATGAAAGAATCAGATTTATTCATACCTACACTCTAGAGTTTGATGTAATACAGTGGAATACTATTTTCTTAATTGCAGGTATTCAATATTAAATAAATATAAATAAATAATTAGTAAAAATAGAAGTGGACTTTTCTTGCCCTTCAGCAGAATTTGCATAAAAACAAAAGTTTGAAAAATATTCAGTGTATGTAGAATTGTTTATAAAAATCATAAAAATAAAGAGCTTTAAGGCACATCTATAAATACCGAGCAAATCACTTATAGGAAGTTTGTGTTCCTTTTTATACATTTCTCTACATACCTAAGTGCCTTTCAAATCCAGTTCACTAAAGAAAAAAGAAATAGAATTCTGTACACTGAATCATTCAACAATATACAATAAGATCATATATAATTTGCTCTAGATTTCAAATATATTTTGATACATTATCACATAAGAAAAATAACTTCTTGTGATTCAGAAATCCTGATGTCCTTTCTACAAGATACCATGAAAGTCAAAGTTAAAAATCATCTCTAAAAGACTAGATTAAACAAAATCCTTAGTGAAAACTTAACCTAATTTTTCTTATGCAATCCAGATATGGAAAATTTTAAGGCTAATATTGCCAAAAGCTCAGTGAGAGAGGGTGATTATTACAATGGAATATTTGTACAGTTTACCTGTATCTCTGTAGATGAGATTTAGGTTTCTTTTACTTTTACTTATAACCTCTGCTTTTTACAACATAGTGGTAAAATTATACTGGCAAATGTTCAGCCTGGAGGAACTGCCTTTATGTTGGTGGTTGTGAGGCACAGAATTACCAATCACCAGAGTTTTCTCTGGCAATTTTTTTTTGGTTGGTTGGTTGGTTGTTTTTTTAAGTGACAAAGATGAGAGGTAAAGGCTACCTGATCTGAACTGTAGGCACTAGTATTGTTTCGACAACTCTGCAGAAGATATCACAGCACAGAAATACTCTAAAGTACGTTGGCAACTGAAGGGAAAAGACACTTCCCTACCAGCAGACTCCTAACCCATTCTACTGAGCTGTGTAGCTCAGTGCTCGTGGCTACAGGCTGCAGTCAACTGTTATGAAAGACCGTGTAATTATTCCTTACACTTTCAGAATTCATTCATTTGCTTCTCTTCTTCTCTGGAAAAATAAAAAAAATAAAAATAAAAAGGCCTGTAGTTCTCCTCTGTGCATTCTATCTTCTTCTATATGTATCTCTCTATGAAGCCTACCTGTGTATGAAAAAATTAGTCATCTGAACGAAGAAACTGAAATAAAATTATTAAGGTAACATTCTTCAGAGAAAACTTTGAGATTTCAGGAAATTAATAGTAAAGACTTGTCTTGAAGTCTAGTCAACATTTGAAATTCCCCTTTAAGAAATTCAACATATTGCATTCAAGTCATTGTAGAACTTCATGAAACAATAAATCATTGAGTGCCTAGACTACAAATGTTTGTTCATGTGGCAAGGCTTGCCTTATTTCCATATTTCAGAAATTTGCTGTTACTTTCCCTAGAGTGATCTTAACATTCTAACTATTATTTTATGCAGTAGTGTGGCACGACATACTTTATGTATGAGAGAGAATTTCTCACTGTCTAAAAATGATGTGCAAATGGAAGCTAAATGTTACTCCAATAGACATTTTTAATATGCCTTCTCTGCTTATGTCTAGCATGATTCATCCTGTTGAATAAATTTTATTTCAGCAGCAGGCTTCAAATGGTAAAATATTTTTGGTGACTGAAAAGAGTACAGCCAATACTTGCTTACCTTACTTACCTATTCATTTCAGGAAATCTCTTTTTTAAATTAATTTTGTAGCCTTAGCTGTAAGTACATGGCGGGACAAGGAGTTTGTATATTTTTGATATTAACACTGTAATGAGTTCTGGAAAAAAAATCATAATTCTTCAGTTTTTTAGTAGTCTTTTAGATAATTCAAATCATTTTCTATCTGCAGGTTAACATAATTGCTCTACAGAGCTCCAATTGAGTAACTGCAGTAACAATACTGCAATCCCACAGTTTACATTTTCATACTTGAAGAAACTCCAAAGTGCTAGCACAACGTATTTATCTGCTATACTAACTGTTGAAGGCATTATATCAATTTATATATACAAAACTACTTGTTGCATTCAATCAGATGATAAATAAAACAAAAATCCAGACCAGTGAAGAGAAAGACACAAATAACCTACAGTTCTGAATGCTGTAATAGTTACTTCAAAGCTATGATTTATAAAACTGATAGAGCACTGTCTTCTTTTTAGATTCTTTTTTATTATTCTGGCCTTTCTAGACTTTTAAGTAAACTTTCTTTCGAGTGTCAAAGTGTAAGAGCCAAATATTGGAATTCAAACTGTCCCTGTGGACAGTTTGTTGAAGAAGCAAAGCTCTTGAGTAATTTTAAGGAGGTAGTTAGAAACTTTCCAAAGAAAAGTTTGTTTTTGTTTTTTTTTTTTTTCTAGAATATAATCAATTATCAAAAAGTTAAATTTAATGGGAGCTCCTCAATTAGTGAATTGACTTTAAGGATACAAATTTCCCTTAAAATAGCTATCTTGGCCAACAACAGTACAGTGCTCAGGGATCACCTGGAATATTTGCGACACAGGGTCAAGAACCTATTTTAATACTTAAGCTATTATTTTGTATTGTCCCCAGTTTTTTTCACAATGCCAGCTGTTCTGGCAGAGGGTCCCACTCATTTATCTCCTCCTACTTCTACAGTGTTTGTCAAAACTGAAATATTCCTTTGATCTCTCCAATGCTGTGTGCATGAGCCTTTGCTTTAATTACCACAATTTTCTTCCAGCATGAATGGTAAAAGTTTTGCAATTACTGAATATTTTTCCCACTCTAATGTGGGAAGGGAAAGATCACCTCTCTTGACCCTCTAGTGAGGTGATTACTTTGCCTAATGCATCCCAGGTTAGCATTAACCTTTGTATTTTTATCTATGTATTCTTTTCCTGTTATTTACTTAAGATATTCTGTAATGTTTCTGACAGTGATCTAACTCTTGTTGTCTGAAAATGTATGGATTTTGTTTATTTGAGAGGGAGGTGAGTGGAGTTTCAGAGGACTGTAGTTACCAGTTTCCCTCTAAAGACCTTTATGATAGGTCTGTGTAAGAACTGGTGGCATTTGTCTCTGGTAGACCTAATGCACAACAGGTGCACTTTTATGTGTTCAATCTTCCTATGAGAGCTATAGAAAACCAGTATTGTGACTGCTTTTATACAAATAATTTACTTCCAGATAAGATATAAGTCACCAGGCAAGAACTTCGTACTAGTTAACACATAGAGATCCAAAAAATATTCTTTATAATGATGTGATATAACTCAGAAAGCTCTTATCAGATTGTTTAAATCCTCTCCAAAACTGTTCAGTGACATAATAACTACTGTCATTCTGCATTTCTTCTTTTTCAGTAAATTAATGCAATCTGACAAGCTAACGGTCTACTCTACTTTTCTTGTGTTCTGTATTTGGAAAGCCTACAGATACCTAGTTCAAAATCTTCATGGTATATCTGTTCATATAAAAACTAATTTTCAAATTCCGTAAATGTCATCTGTGATTTTTTGGTTATCATGCAGATGTCCATCATATTTTTAGTTTTGAGATGTAGCACACTAGTTACAGATTTCAAAAACTGTATTAAAAATCATTCTCACTGTCAATATTTAAGAACTATCTTTTTCCAGTCCTTCATGCAACACGTTCAAAAATGGTTTTATATACACTATCTCTAGTCTTCTTTCTCTTAGTCATTTAAATCCATCTTTATAAGTGTCATTTCCTCGTACTCATTTAAATACATAAGCCCATCATCAGCTAAACTTTATGGTTTATAATGTCTGGCTGATTTTTTTTTTCCAAATTTTCAGTTTATTCTTCATACATAAATATTATCTGAAAAATCTGTTAAAGGTGTTAATTAGAAGTAAAAGATTGTAGTAAAACACTTGAGTTACTGAAACTGTTCCTGTATATAAACAACTTCTCCTGTGATTATTACTTTATAGTTAGTTGATATATCTTAATATTATAGTTAGGAGGTATATTTCTGAGTAAAGTGACTGCTTGAAAAGATGCTGTTTTGGAGGTCCCAGGGAACAAATTCTCCCATATCAACAACAGGAAAATCAAAATTTTCTACACTGTTCTGTCAGACTATAATCGCTCCATTTTTCAGAGCCTGCCAATAAAGATGCCAATTGTACTGCTATATTGCCACAGACAATCAGGGAGTAGAAAGCTCATTCTGTAACTTGAGACTAATAAGCAGAGGACATGTTTTAAATTTCAAGGATAAAATATTTCCATCTGATTTGGTCATATGGTGCAAACACAATCTCAGCTACATCTATCTAGAGACATTTCCTTCTGGCAGTGCAAACTCACTTATAGAATATGAATTAGCATTCATTGTAACATTAATTACAAAAGTACATGACAGCAAAACATGTTTGCACAGATAGTGGGATATGCAGTCCAGACAATTGTTAGAGATGATGAGACAATGCCCTTGGATTAGCATTCAAATAAGTCCATCATGGTTCTTGGACTATACTGTAACCCACAAAATACCATTGCAGAGACATTTCCCACAACATACATTAACTGCAGAAATACTGCAATGCAGGTGCTTGTCTTTCCATTTTTATTTGATCTGCTTCTGAAGTAATATGCTACAGCAGGCCTTGCAGGGCATTTTAAGTGAATGTCGCTCACAGTAAAGAAGATACTGTAATGAAGAGGTTTCAAGGGAATGACAACAAGGTCTAAATGGCTGTGTATGTATGAATGCTTATATCAATCTCAGATCCCCAGAAACATCTTGATTGTCTCAATAGCAGTGTACTATTCTTTTCCAGTTCTAGCTTCTTTTGGTATAAAATCCAAGCATGCAAATGTGAATGCTCCATTCCCCCACTCTTTACACAAGGAAGAAAAGCATTGCAAGGTCTATTACAGAGCACATCTATTCCACAAAATATATTTGCTCTAGTTGCCTCCTTGTTCCCTTTGCAGGTTTTGGAGATACTTGTGATGTCAGCAACAATCCTAAAAACTGACAAAATTAGTCAAAAACATTCTCTTAATCTTATAAATGTATTAAGACGAAGTTAGTCACACACAAAGTGAAATATGTTTTGCAAAGGTCAACACTGACAAGAGGTCAGCCCAACTGAATGCATATGATATCCTAAATATTAGGAAAAAAAAGATTTTTTTTTTAATACTCTAAAAAATAAAAACAAAACAAACAAAAACAAAAAACATGAATATAGCTACACCAAGAAAAGAGTGTTCTTATTATGAGCACAACACTGGACATTGACTCTAGCTTTGAATTTTTCATTTTATTTGCCTAAAAATATCTCCCTGTAAGCCAAGGAGTTGTTTTGATGTACTAATCTATTACAAGTGATAGCTGCTGGGCAAATGGTATATGTAAAGATCTGTTGGAATGCAGTTATAAAATCAATTTTGACTTTCTCTAATTTTCATGATCTGATATTTGAAATAATTTCTCACATACAAAGGAAACAGAGTAACTTTACATATGCAATAGTAAATTAAATTAGTAAATTAAATTTCCTTAATATGACTGAACTCCAGTTAAGTCTGTCTAACATTAAGTCTGTATTATTTCTGGTATTAAAGCTGTCAGCAAACAAGCAAGTACAAAAAAAAAAATATTATTTTTTCTCTTTTTGTTTTTTCTTGTGTCTGACTATTCAAAACTTATCCAGAATATTGGGCACATTGATACAGCTTTTTTTTCCCTTCCCCCCCCTCGCCCCCCAGCCTTTGGCTAATCATGCACTTTTAAGACGACAGTGTTTCTTCTTAGTATTTCTTGTGTTTGAATTGATATTGTTACTAACCTTTTTTGACCTTTTCTCCTTCTGTCTTTTAAAATTCCAGCTCTTCTGGTCTTCCTTATAGCATGACTCATCAACAGTGAGAGAAGCAGAGACTCTTGAAATCTATTAAAATCACCATTTGCACATTGACATATTCTCATCAGGATTCTGTTTTATTGAAAAAAAAAAAAAGTAAAATTCTATGCTAGTGAGATTTATGAGTTTTCTAGTTTTTTTAATATGATTTTTTAATGATCATATGAGAAAAAAAATGAAACCACCACATTGTTATGAGATAATCTAAAAATGTTCTCTATAGATGAAAGTGAGAAAAAGGAGAAATATTTGAAAGAGATAGGATGGGGTATCTTAAAGACCTTTCCCCACTAGAATTGCTCATATTTTCCCTATATCTCTAGGATTTTACTTCCAAATAACATTCTGAATTCATTTTCTCTTTCTCTATTTTTTTAACCCTTCCCTCTTTTGTATATACTGCATATATTTACTATCTTTCAGATATATTTAGGTAATTAAAAGAATTTGAGGGTAGCACTCCTCTGACAGAATCTACTCTAGGCAGTAAACCTATTTGTGCCAAGAACAGGCATCAGCAGCAGTTACAGATGAATTAATGTAACTTCCCCACCCTGAGTTGACTGTGAGTGCCAGCAGTCAGAATTCCCACAGACATTGTACTTCTCTTATGTTGAATAATCAGGATTCAGCAAGACATACATAGAGAGTGTGTCTGTGGTGAGATTAGCAGGTTTGTGTACAGGCTTCAATGCAGCAAGTACATGTAACCACACTGGGAGAGATATGGCAGAGCAATTTCAATGCAAACATGCAGAGCTGTCCAAACATCATAAATTACAGTTTGTGGAAAGCTTTATTTTTACAAAATTGTATCTTGCTCTGAAATATAAAGAAGCTGCATTAGATACTAGAAGGATGTTCAAGACTTCCATGGTTTTTGCTGGATCATTTCTATAGTCTTAATTTTTTAGCAGAGATCATATGAATGCTGAAGCTATATTCGTGAATAAATAAATAAATAAATAAATAAATGTAATTATCAACGCAAATTCCTGAGGAGAGGAAAATCATTGTGTCACTCTTAAATTTGTGAACTCACTGAAAAGAATAAACCCATACTTGTGTGGCTCAGGAGTTTTGATGCTCCTGGGACCTTTCCAAGGTTCACATTTCCCAAGAGGCATCATGGCTGCAAGGTGTCCCTCATGCGGCCCTGACTACTTCTGCAATGGTGCATCTGGGGTTAGCAGAGTTTATTGACACTGAGATTACTCATCCTCCACAGTTACCATCATAATCTTCAATCCTGGGCATTTTTAATTGACATAGCTTTAGAGTTGTTGTATGGTGATGGAGGAAGCCTGGATTAAAACAGGGCTTCTAAAAAATTCAGGATCAATCTTCATATTAGGTAACCTTCAAATTTGGTCAGAGAAGGGATTTTTCCTGAAAAGTTAACACTATCATTTAGGTCCATTACTATGAGGATATTCAAGGTGCTGACTCTCCCTAAACATTACAAGAGACAAGAACTTTGTCAGCTAGTTATATTTTGTCAGTCTGTACATGTTTATTGCAAGATTTATTGTGTCTGACAAATCAGCAGTTTCTAACAAAATAATGAAACAAATGTGAACACAACTGTCCCTAGAGTTCTTAGTAGGTTTAAGGAGGTTCTAATAATGATCAAGTTTCCATAACTGATATTAAAGTTAGCTGAATGAAAGCCTGTATTGTATAACTGTCTGCAGTGCAATCATATGTCTGACATTTCAAGAAACAAGATCTTTAATAAATTTTCCATGTCTGTCTTCTTGCAAAGCTTTTATGTTATCATAAATGAGTTCATACCATGTCATCGTCACCTTAAGAATAGTTTCAGGAGGAGTTTACATATTATATTCTATACATATATTTAGAGAAAAAATATTACAAATATCAATGGTATATACTGAGGGTTTCCCTTTATTTCTTAACACTTAAATTTAAATTATTTTATTAGTCTTTACTTCATTATTTATATTCCATAAGTAAATATTTTTGTCAGCACCGTAAAACTATCTGTAAGTGGTAAGGAACAACGCAAGTTTGTGCTAACATTTCTTGTGCAAATTTTGCAGCAAGAATTATAGTTCCTTACTGCTTTATGGAGACAGGTTATACTGAGGATAGGCATATCATGCATGCTTACAGACAAATTAATTGCATGTATGCAAATAGAAAGTGATACAGATATACGTGTACTATATACTTTTAGTCTTTTGAAGATAACAGAGTAGGTTTCATTAGTAATTTCTACACAAACCTATAATTATTCTATAATGACATGAATCCAGAACTTTATGGGGTTGTATGTATTTATCTAGTCACTGGTTGTGTAGTTTAGTCATTGGTTGTGTAGTTGTGGCTTTGAACATATATGTATACCTGTTCCCTGACTCTTGTCAAATGGTTAGTTTTAGATATGTGTTTGTATTGTAGTTTCTGATCTTATAGGATCAAGGTTAATGTATAGTAGTGGTTTAGAAATTTAGGCCTTTCAGTGGAAAACTGCAAGCCTGATTTGAAGCCTTTGGAAACATTTTTGTTTGTTTGTTTGCTTTTGTTTGTTTGTTTGTAAGTTGCTTAAAGCTCTTGAGAATTTTTCTCTCTTCAGTATCCGTCAGGACACAAAAAGAGCTTTAAGGGAGAAGTGTTATCTTTTTTTTTTTTTTTTTTTGTGTGTGTGTGTGTGTGTCTGTCTGTGTGTGTGTGTGTGTATTTGAAAGTGTAACTCCTTGTAATATAATCCTGGAAAGACTGCTGAAACTAGCTGAAGAAGGACACAAAGTAAAAGATTAAAGCTATTAAAAATGTAATTTGCTTGAAGCCAGTGGTATCTAATCAGGCAACTGAAGAAAGACAGGCATTTATAGAATCTTTTTCAAGATGGAAAGCAGCCATTCAATTCCTGCAGCCAGTTTGCTTTGGAAAGAGGAAAGCTTCTGACAGCAAACAAAATGATTTATCATAGATTTTAGTACCATTTTTCTGATACTGTGGATTACGCACTAGACACAAATCTCTCTCTCCTTGCCTTTTTTTTTTTTTTCTTTCCCCTTAAGGGTGTCTTTCACTACTGTACCAGTCTTTTAGCCATAGCTAGCTAAACTGAATCTAGAATATAATGTAAATATCTTAACTTTTAGATTTATGTTGACCGAAAATGAAAAACTGTTTACAAAAAATTAAAATAAAATTTATTCAACTCAGTGTACTTTACTGTGAGGAGCATACTGAGAGAAATTTTTGAAACAGAAAATCAGACTTTACAGACTTGCCTTAATCATTACAACAATTTAATTTTGGTAAAGCAAAATAGAACTAAAAATATTGATGAGTAAAAACAAAGTTGATACATGTCATAAAATTGTGCCTTGTACACATTGGGCACAAAAAAAATGGAGGCAAAATAAGCAAAAGAGTGGGATATAATAATTTCTATATTTTCCTACTTGTTATATATTATGGATTAGAAAAATTATATCAGTTTATACCACAAGCCTAAAAGATTGAATGTTCTTGTAAAACTTTGGACACCTATTCAAAGTTTCAAGACGGCATGAAAGTGAATTGTGAATGTGTATGGTAGGGTAGGGATGAGGAGTAAAGGAAAGAATTATGAAGACACGAATCCTGTAACATCAAGAAACATAAAAGTCTTAAATAAATTCAAATTCTTGTCACTTTCACACACTATATTTGACAATTCAGGCCAGCAGTCAGATGTGGGGGAAAAAAAAATAAAATAAAAAATATATGTATATATATGGTCAGTATGTTTCCCAAAATATCTGATGTTTGAGTTACTATTTCATTTGAACTAAGCATTATCTCCCAATAGAATGATGCCTATTTATTGTTTCTACTGTTCAAGCAGTGTTTTAGCTTTTTTTTTTTTAAGTATTATTATTTTTTGTGTGTGTAGATATTCACTGATTTTGTTATTTATTTTTTTTTGTATGTAAAATTTAATACAGAGACGGGGCTCTATTTCAAATTTTACAGGTTTATATATTTGAAATGACAAGAAATTCCACTTGGATTATAAAGTTTCACCAAAAAAAAAAAAAAAAACTTTGAAAATGGTAGTAGGTTATTTTGTTCTTGCAAGACAAGGGCAGCTGCAAGGAATGGACATCTTTCTAATGCATGTTCAGTAATAAATCAAGCTCTATATTATATTTAAACATATATGAAATTTCTAAGTAGAAAGCAACCCCTTTAAATAGTAGAAAATAATCCTCTGATTCTCTTATTTTTTTCCAGAAATTTAAAAATCTTAATGACTATCTGGTATCACTTTCTAGTTATCTAATTGGCCAAGCTGGAAATGAAATCCAAACATTTAAACAGTTCTGTATATTTGGGGAAAAAAAAAAAAAAAAAAACACACACACACAGAAAAAGCAATATTGGCACTATGTAGTACATTACTGTGCAGTACTATAATACTGATGTACTGTAGAATATGTTTGCTTTCCAATAACTAACAATCTGTTACTTAGGTACTGAGAGAGTTCCTACCGTAGGATTCCTCAGATAAGATTTGATTTAATTTGATACACCAATCCTTTTTGATATTTTTCCTCAATAAATCTTTCAGGAAAATGGCTGTGTTTACAGTGTCTGAAAGTTTTTGTATTTAGAATAGAATAGAATAGAATAGAACAGAACAGAACAGAACAGAACAGAACAGAACAGAATAGAATAGAATAGAATAGAATAGAATAGAATAGAATAGAATAGAATAGAATAGAATAGAATAGAATAGAATAGAATAGAATAGAATAGAATAGGTTGGAAGGGATCACCTAGTTCCAACCCCCCTGCCATAGGCAGGGATGCCACCCACTAGATTAGGTTGCTCGAGGCCTCATCTATTCTGGTTTTAAACACCTCAAGGGATGAGACATCCGCAGCTTCTCTGGGCAACCTGTTCCAGTGCTTCGCCATGCTCTGAGTGAAGAATTTCTTCCAAACCTCTAATCTAAATCTCCCCTCTTTTGGTTTAGAACCATTCCCTCTTGTCCTGCCATTATCTGATTGAACACAGTTAATCCCTATCTCTTTTATAAGTCCTCTTCAAGTACTGAAAGGTTGCAATGAGGTCACCCTGGAGCCTTCTCTGTAGAAAGAAAGGCTGAGGCCTTTCTACATAGGAGAGATGCTCCAGCCCCTTGATCATCTTTGTAGCCCTCCTCTGGACCCACTCTAACAAATCAACGTCCTTCTTGTGCTGGGGGCTCCAGACCTGGACGCAGTACTCTGAGTGGGGCCTCAGAAGGGCAGAGTAGAAGGGGACAATCACCTCCCTCGACCTGCTAGTCACTCCTCTTTTGATGCACCCCAGGATGCAGTTTGCCTTCTGGGCTGCAAGCATGCTCTGCCGGCTCATGTCAAGCTTTTGATGCATCAGAACACCCAAGTCCTTCTGTGCAGGGCCGCTCTCAATTTTTTATTTTTTATTTTTTCCAGTCTGTACTCATGTCTGGGATTGTCCTGGCCCAGGAGGAGAGGACAGAGTAAGCAGGAAATCTATTGAATATGCATACTAAGGACTACAGCAATGGTAACTAAGAGTCTTACCTAACCTAAAAAATCAATATTCTCTGATTCTCCAAAATAACTGCTGCCCAGTAGGGAAGACATTGCTAAATATAGAAGTGCATAGAGTACACAGCTTTGTTTGCATGTTGAAGATGGTTCTTAAACGCAAATCTACTCTGAAATACACCTTCCCCTTCTCCCCACCACACTCCCTCCTAATTTATTTATTTTTTAATGTGCAGGAAGACATTTATTAGTTTCTTTAGAAAAGATTACAACCCCAATTAAATATTAACCCTCATATATCTAAAGAGCTTTGGCTTGGTTTAAGAAGGGTTTTCATCACTTATGTTTACGGTCTGCTCTCAGAGCAAATTACCAAAACTTTTTTTTATTTTTTTTTCTGAAGAAAACTGTTCAAGAGCTTACAATCAAATCCAATATAAATGGAGGTAAAATATCAACATACTTTTGTTATAGTTTTACTGCTGGTTAGCTTTTTAAATGTTCCTTTTCAAATACAGTATTTAGCAATCTAATGTTTCATAGAAATAAAATTAGATGTGAAACTTTTCTTTCATTCAACATGCACCAGAAAAAAAGGCAGAGTAGACAGAAATAAATGCTGTATCTATATTCTGATAAGTATCATATTGAAATAAACATTCAGTCAAATTAATAATTATACTAATTTTTGTTTCTTGATACAAAGAGATCTCTGTATGGGTAGAGATTTTTTATTATTATTATTTTTTATCTTATTGTCTTTGACTACAAAAACCTGTTCCCTTTCCTTACTAAGACATAAGGTATTGATCTTATTGATTGTATATGGTGATGATTTCATGTGGTTGCTTCAGAAACATAGCTAATAAAAACACTATGTAAAGTAACTCAACAGAGAGATTCTTTTTAATTGGTTAATCAGTATTTTTTCTTCCTACTATTGCATCAGTAATTTAAAGACGACTCACATTTTTCTTGCACAAAATTTACTGGAAACAAATAACTTTCTTGTATTAAATACAGGAAATTTAGAAAAATATTCTTCATGCCTTATGAGTTCTTTACGCTTAAGGAGCTTTTTCTACCTTTTTTTTTTTTCCCCTATAAATTTATATAAATATATCATAGTTTCTTTTCTCACTAGTTAAAAATTAACCTGTGATGTGGAAAATGATGTCTAGCTATAAGAGCTTCCCTGAGGGATGAGTAATGAAGTTAGACACCTTGGACTTAATTTTCCCAGAGAGTTATTTTTTTCTTGTTTGTGGGATGAAAAAAGGGAGTAGGAACTTTATTCTTTTAATTTATATTTAATCACTTGAAATGATTTCTGTAAATCATATTGTGGTATTTTTAACATTAGCCTGTCTTGAGTTCTCATTACATATTTCCTTTCTCCCTCTCCACAGGGATTCCTGTCCTCTCCTTTTTATAATTTGTTTATTTTTAAGTGGCTTGAGGTGGCTGGGATTCCCTGAAGTGCATTTGCCATCACTTAGGAATGCAGTCATTAGTCCAGTTGTGATATTTTATTGTGAGATTTCTTTTTCACGGGTTGGTCTTTCTAGGGTCATAAGGAAAAATAATATTATATGATTTTGTTGTGCATGTAGGGCAAGGTTTTCTTTTTCTTTATTCAAATTTGTGTTTCCTTTTAGCAATCAGATTTGACCAGTGGCTAGAACTTGTTTTCTCACTTAATTGCCACCTGAGCTTTTGTTATTTCTTCTTATGCATTAACCAGAACTTACAGACCATTGAGCTTATTTTTTCTTTCACAGATGAAAATTCTAATCTCCGTATTTATTTTTTAAAGCATTCTATACTGTCAGAGTAGAGATTTCACCATTAACATAGGCAAATGAAAGGAAATTAATAGTGTTTCCCCGGTTCCCCAAACATGCAATGTTAGAAAAGTCATCTTGTGGAAATAACCCAGTATCCTAGCACATGGTCTCCTCTATGTACTGCCAGCAAAACTAAACTTTTGGCTGGTTATTTTAGCTTCTTGACTTTAGGTTTTAAGTAAAACTATCATATGTATCTGTCCAGTAATATCATTTCTGTTCCCACTTTCCCACTGCTAAGTCACATAACGAAAACCTCACAATAAGAAATACTTAATGAAAAACAGATTACTTCCAATTTCAGGAAAGGTCATTCTGTTTATTTGAAGGAATGAAGATACTTTAGTTTTCTTCAATATATTCTTACCTCACCCTTTAAATGATGTCAGAGAAGCAAAACTAAGCTTCTTGCTTGGAAGAATATAGTCTTCTATAATGGATCCTATCTTCCACTTTTCACTGGTTTTAAATTAGACATACTACAACACCAGCAATTTTTCTGTATTTTCTTCAATGAATAATAATAACCTAGTGGACCTAATTCTATCTCCATTTATGCGGCTGCAACTTTTTATATGTAAAAGCATATAAATCAAAAGGACAAGGTAGATCCAACATCAATTTGGAACACATCCAAATACAGAGATGACAAATAACTTGTGCAAGATTCCACCTCTCCTGCACCTGATATCCAAAATAGACAGACTAATATAATGTAGTCCAGTATTTCCCAAACTATGGAAGCACTTCAAGTAATAATGTTTCATGGAGAGAATGACCAACTATGCTGTCCAAGCTGTAAAGAAAATGCTCAAAAGGGATATCAAAAAATTGATATTTCTACTTCCATATTCTACTTTCAAATTCCTTCCATAAGATGCTCCTACTATTAAGAATGAAGAGAGAACAGTTACAATTGTAAGAATGCAAATGATGAAAGGAATAAATATGCATAAAGTAGGAAACTTAGTTTACAAGCTTTTTGAGTTCAAATAATTTCAGGGATGGAGTAATGTAAAACATTATACCCCTTTGAAATACCTTGCATTTCTCTTCACCAAATTTGTCATGATAGGTACTAAGATGCCCTGAACTTGAGAGTTTTAAAGGAAAATTTAATGACAACACAGAACAACAACAAAAAATATATCAGAAAACTATATAATAAGACCTGAAATCCTTGTCTTGATAAATTTCTCTCTTCAAGTCCAAGCATCTTCACTGACTTACCAGGGTCATTATAATCACAGAAAGGTGTTATTTTAAAATCATGGCTTCCAGATTCAGTTTACTGGATATTTGGTTTTATGTTTAAAAGCTTTATGCCAATAAAAGAGTACTAGAGTATATGTTTTGTTTATATTCATGTTTTATGCAAGTTCTACATATTCTGGTTGAAAAGGAAGGGTTGAGCAGTGAGGGAAGAGACTGCCTCCTGGGCTGCTCTTGGCTTCAGCACTCAGATCTGGACAAAACTTCTGTGGGAGGCAGGAGGAGTTGCAATTACCATGTTCCTTAAGGTGAGGAGGTATCAGTAAGCATCAGTCCTTTAACATAAGAATGAGGGAGCATACTTTTATAGAGAACTGGATGTAGCTATATGTGTAAATTGCCACCCAGGAAACTACTTTACCTTGCTGACCTGAAATCAAGGCTGGGGGACCCCTTCTATGGGAAGGGGTCTTCAACCCATCTTATTTGAATTTTTAACCCAGAAGGTTACGGTTCCATCTGTAGATGTTCTTTCATTTTATTATTGCTGCTGTGCTGTGCTGCTGTTGTTTTAAACACTGGCGTTGGGTGCTATGACATAGGAGTGGTCTTAATGGCAGTTCTTCCAATAAATTTTTTTATATCTACTTTTATAGCTATAATGTGGGCAAACTGTATACAGACTGAATACAGTAAAATATAATAAGATATCTTTAAAATCGATGGGGAAGTTTTCTTTCATTTTGTTATTGAAATGGGCCAACATTAAATAATTAATGTACTACTATATAAAATTATTTTGTTAGAATTTCTAAATATACTGAAATTTCTCCCTTAATTCTGTAGATTGTTGTAGCTTGTAAATCATTGCAGAATTATTTACATGAAAATGATTTATTGTTTTTATTTTATTTATATTATATGGTGGTGGGTTTTTTTGTTTGTTTGTTTGTTTGTTTTAGAGTTTGTGTTAACATCTCTCCCACTCTCCAGTAGGATTCATTCTTTCCCAAGAATCATTCTTCTTTATAGAATATGCAAATACATAAGTTTGAAGAATGAATGATGGCTGTGAAAAGAGAAAGTAAAAAGTCAGTTCCTAGAAGGATATAAAACTCTGTTATCATCATGGAAGCTTGAGGTTCTGTTGGAGGAAAAAAGAAATTTCAAAACCATTTGAAAACTTACATCTAGGACGCAGATCAGAAACTGAAATTCAATAAATAGAGACACATTACACTAGATCTTTTACTATCTTCTACTGCAGTCAGCGCAAGCACATGTGTTGACTGTATGTCTGCATATGAGACTATGGGAACAAATATGCTATTGTGGCTTTCTGTTCTTCTTATCCAGCTTGCATGCTCAGGTTGCTTTCTATGGTATTTGAAAGGATGGGTTGTGGTGCCTATTGATATCTTGTTTTGATATGGAGTTGGAGAGAAGGCTCCCTCTGATAAACATGGCTCATAATATCAGATCGGGATCCTAATGCAGAGCTTTGTTTTGCAATGATTTTATTTAAAAAGCATGTAAGAAAACTATTAACACAGGTTGGAGTAGCTTTACATGAAACAGACAAATAAATACTTGCAGATACTTCTCAACATTTTTTGTTTTGTTCTTTGTTTTTCCAACCTTAATAATATTCATTTTTAGCAAAGGAGGCATGGGCTTCAGTTTCTGAGCTCACTACCTGTGGAGTTCTCTAATATGTAAGTGAAAGTGTCTTTTTCTTGCAATTTTATCTTGTCTGATATATATGAGAGGTTTTGTAGCTTCCTTATAAACAGTTCTTCAAGTATCAACTCTCAGAGATTTCAGGATGAGGTGACACCCATTTGCTGACTTCATAGAATCTGTGTTATCAAAGTCAAGTGCCAAGTACTCTGGAAAGTTTCATATGTATTTTAATTCTAGGTAATTGCATTACAAATGTCATATTTTGAATACTGTGCATTTGAAATCTTCATGGATTTAACTATAGGAGTCAGCACTGTTTTTAGAGAATTGTATTTAAGGGTTGATTTTTTGTTTGTGTTTCTCATTCAGAGCATTCTTTATACAGTTGTTTGTTGTTGTTTTTTTTTTTATGTGTGTAAGGAAGAAACAGTGGAAAAGCCATATGGAGTTGCCAGCATGAAAAATAACAATTATTTTGAAGAAAACAGTGTTTCTCCCATAATCCCCTGTTTTCTGGGATCTTCAATCCGTATGAGACAAATAAATCCACATGTATTTTAAGAGAATTGACTAAAGTCAGCCTTTATTCATGCAAATTCTAGACAGCAATATTGTTAACCCCCAAAATAATTGTCACAGACTTAAAAATCATGCATATTTTAATGGTTTTAGATTTTCTAATTTGCCCTCTGTGTTTCTGAGCACTTTTTTTTTCTTTTAATTTCAGTTGTTATTTGTAAGTAAAAGGGGAAGAAAAGTTTTTCTAAATATAATTAAAACCAACACTGTTATTAAAACAAAAAAAAGCCAACATTCCAGAAACTGAAACTAACATTATCCTATACTTCTGAAGTATGATTTGCTCCTAATAACCATAATTAGGCATGACCTTCATTTTATGTTCTATTTCAATAGCTTTGTCCCTGCTCTCAGAGACAGAAATGGTGCTTTTGAAAGAAAGAAACAAACAATAAATAATAAAATAATAATAATATAATTAATATAAAAATAATATAATATAAATTATAATTAATATAATTAATATAATTAATATAATTGATACAATTAATATAATAATAAAATAATAAATAATAATGATAAATAAATAATAAATAAAATATAGAAGAAGAAGAAGAAGAAGAAGAAGAGAATAATAAAATAAAAATAAATAAATAATAAAATAAAAATAAAATATAGTAATTATAGTATAGTAATTGTGAACCCCATCAAGTGTTTCCATTCAGATTCCATTTCCATTCAGATTTCACATCTAGTTCTTTAGTTTCCATAAAGTATTAGAAACAGAGACACTCAACATTATTGATATTGGTTTCTACTTCTTTCTTCTGTTCAAAGTACACTCAGACATACTTCTGTGCCTCTAACAAAAAAAAAGAAAGGGGGGGAGCAGGAGTCAATATCAGATAGATAGTCAGTGGGTTTTTTTTGTCCTGTACAGAAAAGAGATCAAGGTTATTATTATTATTTTTTACAACAATCACAAGTGTTTAAAAAGATGACAAAGAAAAATATTCTTTTTTTTTTTTTTTGTAAAAGCTTTTTATGTTGTGGTTTCTAAAACTAAGTCAGTATCAATATTGTCTAAGAAAATATTTTTCATGTCTGAGCTGTTTTTTAATGGAATGGAATGATAATATTTGGAACTAGGAATGGTTGTATACTGTCTATGATTGAACAAGATATATTTGGGAAGAACATGAAACACAATCTGTTTAGAGACAGACGAAAAATTACCTCAGGGCAAATAGAGCTGATGTGAATTTTCAGTTTTGATTGATGAAAAGCTCAAGTAATCTTTATCCATTTCTAAACTGGAAGTCATTAAGTCCGTCTGGTCTGTCAGATTTTTATTCGGCTAGAAAAAATAGCTATTAGGAAACAAGCAAAAATAGTAAGTATTACAGGCACTCCTGGGTTACTTGTGTTCAGTCTGATAATCCATGACTGCTGAAGCCTTTTTACCTGAACAGACTGCTGCTTTAGTTTCTTCATTAATTTATTAAAAGCTGATTCCTTTCTGAGAAAAGCATAAGCTGTTTAGTTACATTTAAGTAGGACTAAGCCAGCTTTTCTATGTATGTTTAACTTAAATATTTTCATTTTAATTACTGACATAGATATAGAATCATTGAATCATAGAATGGTTTGGGTTGGAAAGGACCATTTAGTTCCACCCCCCCTGACATAGGCAAGGACACCTTTCACTAGACGAGGTTGCTCAAAGTCCCAGCCAATCTGACCTACCAGGGATGGGGCATCCACAACTTCTCTGGGCAACCCATTCCAGTGCCTCACTATCCTAATTGTGAAGAATTTCTTCCTAAAATCTAAACTAAATCTCCCCTCTTTTGCTTTAAAGCCCTTGTCCTGTCACTACACTTGTTACTGAAGAATCACAGAATCATAGAATCATTAAAACTGGAAAAGACCTCCAAGATCATCTGGTCCAACCGTCACCCTACCACCATTATTGCCCACTAAACCCTAAGTACCACATCCAACCTTTCCTTAAACACCCCCAGAGACGGTGACTACACCACCTCCCTGGGCAACCCATTCTAATGCCTCACTGCTCTTTCTGAGAAGAAATGTCTCCTAATTTCTAACCTAAACCTCCCCTGGTGCTACTTGAGGCCATTCCCTCTCGTTCTATCACTAGTTATCTGCGAGAAGAGGCCAACCCCCAGCTCCCCACAACTTCCTTTCAGGTAGTTGTATAGAGCAATAAGGTCTACCCTGAGCCTCCTCTTCGGACTAAACAACCCCAGTTCCCTCAGCTACTCCTCATAGGGCATGTGTTCCAGGCCCTTCACCAGCTTTGTAGCCCTTCTCTGGACATTTTCCAGGGTCTCAATGTCTTTCTTGTACTGAGGGGTCCAAAACTGAACACAGTACTCGAGGTGTGGCCTCACCAGAGCTGAGTACCGGGGATCAATCACCTCCCCGGTCCTGCTGGCTACACTGTTCCTGATACAGGCCAGGATGCTGTTCTTGGCCACCTGGGCACACTGCTGGCTCATGTTCAGGTGAGCATTGACCAACACACCCAGACGCTTTTCCTCTGCACAGCTTTCCAGCCACTCTGCCCCAGTCCTGTAGCATTGCATGGGGTTGTTGTGGCCAAAGTGCAGGACCTGGCACTTAGCCATGTTGAACCTCATCCCATTGGCCTCTGCTCATCGATCCAACCTGTCCCAGTCCCTCAACACTTCCCCCCAACTTGGTGTCATCTGCAGAATTCCTGAGGGTGCAATCAATTCTCTCATCCAAATCATCAATAAGGATATTAAAGAGGATGGGCCCCAACACCGACCCCTGGGGAACACCACTGGTGACCAGTCACCAGCTGGATTTCACTCCATTCATCACTACTCTCTGGGCCTAGCTGTCCAGCCAGTTTTTAACCCAGCAAAAAGTGTACCTGTCCAAGCCATGGGCTGCCATCTTCTCCAGGAGAGTACTATGGGAGATAGTGTCATAGGCCTTGCTGAAGTCTAAGTAGACTACATCAACAGCCTTTCCTTCATCCACCAGGTGGGTCATCCAGTAGTAGAAGAAGATGAGGTTGGTCAGGCAGGACTTGCCTTTCATGAACCCCTGGTGATTGAGCCTGATCCCCTGGCTGTCCTGCATATGCTGCATGATTGTATTCAAGATGACCTGTTCCATCACCTTTCCTGGCACAGAGGTCAGGCTGACAGGCCTGTAGTTCCCCAGGTCCTCCTTACAACCCTTCTTACAGATGAGTGTCACATTAGCAAGTCTCCAGTCATCCAGGATCTCTCCAGATGACTATGACCACTGATAGATGATGGAAAGCAGGCCAGCAATCACATCTACCAACTCCCTCAGCACCCTTGGGTGGATCCCATCTGGCCCCATGGACTTGTGACAGCCCAGGTGGAGCAGCAGGTCTCTAACTGTTCCCGCCTGAACTGTGGGGGTTTCTTCTGCTCCTTGGTCAGGCTTCCATGTAAGGAGGCTGAGTACCCCAAGGATAAGTGGTCTGGCTAATAAAGACAGATGTAAAGAAAGCATTAAGAACATCAGCCTTTTCCTTATCCTCTGTAGGCATGTTCCGCCCTGCATCCAGTAAAAGATGGAGATTCTCCTTGGTCCTCCTCTTGCTGTTGATATATTTATAAAAACATTTTTTTGTTATCCTTCACCAGAGTGGCCAGGCTGAGCTCATATTGGACTTTGGCTTTCCTGATTTTGTCTATGCATATACTGGCAACTTCCTTGTACTCTCCTGCTCCTTCTTCCACTGGATATAAATTCTCTTTTTCTCCCTGACTCTCAGCAAACGTTCCTTGTTCATCCATGACAGTCTTCTTGCCTGCCAGCTCATCTTACAGCACGCGGAGACAGTCTTCTCCTGCGTCTTTAAGACTTCCTTCTGGAGGACTGTCCAGCCTTCCTGGACCCCTCTGCCCTTCAGGACTGACTGGACCTCACAAGGGACCCTCCTTACCAGTGTCCTGAACAATTCAAAGACCGCCCTCCGGAAGTCCAAGGTAGCAGTTTTACTGATCCCCTCCTGACTTAACCAAGAATAGAGAACTCTACCATGTCATTGTCACTCTGGCCAAGACAACTCCCTGTCACCACATCTCCCATCATTCCTTCTGTGTTCTGTCTAGAGGGACACGCTGGTAGGCTCGCTAACCAGCTGAGTCAGGAAGTTGTCTTCCACACACTCCGGGAACCTTCTAGACTGCTTCCTCAAGGCTGTATTGTATTTCCAGCATATGCCTAGGAAGTTAAAGTCACTCGTGAGGACAAGCAGTGGCAATTGAGTGACTCGAGCTGCTTATAGAATGCCTCATCCATTTCTTCATCCCCGTTTGGCGGTCTATAACAGACCCCTCACCAGGATGTCTGCCTTATTGGCCAACCCCCGACCCTTACCCACAAGGACTCTACCTTATCATTCCCAACCCTGAGCTCAACAACATCGAAATACTCTCTAATATTGAGAGCCACGCCACATGCACCTCGCCCCCCCCCCCCCCCCCCCCCCCCCCAGTTTCCTGACCATTCTGAAGAGCTTGTAACAATCCATTGCAGCACTCCAGTCATGGGAGCGGTCCCACCAAGTTTCAGTGAAGGCAACTAGGTCATAGTTTGCCTGTCACATAATGGCTTCCAGCTCCTCCTCTTTGTTGTCCACCTTTTCTTTCCTGTAGCCCCCCTCAGGTACTGGAAGGCCGCTACAAGGTCTGAAGAGAAGTGCCTTCTCTTCTCCCCAGTATAAACAACCCCAACTCCCTCAGCCTGTCTTCCTAGGAGAGGTGTTCCATCCCTTTGATCATCCTCGTGGCTCTCCTCTGGACTTGTTTTAATAGGTTCATGTCCTTCTTACGCTAGAAGCCCCAGAGCTGAATGCAGTACTCAAGGTGGGATCTCATGAGGGCAGAGTAGAGGGGAAGAATCACCACTCTTGACCTGCTAGCTATACTTCTTTTGATACAGCCCAGGATAAGGTTAGTTTTCTGGACTGAAAGTGTACATTGCTGACTCATGTTCAGTTTTTCATCTACAAACACTCCCAAGTCCTTCTCTGTAGGTCTGCTTTCAATCTATTAATTACCTAGCCTGTATTCATGTTTGGGATTGCTCCAGCCCACATGCACGACCTTGTACTTGGCCTTGTTGAACTTCATGAGATTTCGTTGCTTCTTAATCCAATTTTCTCAGAGTTATTCAGAGAATATTGATTTTTTTTTTCTTTCGGAAATAGTTATTTAACATGTTGAAATATATTTGCATTATATAATACCCTAATATGATATGATTGGTTTTAATTTATATTATTTAACCACTTCTCTGTGTCTCTTTCATACATATTCATTTTCATGTACATATACACATACGCATACCATTTCGTTCTTGATTTTGACTCTACTCTAGTGAGATACAAAAATACCTTAACAGATGTGTGTATTTTAAATAGAAGTGCATCATTTTTTATTTATTTTTATCTATGTCAAACGTGGATCTTCACCTTTTTCCTTTAAAACAGTATTGTGATACATTGTTGTTGTTGTTGTTTTTCATTTTCAAATTAAAAAAAAACACAACAACAATACTGAGGCTGGGAAAATATTTTCAGCGAATGAAAAACCTTAATACATAATGTTATTCATTTTAATTAAATTTATTACTGAAATTTTATTTCAAAAATGAAAGTTTAAAACATTTATTTTTCTATAGCTCTCTTTTACAGTTTTACTCTTTAACATCCATTTCTGCAGGATGCTGAAAGATGCTTAAACTTGTTTATTTAAAATAGTTTGATCCAAATTTGTGTCCAGTTCTGGATGTTGATATTGCATTTGTGGAGCTGAGAATGAGAACTGAAGAGACCAGTTGCTCTAAGCACTTTACTGTCTAAAGCTACATTCATGGCCCATAATATCTTTGATTACTGATGCTAGAGTGGAACAGAGCATGAGGAACAGAACATAATGTGATGTGAACACGACCTTACTTCTTTTTGTGCCACTTTCAACACAGAGAAACAACCAACTTGGGATGAACATTTGTACAACAGAAACTCTAGTGCTTTTTGGTTCACTCATAACAACTTGAAACTGTCACTTCCGGGTGAAAAATAAACACCATATTTTATCAGAACATATTAATAGAAGGTAAGACATAGTAAGTACAATACTTGACTGCCTTATTGTATAACAAATTACAAGCTCCTCTCCATAATTATCCTGGAGGAATAGCTTGCTTTGTTGCACACTCTTGGAAATGGGTAGATCTTCCAAAGAAAGGTCTTGGTTACCCAATATTATATGAGATGAAAAGGGTAGGGACACAGCCCTGGAAGAGCAGCTTTACTGTTTTTCCAGTAGCACAACCTCAGTTTCAGATTTCTCATCTACTTTGCTATCTGTTACCAGAAAAAAAATAAAAATAAATTTAGAAAATGAAAAATAAAAAAGAATTTGTGGTGAGTTAACCATGGCCAGAAGATAGCAGTACACAGCTGCTTGCTTACACTCACTTCACCCTCCATTGGCCAGTGGACAGGGGAGAGAACAAGAAAACCAAAAGTGAAAAAAACTTGTTGGTTCATATAAAGACAGTGAAGGAATGAGGAAGAAAAACAATAAACAAAAAAAGTAGTAAAAAAATACTCAATCAGCACATCCAGCAAGTAGACCATATGGTATGGAATATAATATGTATAAATCTATGCAAATCGTCCACATCTGTAATAAGGTATTTTTATCTGGCCATGTATTCTTAAAAGAAGTAACATTATTGCATAGAAATATACAAAGAAGAAATGAGCGAATAGAGGTATGAAATAACTACAGTACAAAAGTTAGAAAACCAGAAAGAATTCAAAAGTAAATTTCTGAAGGAAAGGATACATTACACATCTGAAAAAAAAAAAAATATTAATAACTTGGAGAGTGGGTAGGGAAATGATTACTCTTTAACCACAAAACAGTGTGTGTGTGAACAATGGAATAATAATAAATTAATTAAACAAAAAAAAAAAAAGAGAGAGAGAGAGAGAGGGAGATTTATTCACACAGAACATAATTAAATAATGGAATTAATTGCCAGAATCTATTGTTTCTCTTACTGAAGTCAGAAGTGTTGATTAGATCAAAGATAAGACCGATTCACAGAAAATAGGTATATCAGAGGCTATTCATCCTGCCAGTGTTCATTGCAGTTTTCAGTTCAAGAAGACTGTGAGAACATGGAGTGTGTGTCTGTGTGCAGCCCAAATTTCACCCTATATTTACACTTGTTTTGTTTTGGTTTTCGTTTTATTCTTTCCAAACCACTTTGCAGTTAACACCTCTCTGATTTCCTTGCAGATAAGATGGTTCTAGACATTTCAAATAATACAGAACATCACCTAAGTTGCCTGGAGACTTAGGCCCCTGGACATTATTTTTAATGTGAATTTCTTTTTAGCTAGACTGAACTGACTTTTTCCAAGATGGATCCTACATCGCACACAGTGGGATTCACCCTCATAGAGATTTATCAGGGATAACCTTGATAAAACTTTTCTGAGACAATTTCCTCTGGGCTAAACATGGATGGTGGGGGTGTACATGACTGTATTAAGTCTGACACTAGGGATCCCCTCCAAACAGAAGTCATTTAGACTGCAAATAGGACTGCAGGTCCTGTTTGAGATAAATATGGCTGAGGTGGTTAATTTCTAAGGAGCTACAGTTACTGAATAATCTGAGTTACTTTTTAAGGCCAATAAAATCCCATATAATTTAATTTAATTAGGTTCCTACCTTGAACACCCCTGAAACTGGATGCTTTTATTTTTGTGGGTAGCATAGTGTATTAATATATTTAATGAAGTTTGTTGTTGTTGTTGTTGTAATAATTAGGAAGATTGATCACAAGTATTTAACCTTGTACATCGTAGTAAATTAGCTAAGTTTCTAAGTGTCTTTAAAAAAAAAAAAAAGCTAAT
This sequence comes from Anser anser, assembly GCF_964211835.1. Taxonomy (NCBI): domain Eukaryota; kingdom Metazoa; phylum Chordata; class Aves; order Anseriformes; family Anatidae; genus Anser; species Anser anser. The sequence goes on along the minus strand of NC_139721.1, from coordinate 17,828,518 downwards.
TTTCTAAGTGTCATGAAAGGAATTATGTATTTCACTCATAAGAAGAAGCAGCAATGTATTTATTGATGAAAATAGTGATTTAGCAGGGCTTAATCGTGAATAAGACAGAAATTTAACAAAACTCTAATGGTAAATGCAACATTAATTGGATTTGTGATGGTAAGGTCATTTGATTATTTGACTGAATAGAGGACAAGGTCAAACTAAAAGTGTCAGGGAGACCCTTAAATTGAGTCACGAGGTTCAGAGTGGAGTCCCTTTTGCCATCCAAACTCTGAGGAGTCTAGATATGACAAGATCCTATCCTAATCCCAGATTTAACAGTTTACGCCTAAAGGATCGCATGGATAATCAATCCTTTATATCACTTAGCTAAGATTACAAAGTCTCAGCATGCCTAGCAAATTACTTGCAAAGTTTCAACAAGTTATCTATTAGTCACTTGCCAAGTATCTGTTGCAGGTAAGAAATCTCTCAATCTCTAGAAATAACCTTGAGATGCATCCTTGCTCAAGGGGAAGATCATGGCACGCACCCTGCTGAAGTACAGGAGAGTTCCACGGGCTTTGGGCTGACCCCTATTTATGGGAGTGTACACTGCCACACTAAGCTACGGAAATTTTGAAACTTATACAAATCAAGTAACATGATAAAATATATTGTTAACAATGCATCACATAAGACTGATAAGATCAGTATAAAAGTCACTTTCATTGCATCACATGTCCTCAAGTACTATAGCACTATCAGATTTCACAGACAAAGAAGGTTTGAATTGACTTACTCATTTTTCTTCAGTTATTACTAGATTACTGCCCAACCCGGAATGAAAGATTTTGGAAGTCATTAGCTTAAGTTCCTTGTAAAAATTTTTCCTTATGAAACCTATTGTGCTTTTATAAAAACAAAGATTTTGGTGTAGCAAACATCCCTAAAAGGTTCCAAACTAGAATCTCCGTGTAATATTCAGCACAAATAGCTATACTTTTGTGACCTTTAAATGATATCTTGACAAAGATGAGACAATCTATCTGCTCAGACTCATGCCTATCATGCTGATAAATATTATCTCACCATCTCCTTGTAGTACCCTCTGTTGTCTGTCATCCTCTCAAACTTTTTGATAGAGCTGTTTTACATTCTTATGTAACTACTCTGACAAATTAGCATTCTGTTCAATCAAACTTTGTGTCCATAGTTATAGAGAAAAAACTAAAGTGTATGTACCTTCAAAGTTTCAGGAAGCTATACTAAGCATATTGGAGCTGGGGGAGAGTGAAGAAAAGTATGTGTTTTTTCAGTTGTGGAAATGATTAACATTATTTCTTATCAGTAGAACAGCACATCTTCATTGTGGAAAAGCCACACACCCCAAATCAAACAGCTATTTCTGAACACTATATCATTTACACAAAATAATTAAGATGTCAGAGCAGTTCTGGCAGGACTAGTATTCTCAATGAACATTAATTCAAGCTTGAGACCTAAAGCTTGAGGTCTGATAAAACACAGAAATAATTAATTTAACTATTTATTTGTCTTCTGGGTTTACATTTTAATATATCAAGAGTTGTTCTAAGACTAAGTAAGCATAAGTTTTTAACTTAGAATTCTAAAACAGATTTTGTACTCAAAACACTCAGCATTTATTCATATGCAACAAGAGATGCCTTTTGTTGCCAGTAAATTTTACAGTATACCAAGACTGAAAAGATATACATTTTCTGAGGATTGTGTTCTAGCTGTCTTTGTACATAATCTTTTCTTTTTTTTTTTAAGATATTTTTATGTTGAAGTCTAAAATGTTGTATAAGAATTTACAGAATTTAAGAATTGTATAAGAATTGTTTAAGAATTGTATAAGAATGTTGAATTTACAGTAAATTTATGTAATGGATGATAAAAATTCCTTTGGTATGAGAGCTAGTATCCTGGTTTAACACACAGGTTACTTGAGACATTTAAACCTTCAGTCAGGATTTGTACAGCTTTTACTTCATTCAAAGATTTTTATTGCTTTAGTAAGAGGGGAATTTTCTATTCTTATAATGGAATAGAAATTCTTATAAAATTCTGAACCATCTTGCTGATATATGTGCATGTCTTTATATAATAATATATTCCCCAGGTCATATAAAATCTGAGAGTATCTGAGGAACTAATATTTATTTACAATAATAAATGAAATCCAAGCTACACATTATTTCTTTTGTAATTATGTGTCATAATCCTAGATGAAATTTAGCATTGCAAATTCATTTTTTGGCAGCTTATTTATATTCTTTTTCACTCCTGTAATGTAAATGTACCTGTCAACTATTTCTTGAATGGGAGGAGAGAATTGTATTCTGTCCAATTAGCTGAAGAGAACAGAGAAAGAAATATAGTAAATCAAATCAAACTCTACAGTACAATTTTAATCATAAACAACCTCTGAAAACATCACTAATTTGTCTTCAGCTTTCCTTTTTCTGTCATTAATTATGTAACTTATTCTACCTCTCCTACAGTGTCCCTAATCTGAATAGTACCTCTGCAAAGGACAGGGACGTATAAGGACAATGAACTGCACACTATTTAAATCTCATCCAAATATCAGAGTACATTGTATACATGGCAGACCTGGGGAGCACGTTCAAAGATGAGGGAGAAGTTGAACAGCCCTCAACCACTAGCAAACATGTCTGCTACAGATGCCAAGACAAGCACCTGATCCAAAGGTAACAGAAGACTAAATATTAGGAGTACAGTGGACCAGTGAATGAATGTTTTACTCAAAGCTATCCAAAATGTTATAATTTTACAGATCAATATTGTCTTCAGGTACTGAATTTCTCAAAATTGCCAGGTAAACTAGAACATTTTTATGAAAATTTCATCTCTCAGAACCATGAGCTTTAAAACTAGAAAAAAAAAATAGTTTCTTGGGAAAAGATTTTTCAAGGCCTTGTTTTTGGAGTGGAAGTTGTTTGCCTCTAAACAGCTGAAGCTTGGTTTTTTCACCTTTCTTTGGATAGCTTGGGAGGGTGATAGCCTCTCAAAACCACTTTTGCTTCTCTTTCATATTTTAGTAAAGTATATATATACACATTTGTTGTTAAAAGGACGAGGATATTAATACCAAATATGACATATGGTGTTGCCTACAAACTGCATAGCAAAGATGTTAGCTCTCTATTGAATGCACCATTGTAATCCACAATGAATGTATTAATACCATTGAGAGACAATCAGATGCCTCTCCATACTGAGATTTAGCAAAGAATCTTCCAGCTGATACGTTGCACATATATCAAAATCTTGTTTTGTCTTACTGTCGTGGTTTTACTCAGGTGGGCGGCCGAGCTCCACCACAACTGCTCTCTCACTCCCCCTCCTCAAAGGGAAAGGAGAGAAAAATATGATGCAAAGGGCTCAAGGGTTGAGATAAGGACGGGGAGGTCGCTCAACAATTATCATGACGGGCAAAACAGACTCAGGGTAGGGAAATAGTAAGATTTATTGCCCATTACTAACAAGCTAGAGAAGCGAGAACCAAAGGAAAGAAACCAAAAATGCCTTCCCCCCATCCACCCTCTTCCACCTCCTCCCCCCAAGCTGTGCAGGGGAATGGCGAATGGGGTCTGCGGTCAGTCCCTGACCCTTCGTTTCCACCACTCCCTCATGGTCACTCTCAGCCCCTGCTCCAATCTGGGGTCCCTTCCATGGGATGCAGTCCTTGCCAAACTGATCCAGCATGGGCTTTCCACAAGCAGCAGCTCTTCAAGAACTGCTCCAGATATGGGTCCGTACCACAGGGTCCATCTGCCAGGAGCAAACTGCTCCAACCTGGGTCCCCCATGGGCAGCAGCTCCTGCCAGGTAACCTGCTCCTGCGTGGGCTCCTCTCCAAGGGCTACAGGTCTGGCCTGGAATCTGCTCCGGCAGGGGTCTTCCACAGGCCGCAGCCTCCATCGCAGCAGTCCACCTGCTCCACTGTGGTCTCCTCCACGGGATGCAGTGTGGAACCCTGCTCCACTGTGGTACCCCATAGGCTGCAAGGGGATGACCTGCTTCACACCATGGTCCTCACCACAGGCTCCAGGCGACTTCTGCTCTGGAGCACCTCTCCCCCTCCTTCTTCACTGACCTTGGTGCCTGCAAGGCTGTTTCTCACTCCTCTCACTCTCACAGCTGCTGTGTGGCAGCGTGTTTTTTTTTTTCTTCTTTTTTTTTTTTTTTCCGTTCTTAAATATGCTCTCACAGAGGCGCAAACAGCATCGTTTATTGGCTCGGCTCTGGTCAGCAGCGGGGCCCTTATCTGACATAGGGCAGCTTGTGGATTCTTCTCTCAGAAGCCACCCATATGGCCCACCGCTACCAAAACCTTGCCACGTAAACCCACTATACATACAAATGTTAGTGTGACATGTCATTCAAGTTCTGATAGACTTGCTTGAGGTTTGTACTGAGTTGACAAATTTGGAAGAATAATAGTTTTATGCAAGAAATAAACATAGTAATTTTTTAAGGATTTTTAAAATCTTCTTTTAGGTACTTAGGGTCTACAATTAAGGACTGACTGGAGGATGTAATTTTGAAGAGGTGCTTGATATATATCTGTGAATATATGCAAAATAATACCTGAAAGGATACCAGTACCCTTTTCTATAGAAGGAAATTCTGAGCATAGAATTGAACAAAATATCCATAAAATTTATTATTTACAGTTGTATACAGGTATACTGAAATATTGCTTTCTGAGGGATAAGAATTTAAATTATGAAATAACATTGGAAACAACACAAAGTTAGAAAACAGAACCTAAGAAACACAGAATTTGTATGCATAAAAGCAAATCTTTTCTTAAATTGTATCATTAGTTCTTATAAATTCATTCTGAAATTAGGTTCCTCTTTTTCTCTGCACAGTTTTTCCTCTGCTTAATTTTAAATTGGCCAAGAACAATATACGAATTATTTCCTGTCCACCAACTGAAAAACAGGAAGAAAAATTACTTGTATTAAAACAGCCTTTCTTTCCTAGTGTGTTTTTGCCATTAGAGAAGTTGAAATGTTGTAACAGTGATGTGGTTCTTTTAAAAAGGTTGTTCAGAAAATATATGACTAATACTTTAGGATTTACAAAACAGAAGAAAAAAATGAAAAATAAGACTGAAAAGAGAATTTAACCTAGACTTTCATTAAAAGTGGAGTAAATATAAGGAATGAAATCATAGAATCATAGAATACCCTCAGTTGGAAGGGACCCAGAAGGATCAAGTCCAATGTCAATTAATTTTACAGTAAATGGAATTTGAATTTAAATGGAGAATACATGATGGAATAATCAAGGTATTATAACGAATAATTTGTGGGAGTTAAATCAAGATGAAAATTATTCGTAAATCCTATAGACTATCCTAAAATAATATTGTGTTTTTGCTGGGATAGAGTTAATTTTCTTCACAGAAACTCACACAATGCTGTGTTTTGAACTTCTGGTGAATAGTGGTGATAACACACTGATGATTCAGCAGTTGCAGAACAGTGCTTACACAGAGTCAAGGACTTTTCTGCTTCTTACGCTGCCCTTCCAGCTGGGAGGGGACCCAGCCAGGACAGGTGACCCAAACTGGCCAAAGGGGGCCATACTGGCCTATCATAGGATGTCAAGCTCAACAATAAAAGCTGGGATAAAGAAAGAGGAAGGGGGGATGTTCAGAGTGATGGTGCATGTCTTCCCAAGAAACCATTACACATGCTGAGCCCTTCTTTCCTGGAAGTGAATGAACGATGGGAAGTAGTGAATGAATTCCTGTTTTTGCTTTGGTTGTACACACAGCTTTTGCTTTACTTACTTAAATGTCTTTATCTCAAGCCATGAGTTCTCTCACTTTTATCTTTCCAATTCTCTCCCTCATCCCACCTGGGGAGAGTAAGCAAACATCTGTGTGGTGCTGAGCTGCCTATCAGGTTAAACCACAACAATTGCAACTATAGTAGATGGTTTACTTTATATTTCAGATTTTGAGGCAGGAGACTATTCAACTTTCCAAATGTCATTTAAATGTAAAATCCATTTTTTTATATCAATGTATCTTTATAGTGTTTGATAATGCCAGTAACTTTTGGGTTTTATCCTTCAGTCATGTCACACTTTCTTTTGCCATTTTTCACATTTTGCTATTTGCCATTGACGTTTTGTCAGTTTTTGCAAATAGGCCTATATTGACCTATATATGCTTCCTAAGCATTCATGTCCTAAATTCAATTTCAATAAAGAGGCTGGAATATTCTTGCTACAAAAATAAAACTTTCATTCACTATCTCATCCGCCAACAAAGGCTAGAGATTGTAGAAGTTCATATCTTCTTTGTTCAGATGCAGTGGCTTGTGAAAGATTATAGCCTCAGCCAATGCAAATCTATTGCAATCATTATGTCTTCATTGCAGATGAAATAGATTGAAAATCATAGAAAAATTTATATATCACACCAGGATGCAATGAGTCTCCTTATTCATTCTATAGACAACCTCCAATTAGAAAACATCTAATATCATGTTCTCATCGTATATATTCATACTGAAATCAGTAGACCTTTGAAGATGATTTAATAATAATATGTCCAAAACTATTGTACATAGGACAATTCATTCAATAGCTCAAGCAGGAAAATATATGTATATGTATATATATATGTATATATACATAATATATACATATGTGCCGTAATTTAGAAAACAAGTTCTTCAAAACTGATACCAATTATTATTTCACAATCATTTTTCTTTGCATGTAATGTTAGTGAATAATTTTGAAGAAAATAATAAATTCCCAGTACTAGATTTCCCTTCTACCTGTTTGCCAGTAATGCAAATACCTTTCTTACCTTGTGCTAAGTCAAACAAACTTGAATAAAAGCATTTCAGGCGAAGTGACTATTAATTAATTAATTTTGTTTTTGCCTTGCAATGAGTGCATTTATCAAATGCAAATGTGTATAAGCACACACTAAACCACTGGTTATAGTTGCAGCCCGCATGATTAAATGTTAACAATATTTGTTTAGATATACTTAAGTTCTATTTACTCAGCTCTTCAAAACATAAAATATTCACTGCAGAAAGTAGCTCTCACTTTAACTGAGACTTGTTAAGCATTGTGTCAATTAGGCACATATCTCTCACAGACTCTTAGTGCGTACTTGTTTTCAACTGTGCAATATAAATTTTTTTGGCTAATGAAAATCTATTTATTTAAACAACAGAGAGGAATAAATGGAATTCAGAAAGTAAATAAAACAGTGTACTGTAGAATCAAACCTAGTGTTGGCTAACATCTTTCTTTAGTACTGGACAGTATGTATATTATTGCATCACTTCTTGTCACTTCTTTTCAGCCTAGACCTATTAGCCACCTTCAGGAAATGAGAAGATTCACTTTTTGTTGTTGTTTTTGTTTTTTTTTTCTTTTACTTTTTCCTTTCTGCCTTCTCTGTTGATGTCATTAATGCTGTTTTCAATGGTTCAGTACTTTATAGACTCTATGGGGTGTTAAATAATAGCATAATAAAGGATCATGTTAATAATTAAAAAAAATAAAGACTAGGTTTTGTCACAACATAAATAGATCATGAACCAGTAGGTCTTTCTAGATCGTGTGTAATCTTTCCTAGATCCTGTGTAAATTAGCACAGGATTTAAATATCTAAAAATGCTGGAAATTAATGTTTTAAAAAGAGGAGAGGACCATGTAGTGGTGGAGAGAAGTAATTTTCAAATATGAAATTAAATGAATTAGGAAAATATTGTTTAATGAGAAAAATTAACTGCTTTTCCCCCATTTTATACATCATTATGAAACTATTCAGTACAGCTTCCTCTAAATTTTAGAATGATGATGAACTGTAGAATTTATCAAGAGAATTCGCATCCATTATTCATTTAAGAATCATGGATGAATGCTCTATGTAACAGATACTTAGTGAATATCTGTTATAGGAAATTATAATTAATATTATCTACAATGAATTGTGTATAGTGCCTCTTATATCAACGTTGTAATTCTTTAACTAGACATCTTTAGTTCTTTATCTTTTAGTTCTTTAACTAGACATCTGTCTTTAACTAGACATTCTTTCCTTTTAACTTTTTAATAAAGAAAGAAACTTTTAATGGTCACTTACATCACCCGTACTGTTGTTTAAAAGTATCATCTTCAAAGAACAACAACAACAAAAAAAGCCCCAAAAAAAGTAGGTATTTTTATTCTTGAAGGTGTAAAATAAAGTAATAATATACCTTATATTTATTTATTTTCATAAAGTATCAAAAGCTATTATCAATCCAGAATGCCACGTAGATAAAATATTTTATTAATTTTTTTGTGTGTGTGTAAGGTTCAGCTCCCTACTCTGCCCTAGCCACTAGATTACACAGTCAACCTATGTTTCAGTCTCCTCTGTCTAATGCAATATCTATAAAATAGTTAAGCCTGAATTTTTCTCTAGAGAGTTTGAGATCATATCTTGATGATTAAAATAGTCATCTGGAATATAAAGAATGAAATTCATACAAACAATTAATTTAGGCTGTGATAAATCTCTGACACTGAAAGCAAGACTCATCATCAGTTGACAATTCTAGGATGTTTTTTCCTCATTGCAAATTCTGCTTGTATCAGATAAAGCTACTGCATTTTTTTTGTTTGTTTGTTTTTTTCCCTGCAGTTCCTTTGAAACTCAGATTGCCTTAATGCTTCACATCCTTAGGGATTTTAGTAGATGTGGACCTCCAACGTTTAGCTGGAAGATATGCCCAAAGGAATATGGAAGCATGTTCTTCTGGTTTAACTTGACAGAGGATTATATCTCTTGCTCATTATCAAGAAAAATGTATAGCATTTAAAGGAAGATGCCTTTTAAAAAGACAGGCTGTTGCAACTTATCCTTGAATCTCAGTTTGCAATGTGAAGTCATGCTGTGCTCTAGGCCAGACTTTAGCATATCTAGGTATTGTTAGTGAGTTTACAGTTTACAGACACACGCAAAAGGCTCTCTCAGTTGACCCCCAGACTACATTCTTTCTGGGAGCTATACAAGAAATTTGGTCTGGTCCTTCTGGTAACAACTCTTCTAGGTGTCTCACTCCAGGAGACACATACACAACCTTGGCTTCCAGGACAGATTGCCTACCTGCCAGCTTGTCTGGATAATGATCACACACTGATTTATGCACCTACATTTGCTCTAGCTGCTAGCACTCTAGACACACAACAGGCATACAGATCCCTTTGACCTATTCCAATTGCTATAGCCAAACTCCCCTACATGCACATGTGCTCAGAAGAGAGGGTCCCTCAACCAGGAAAAGAGTTTAATGAGAAGAAAGGACAGACTGTACTGACCAGGCATGGACATACAAATATACTGACCAGAAAACTGTTTAGAGGTAGCCAGTTCATTTTTTTTTCCCATTATCCCTCTGTTTTCCCATGCTTATTCCTCTTCTATCTACTTTGATCCTTCCCTTTTCCCACTCCAGGTTCCTTCCCTAAGTACCCCATAATAAGTTTCATGCAAACCCAGAGTTATAGGATCATAATGAGCTGCATTCCCCAGGGCAACCCCCCAGTCTGCATGGTGCACTGGACTCACAGTGTTGGATTTCACCAAGGCCACAAAGCTGATGCTCTCCTGCATCACCTGGGGAGCCAGGCAGGGGCTCGTGTCCCTGTCTGAGACACTGGACTCCACCCATTGCCCTCTTCCTCTGCACTCCCCAATGTGTGTCTGTATGGAGATCTGTCTGTCTTTCATCTCTGATCACACTCCTGTGATAACCTTGGGAGTATTCAGGTTCCACCACCTGCTTACGTCCTTTCTGTGTCTGGATATGAGCATTTTATAACATAACTTAACAGTTGCATTAACCCTTCATTTTCTGGCCACATTTTTAATTTATAGTATGACTACTAAAATTATAGGATGACTATGTTGAAATTAAAACCACATAGGGAACATCTAGAAGCCAACAGTCTTGAAGATCTGCTGGAACTTTCTCCCACCAGAATGACTGGAAATCATCCTAAGACACCTGTGTGTGTACTACAGAGACTACAATATATTTGTACTCACATTGTACTGACAAAGTCAACATACTTTCAGTGTTCTTTGTTTTAACCATTTCAGTTAGGAGAATATGCACGTCTCTCTGTCCCATTTTCTCTTTCTTAACATATCTGAAAGATATTTCTGTATATAATACAGAAAATAATGATGTACATAAATCTAAACATCTTATTATCAGAGGACAATAATAACAATTCATTGAGCCCCACATGGTTCTAATTTCAAAATATTTAAGACAATACAACTCGAAATGCAATTTATGTGAGCCCAAAAAGCCCTCTTCCATTTATTTATTTATTTATTAAATCTCTTCCATAATTTCTTGCAGTATCCTATAAACACAAACACACACAGGCAAAGTAACGTGTTTTTTGGCTAGGCTTCCCATAATAATGCATTCTCATGGTTTGCTTTATGGACGCAATGATTTGTTGACGAATGTATTCAATAATTGGATGAAATTAATAATTTATTGATTATGGTTTTGGTTTAAGCCAGCATACAGCAAAGCACCACATAGCTGTTTGGTCACTCCTCCCAAGTGGGATGGGGGAGAGAATAGGAAAAAAAGATAAAACTGTTGGGTTGACATAAAGACAGTTTAATAGGACAGAAAATTAAAACAATAACAATAACAATAATAATGAAATATACAAAGCAAGTGATGAACAATGCAATTGCTCGCCACCTGCTGACCAACGTTCAGATAGTCCACGAGAAGCCCACACACTCTTGGCCAACTCCCTCCAGTTTTTGTTGTTCTGCATGACATCATATTAATATATGGAATACGCCTTTGGTGAGTTTGTGTCAGTTGTCTTGGCCGCGTCCCCTCCCAACATCTGGTGCATGCTCAGCCTCCTCACTGGCAAGGCAGCATAAGAAGCAGAAAATTTCTTGACTCAGCAATAGCACTGCTCAGCTATAACTAAAAACATCAGTGCATTATCACCACTATTAATTAAAAATTCTAAATATGCCACTGTGTGACCCTCTACTAAGAAAATTAATTCTATCCCAGCCAAAACTAAAATATCACTGTGTTATCAGCATTATTTTTCTCCTAAATCCAGACAACAGAAATACACCAGTCATTGTGAAGAAAATTATCTCAGCTGAAACCAGGACAATATCTACCCCTTATACTATGCCACTTACATCATGCTCAGGTCCCCAACTTTCCAGTATATCCCAATTAATCACCACCTTTCCTATCTTTTGATGTATACAAGGAGATATCCTTCCTCTAGTCTATGGGACATCCCTCTACAACATCCATTGATTTTGTTTAGTCTATGGCTTTGGGTTCCATCTGTCATAACAGTCCTTCAGGGCAGAGGAATCACAGAATCACAAAAGAGATGGTGTGTGGTGGTGTATTGTTGCATACTGAGGCCAGCTCTGGTTCCATCACCACTGCGTTTCTTTGGTTTTATCACTGTTGCAAATTGCATGGTTCCATCAGCATTTATTTTTCATTAATCTGTATGAATGTTACTGAAATGCTATTGATATGGCATACAGAAACCATAGTCATGGTGACATACAATATTATATAACGATATTTTACAATTCAAAACACTGGCTATTCTCACCCAACATCAAATCCCCTTGACACACACATTGGACTTCCCCATCCTTCTACATTACCCACCAAGTCCACCCAGGTCCTTGAGCAAAAGCAATCATATGGATGGTTTTGCTTTTGCCCAAAACAGGAATAATCCAGACTGTCTTCCCCAGCATGTTAGTTTTGTTATTGTTGTTGTTGTTTTATGTGCACAACAGGGACTTGATCCCCTTTAACAGTACGTAAAAGTTTTGATTGGGTAGGGCGAGCTCGATTGGCAGAACCTCTAGTATTGCTTAATCAGGTGGCTTTTGCTAAATGCGTATCCCAGTGTTTGAGTGGCCCCTGGGCCACTTCAGTCTTAGTAGCCTGATCAACCTGCTGGTTGTTTTGATGTTCTTCAGTGGCCTGACTCTACATGAGAATCTATGTGGCATAGTTTCACAACCAGGTTCTCTACCCAGGCAGCAATACTTTGCCACAGCGCAGCAGCCGAGGTAGGTTTGTGTCTGTGATGCCAGTTGCTCTGTTCCCACTCAGTGTGCTCAATGGATAAAAGAACCTGAAAGGATTTCAGAAGTTGAGCTGAAATGAAAGAGTAGGGCTGAATGAAGTTAAACGGTTAGACTGGCTGTAGATACTGGTACATGACTATAGTCTAACAAGCAGAATATGCAGGAAAAGGAAACGAAAAATGAAAAAAAAAAATTATTGCAATTAATTAATCCAATTTAGTATCTGAAAAAGAAAGTTTGCTCTTTTTTTTTTGTTTGTTTGTTTGTTTATAGTAGGGAAGTTCCTTCTCCCCAAACAATGATGAAATTTATACCATTAAAAAATGAAATGTACCATACTCTGTTGCAATGACTTCTGAACACTATGAGAGGATGTTGAAGCCATAGACATGCTGAACATTCCTGCATTTCTCCAGCCCTCAATTACTGTTCACTCATCTTAACATCTTTTATCACTGGGAAGAAGTTTATGTTCTTAGATGTATTGCTTTGTTAGACTGAAATGTTCACATTGGGATCATTATTACTTTTGAATCGCCCCACTATTACAACACTTCAGGATCTCCAAAGATAATTTTTATCACAAACACCTTGGATTAGAAATAGAGATTTATTGTTTTTGTTTTAGCTTTGGTGATTGCTGTGTCCTTATTGAAATCTGGGATTATTTTTTGTTCTGTTCACATGGCCTACTATATTTGCTGTTGGTTATTTCATTTCTTTAAATCTTGCACAAGTTCTGTTATTAATTCAGCAATGGTGCTCAATTAAAGATAGAAATGTAAAGTATTTCTTGCATTACAGTGACCAAGTCAGTATATGCTATGTGCAATGCATTCAAGTTAACATGTCTAAGGATAATTATAAGGATAATAATACCTTTTCCTACTGTTAATGAAGTATTCTAAATGTTAGAATGGTAATTTACTGCAGAGTAATTATACTTCAAAGGCTTGATATATTTCTTGAGTAACAGGGCTAACTTTTAACTATTTTGTTCATTCATTTATGCATTATGAAAATTCATAATGTATTTCCAATGCAAAATCATGTTCCCACAAAAAGCAAACCCATAGGCTATTCTTTAAAAAGCAGCAACCACGGATTTTGTAAATTTAAGTGTACAAGGGGACATAGTGGCTTGAAAAAAGGTAAAAGAACACTCAAAGTAAGTAAGTAAAAAATAGAATCTCTCTCTGAAGTGTGACGAAAGGAAGGGGTGGAAATGCATTGGGAAAACATGCTACTGTAATAAAGAGCACTTCCTCCTGATATTAGGAGCAAATTTCAAAAGCTTGTATACAGATTTGATGACAGCTTATTCTCAGAGACTGAAGTTGATACTGTAGAGGAGCAAATAGCTTAACTTAGGAACTAGTGGGTAGGTGCTCAGAAATCCTTAAGAGTGATGGACAGCCTTGCAGATGTGTGGTGCATTACTTGCCTATTATCACAGGCTGACAAGCCTGAAACTGTAGTCCTTAATTTGCCTACCAAAGAGAGATTTTGCATTGCACAGGTAATATTCACTTGCTGATATTTCTTCTGAATCTCCTGACGAAGTCCAGTTTGTTGTAGATCTCTTCTACATGAGAAGCTATGGTATAAGCCTCGATACTGGGGATGGGAATGTGATTCTCAGAATGACTTGATATAAAACTAACAGTCATCTTTAAAAATCACATTAATCACATTCCCTTATTTATACTGTTTACATATCCCATATATCTTGAGTAAATTAGACATGAAATTACATGATTATTATTATTCAGAAACCAGTGCAATGACAAAGATATTTGTAATCCTCAAGAAAAAAATGATGTATCAAATTGAAATGTATTAACTGAACTCATTAAATGCTTGCCGTTCATTCAACTTTGCTATTTTCATGAGTACTGTACTGAAACACATGCATATATACATAAAAGATAATCAGTGTAATTAATTTACTTTCCTCTTTTTTTTTGTTGTTGTTGTTTGTTTTTTCCCTATGAATTGTAAATCAAAGGAAAATTGCAGAATACCAGGTGCAGCCTCTCCTGAAAAGTATCTTACCAAATCATCCTGAAACGGTGTCTCTCAGATAAAGGTCAAGGACAGAAGGAAGCAGTGAGTATGCAGTACGGAAGCAATCAACCCTTACATTCATTTAAAAGCAGGACACCTTTAAAGAACCATTAACAGTTTGTCACAGAATCAACGGATCTGATTCTCTTTTCACTGGCACAAATATTAATTGGGAGTAACTCCAAGTTCATGAACGTAGTTTTATTGCCAAAAGTGTCAATATATGATGAGCCTAGAGGACAAAATTGTCAACTGATTTCTGTTTGCATAGATCCATTATCACAAGCCAAGACAGACAAGCATATGTGCATGCTCAAGTTAATATGTATGCACTGGTCTAATTAATCTATTCTTTTTTTGTTTATCGATGTCCTAATATAATGCAGTTACTGAAAGCAGGAAGTTCACTTAACATCTGATTATTTTTAAATACTTAAATTTGTCTGAAAATAAATTTATGAAAGGAGTTTTAGATTAAAAATATATAGAAGTTTTTTTTTTTCATGATTTTGATATGTTCTAATTCTGCTTTGTTTTATGTAGTGTACTTATAAAATTTACCCAATTTATTTCCAGTTATTGAATGTAAACAGAAGTCTCACAGAACACTTCTAAATATGTTCTTTTCCCTCTGCCCTATTTGTGTGACTGTTGTTTTTCCCTTGGCATGATCAGATTTGTATAAACAAAGTTGTTAGGGTCAGGCCCCCAGACAGTGAGAAGCAGTAACACCTTAGTGACACACATTTCATGTGTCTCTCTAGGGCACAGATGTATAGGGCCAGGTGTGGTGCTCAAGCATTCAAAACCAGAATCACAGAAATGCCCAGGCGGCTTTTGAAGATCTCCAGGGAGGGAAACTCCATAACCTCTCTGGGCAACCTGTACCAGTGCTCCAACACCTGCACAATTGTTTCCTGATGTTTAGAGGGCACCTCTTGTGTTCCAGTTTGTGCCCATTGCCTCTTGTCCAGGCACTGGGCACACTGAAAAGAGCCTAGATCCATCTTTTTTGTACCCTCCCTTCAGGTTTTTATACACATCGATAAGATCCTCCCTGAGCCTACTCTTACCCAGGCTGAATAGGCTCAGTTCTCTCAGCCTCTTCTCATAAGAGAAGTGCTCCAGTCCCTTAATCATCTTTGTGGCCCTTTGTTGGACTCTATCCAGTATGTCTGGCTTCCTGTTGTACTGGAGATCTCAGAACTGGACACAGTACTTCAGGTGCACCCTAACCAATGCTGAATACAGAGTCACATCTCTTGTCCTGCTGGAATCCCTAGGTTCTCTGCTCATTACTGGCCTCCAGCTAGACTTTTGTACCACTGACCATTATTGCCTACAATGTTCTGGGACTAAACTATTCTCAGTACACAGCTCCATTGCTGCAGACAATAGTTTTCATAGACACAGAAAATGATAGCTACTATTAAAATGATTGTTTTATTTGTTAATTACTAAACAAAAGTCAAAATTTGACAAACCTTTTTCTTCTTTTTTTACTATTTTGATATGCATTATCTGGAGTTCTATGAAACATACCTGCCATATCTGTAACTTACTGCAGAGGTTTTGTTCTTGGTTCACGGTGAAAGTTCTCATGTAAACCTAAACCTGAAAAGCAAAACTATTCACAAAACTTGGGGGTGGGGTGGGGAGCACTGAGACCTGCAGTTGGATGGAAGTGATGAAACACAAACGATGAAAAGAACAGTTTTATAATAAACATACACTAAAACATCACTGGTAAAATGTATCCACATCTATGTAATGCCAGGGAATAGTTTACTTTTTGTGTCTATCTGTTCATTAAAAACATCTGGTGCAAAAGGAAATATATAGTCAAATTTCGTAAATAAAGAAGTATTGTATCAAAAATATTACTTTATCTTTTTAATTATATTATTTTGCTTATTGTTTGATAAACCAAATATGTTGTTGACCTATAGTTACCTTTTTTTCCAGAAGAAGTTGTCATTTGAAGAAAAGGGAGGAGCTTCATATTAACTAACTTTGGAAGTCAAAGAACTGCAGCTAGGAAATGAGCATAGACATACTGCTCATTTTCTCTCTCATGAAGAGAAATCGTCACCTCCAGGTATTGAAGGTGATGGAAGAGATAAAACTTTGAATTTATACATCTCACTTAGAAGTCCAAAAAAGCATGATGAATTCCCTTCTCAGTATTATTGACTGCCATGCAATCTCTACACATTTTGGCATGACGCAAACACCATGCTAGAGCGTATTTCATTATGTTCCATGCAAAAGCAATTATGTCTAGGCCAGTGTGCTAGACACACTGATACGAGACATGAAACAGTATTAAAAATAGTGTTGTATTTTGTTTTGTAGTTCTGTAACACATTAATCTTGTATATGCTCAGTTGCTAGAGAAATGACTGAATATAAATGTGAAATAATTGCTCCTTTCAAACATAAAACTGCAGTGAATGTAACCTTTATGTGATCATCTTAATTCTAAGCCTAAGCATTTTGAAGTACCAGATGTATTTATTTATTTTATTTTTAAATAAAGCATAGTATTAGGATTTCAAGGACTTTTTATTCTTGTAAATAATTTACTAAATAATTTTCTTCATAATTAAGTACTGACTAAATATCTGTTGTTACAGACTGTATGGTATTCCCAAGTCTGAAGTAGATTATTGAACAGGCAGCGAATGTATATTTTCTTACATTAGGAAAGTACTTATAACCAAATTCTGTACTACAAAAGCAGATGTTCTTATGGATTATCTGTTTACCCTCTTGGACCTGATGGAAAGTTTTGCAAGCTATAAATATTCTTTGACCTGTCGAAATAAGCATTAAAGTTAAGCATATCTGAATTTCTCTGTGGGAGTGATGCTGTGGGAATTATCTTGAACTATCCTTTGTACTAGTGGTCTACTACATTGACCTAGAATGCTACAGACCTCGCTGAGACTCTGGGAGATGCAGTGTTTCAGCTGCACTGAGCTCATTACAGAACTGTAGGGTAGAAACCTCTGTTGCTTTCCAAAAACTCACATTGCCCTCAGAGGGACAAGAACTTTTTTTTTTTTTTTTTCAGAGTACAGGTTATACAAGGGAAAATAAGCAAGAAAGTTGAGACTCTAATACTTAATCTAAAGATATGCTTGATCAACAAAAATGTTTCAAAACAATTCTTGTATTTTAAGCAACCTCTACTGAAACTTGTTTCATAGCATTTGTGTTCTAATATTATTTGGTATGGCTTATAAGCATTATTTTTTTATAGAGAAAAATGACATATGCTCAATACTCCCAAGCTTTTTGTCTTTTTATTTAATTTTTGAAGTAAACATGGTCATACATCTGTTTCTAATTTTCTTTTTTCCTCCCAATGCTTTACAAAATCTGAATTCCAAGAACCTTGCTTCCACATGAAAAGCATTTTTAATATTAATGCAATTCAATGAAAATTTATTTTAAAGGTTAAATGTTACTGCTTACTGAGTTCTTGGTAGGATTCAAGTAGTGGAACAAAATACCACAGAATAAATTTAAAGAAAGATAAACTCTTATTTGATGTGAACATTTTTCAATGTAATGCCATTAGAACTAAGGAAGCAGAAACAAAACTCTTAAGGTTGGAGACACACACTAAGGTAAATTAGACAAATATTATTCTTGTTCACTTGGTTTGCCATGGTAGTAACTAAATTACTATTTGATAGGAACATCAGAATTTTTATTTTTATTTGTATATTAAATAACAATTTAGCTACTGTAGTATAGCTACCTGTTCATACAAAGATCCGGTACACATACATCCTCTTAGCTGCAAATAGGTGTTAAAGGTTTATCTTGCCAAGCTAATTATCCTTCTTTTGTTTTCTTAACTTGAATTTGGGCACATATTACTGTAGTGGTAATATTTAGGTGAGACCATGCTACTTAAATTGTGCTAATTAATGTTACTTTGTCCATTGAATGCTAACAATCAGATATTAAACATAACATTTTAAAACTTGCTTGAAGGTAATACAAACAATAATAGCCATCCCAGGACAGAATAAAGATCTGTCATGGCAGTTCTTATCCTTCTGTTGTGGTATGTTCCTTCCAAAACATCTTCTCAGTAAAGACCTCATGCATTGGAGTAAAGACCACAGTATTCCTCTCTGCTAAGTTTTAGGAGCAAGAGCGTTATGGCTATATGCTACCAAAGAAAGAGAAGAACAAACACAACTCCTGGAACATGGAAAGAAATTTCTATAGCTTCCTAAACAAATGCAGACAGGATAAAAAGTGGATTTGTCTATTGCTGCACTGTGGCAGCATTTTGCAACCACTTCTGACAAGCGTAGTCCCCATCAAAAAGAGAGCTTCCAGTTCTCTAAATCATTGTCTTTGAATTAGGTGTTTATTTCTTGGTCTTTGCCGCACTTTAGGTGGACATTTCTGACCTTAGAGTAGGAAGTCCTTTTTCAGTTACATAACATATGTCTCACTTTTTAAGGGATTATACGGATAAATCATATAAAATAGTAAAAGTAACAGAAATATATAAAGTTATGAATTATATAGAGCTTCTTCCCTCAGTAGTGAGTGATACAAAGACACCAACTCTTAAAAAATGACAGGAAATTACTGTTGTTGGACTAAATGCTTTTTAAGTATGTCATTTTTAATATATTTATTTATTTATTTATTGAATAGTTATGCTGTCATAACACCTGGGCTGATTGTAAGTACATAAATTCTCCCTGGTTTTGATTGATATACTTCTATTCTCATACAAATTATTTGTCAAGAATGTTAGGACATTTTTTGATTTTAAGACACAAAGAAAACATGTCCAACTTCAAGTTAATATGAGAACATTTTCCCTGAAACATTTGCAAAAACTGTTGTGAATTCTGCACAGCTCTAACAACTGTAGGAAGTAAAGGTTCAGCACAACCATTTTCAACTTAAGTGCAATGCTCTTTAATACAGTACAATGTGAAACAAAGTACTTAGTCCAATTAAGAAGAATAACATCTATGTTAACTGATATAAAATTCACACTAAGAGAAAAACAGGTTATTTTGGTCAAGCAAATGATTAACAGACCTGCAAAACTCGCACAGTATAATTTGTGGATGGGGAAATATTTTATATTTTAGATAAATATTCACCAAGGTAATTGTTAATCACTTCTGTAACTGTTTTGTCTTTGTTTGTTTGCTTTTAGAGCAGGAAATCACTCAGAAAGCCATGTCTTGCATCAGTCTACATTTTCACACAGAATGTTTTGGGTTGGAAGGGACCTTAAAGATCCTATAGTACCAACTCCCCTGCCATGGGCAGAGACACCTTCCACTAGACCAGCTTGCTCAAAGACCCATCCAGCCTGGCCTAAAACACTTCCAGGGATTGGGCATCCACAGCTTCTCTGGGCAACCTGTGCCAGTGCCTCACCACCCTCCGAATAAAGAATTTCTTCCTAACATCTAATCTAAACCTAAACCTACCCTTGTTTATTTTAAAGCCATTACTTCTTGTCTCCAAACCCAGCTGGAACTCAGCACTAACAACAAAATGAGGAGAATCTCCATCCTTTATTGGATTTGAGGGGAAATGTAGTGAAAAATTTGAGGATGAGGATGAGGTACTTAGTGCCTTTTTTCCCCCTCTATCTTTATTAGTAAGGCCAATTGTTCTCAGAATATTCAGCCCCTGAGCTAGAAGTTAGTGGCAGGGAACAAGATGAAGCCCCTATAACCCAATGGGAAACTGTCCCATTACATCATTTGCCCATTCACAAGTCTATGGGTCTGGATGTGATTCATCCAAGGGTACAGAAGGATCTGGCAGAACTGCTCTCCAAGACACTTTCAATCATTTACCAGCAGTTCTGGCTAAGAGTGGAGGTCCCACATGAATAGAGGTTAGTGAATGTGACTCCAGTCTACAAGAGGGGCAGGAAGGAGGATCTGGGGAATTACAGGTCTGTCAGTCTGAGCTCAGTACCAGGGAAGGTTATGGAGCAGATCATCTTGAATGTCAACACACAGCACATACAGGAAAATCAACTGATCAAATGCAGCCAGCATGGGTTTATGAAAGGCAAGTCCTGCCTGATTAACCTGATCTCCTTCTATGACAAGATGACCCACACAATAGATGAGGGAAAGGCCGTGGATGTTTACCTCAATTTTAGTAAAGTGTTTGACAACATTTCCCACAGTATTCTCCTAGAGAAACTGGATACTCATATCTTGGACAGGCATACAGTTCACTGGGTGAAGAACTGGCTGGATGGGCAGGCTCAAATAGTCACAGTGAATGCAGTTTAGTCCACTTGGTGACTGGTCACCAGTGGCATTCCCCAGGGCTCAGTCTTGGGGCCAGTTTTGTTTAAATTTTTTATCAATGATCTGGGTGAGAGGATAGAGTGCACCCTCAGTATCCTTGCAGGCAATACCAAGTTAGACAGGACTGTTGTGCTCCTTGAGGGTACAAAGAGGTTACAAAAGGATCTAGATAGGCTGGATCAATGGGCTGAGTCCAATCACATGACATTCAACAAAGGTAAGTATCAGGTCCTGTACTTGAGTAGTAACAACCCAGCAATATAGGCTTGTAAAAGAGTGGCTGGAAACCTGCCCAGCAGAAAATGACCTGGGGGTGTTGATCAACAGCTGTCAGAATATGAACCAGCAGTATTGAATAGCAGTGTCAGCAGAAGGTCAGCAGGACTAGGGAAGTGATTGTCCCTCTGTACTTAACACTGGTGAGACTGCACCTTGAATGCTGTGCCCAGTTTTGGACTTCTCCCAGCAAGAAAGATAGTGAGTTGCTCAAGTGTGTGCAGAGAAGATCAACAAAGCTAGTGAAGGGACTAGAAAGCAAAATTTATGAATTTTGGCTTAGGCAACTGTTGTTTTTTTTTTGTTGTTGTTTATTTATTTTTAGTCTGGAGAAGAGCAGACTCTACAACTACCTGAAAGGAGGTTGAAGTGAGGAGCACATCTGTTTTCTCAAGTGACAATGGGTAGAATACAAGGAAAAGGTCTTAAGTTGCACCAGGAGAGGTTTAGATTGGATATTAAGAATTTCTTCCTGAAGAGGGTGGTCAAGCATTGCAGCAGGCTGCACAGGGAGTGCCCCATCCCTGAGGTATTTAATGGATATGTGGATGTGGCACCAAGGGACATGGTTTAGTGATGGGACTTGGTAGGTCCAGTTGATGGTTGGACTTAATGATCTTGATGGTCTTTTCCAACCTAAATGATTCTATGATTCTAGGTAGAAGACAGTCAATTGTCCCTTTCGATAGGAGAACACAGAATAAACAATGTATAACATTAAACTGTTATACATTATAACATGTATATCATTAAACTGATAGCAAAGAGTCTTCACTATCTAAATTTCATTTCTGTCACAGTGGGATTCTAAGGACTTATTTGCATGAATGTTTTACACCTGAGTGAAATTTTCAGTCCCACCAGACATCACAGAAACGTCATGTCAGAGGATACATCTAGAACATGCCTTTACATACAGCTGTCCCTATAATATCTTTGTGATGGGCTTTCTCCCTTCCTCCATCAAACTCAAAATTATGTATTATTATTTTAGCCCTAACCGTCTGAGAATATAAGCAAGACTGACCTACCTGGAGAAAACACACAAGTTTGAGTGTAGACTTTCTTCAGATGTGAAGCGGAGTAACAAAGCAGACTCCTTAGCATAGCTCTGCAACAAAGTAAATACTCAGTTTTGATAGCACTAGGTATTAATGCAAGAAGTAAGTGAAATATTGATACGATTTCCCACTAAAATACCATATGTCTTCCAAAATCAACAACATATAAAGCTGTAAATTTAACAAAACAATAAATATTCAGAGTTGCTATCCATAAATCCTATGTTGATGTTATTTACAGTCTTGACATGAATCAAACATGTGACACCTACACAATAGACAGGAAATCCAAAAGCACAAACTACATATTAAACAGAATTCTACCCTTTATATGTCTCTAGTTCATTGTAAAACAACAGTCATGACATGGAAAACTTTGTAATACAGAAGATGGCAAACGTAAAAAGGAATTTCCAATGCATAAAATAGTTTATCGATGGCTCTTAGATTACAGGATGAAGCTGTCTTTCACTAGTTTCCAGACTGATGACTGTGTCCCACTAGTCAAATGAGCCCTCAGGAGCCTTCTTTGCTGTTTCATCTCATGGAGCAAGGACATATCTTTCAATACTGAGACTGGGATTCAATCTGACTGTGATCCTTACAGAATATGACCTTATTTTAAATGAGCAGATCCTAACTGACAAATGTAGGATTGATGAAGATGAAAACACAAAGGTGGTGAACAGCATTATGAAAAATAAGTATAACTGGAGCATATGTTTCAAAGTTTTTGTGCACCATCTGTCTCTTCTCATTTGAATTCACCCTTTGTCACCCATGTGAGCCAAACAGAGTGGGATCAGACATTGGTCTCCAGAGTCCTTCTTGACAGAGAAAATCGTTAGCAAAGGGAACCAAAAGTCTTTGAGCACTTCTAACTCATGTCAACATACACAGACTGTCTCTAAATTTCATTACTGCTTTAATCCTCAGTGTATTTTTGGAAGTGCTGCCTTAACTCTGGGTTGCAGTTTACTCATTTAAGGCTTTTCTTACTAAAATCTACCTAGAAATGTGTCAGACATCAAATTTTCTCCCTTTCACAATGATGAAAGTGCTTTTGGATCCTCTTGTGGAAATAGTCTACCTAGCTCCTAGAAAACAAGTTATTCACCCTCCAGCAATTTCTAGAGCATTGACAGCATATTAATGTCATATTTGGACAACTATAAACGATTAGAAATATTTATATATGTATGTATTTACATCTTATTATGCTCTGCCATTGAAAGACAAAGAAGTTCTCCTTTTCTATTCCTGAAAGGAATAATTTTTTCCTCCTAAATACAAGGATGAAGGGATGACACATGAAGTGGATAACATCCCCTTCATATAGAAATGGAGTCTATCTAAGCCTACATAACCATGCATTCACAAAGGTTTATGATCTTTCAACATCAGAGATTTCTCATGCTTTAAAAGCTAAATACTTGGGGTATCTGGTATTATAGGAGACATATACAGCTTGTGGCCGAAACAGTCAGTGAGTCTGCAAAGACCTGAAGACTGTAAGCACTAATCACTGAGGATACCCATTGCATGGTGCTGAAGAAAACCCACAAAACAAATCCAGAAAATCTGTACCACTGAGCACTCTCAACAATTTGTTGATATACTTTCATCTAATTTTTAAATATGATGATGACCAGTAAAGTATCACAGAATCATGGAATATCCTCAGTTGGAAGGGACTTACAAGGATCTTCAAGTCCACTCCTGGGTCCACTCAAGACCGCCCCAAAATCAGACAATATATCTGAGAGTTTTGTCCAAATGCTTCTTGAATTGCAGCAGACTCAGTGCTGTGACCACTTCCTTGGGGATCCTGTTCCAGTGCCTGACAACCCTTTCAGTGAAGAACCTGTTCAGGATTTCCAACCTGAACCTCTCCTGTCATGGCTCCCTGCCATTCACTCAGGTCCTGTCACTGTCCCCAGAGAACAGAGCTCAGTGCCTGCCCCTCCGCTCCCCTCGTGAGGAAGCTGCAGGCCACAATGAGGCCTCCCCCTCAGTCTCCTCTTCTCCAGGCTGAAATATACTAAGGCAAACTCCTAGAGTTAAATCTTCAGTCTTAAGTCAACTAAAAAGCATACAAAATAATGTGATAATATGTCCCCAGGAGCTGCCACACACAGGCAAGCAAGTCACTGGATAGTCCCATTGTTCTATTTTCAGATTTCAGAAAATTACTGTTTTCTTCTCACAATTACTATATTGAGTTCTGATCCTGGATAATACCTATCTGCCTACTAAATGATCGTTTTCAGTCTCCCAAATGTACACCACACATCCATCTCACAGCTGCTTGCTTTCTCATTAGGCAGGTATGTTTGTTATTCAGATACTGGGTGCAAGGCTTCTTCACACATGATAGTAGAATCCCAGTTAAAAAGAAAAGAAATGCTTACACCTTTTTTCTTCCATATTTTTACACAGAACACTTGTGTGAGTCAGCACAGGTAGGCAGTAGGAACAAGGACAGACCCACAAATAAAATGTAAAGGGTAGATTTATTTTCATTACCTCACCAAACATGAGATTCCCAAAGCAACACCTGGGCAGAGGTACAGAAGTGGGGACACAGGCACCGCTAAGCTTGGTCCATACTAGAAGATCTCCAGCATGCTGTTTACACCTGTTTATCAAGGTTCTGTGCAGGCACAGTTTTTACTACCATGCTGTGATCCTCATTGTGTTTCTTTGATCTTCTCTGTACCAAGGCCAGGAACTCAAGCACGTCCTCCAAGTCTACCAAACACCTACGTTATTTATGCACAGATGCACTGCTTGCCAAACACACAGAAAACAAAGAGCAGTAGGTACAATTTATGTGCTTTTTTTTTTTTTTACATTACTACTCCCCAGACTTTACACATTCCCAGCTGCAAGGTCACTCGAGTGTATTTACAAACCTCCTTGCCAGTCTTCTGTTCTGATCCCATCCTCCTTGCCAATCTTCTGCTTTTAACCCATTCCTCCCAACAATACCCTTCCTGAAAATTTTGTTATGAATGTACTAGGCTGGTAGGACTGAGCAGGAACACTATAAAGATGTTCTCTTTTCAATTACGAGGCCTTTGCAATTGTGAGGCCTTGGACATGAATCAAAAAAAGGAATATGATTTTCATCATAAAAAAGTAATGTAATTGGAGAATCTTTCCTTTTCTTCATCAGGAGCAATCCCAAAGTGGATAGGGCAAGGCAGCAGTTCAAAAAACAGGGACGTTCCTAATGTGGTTGAGCACATGCTTAAAGATAAATTTCCCTCATGTAGAAAGAATAATTTGAGATGTAGCATGCTTTGGCAGTTATCTCAGATGCAATTGCATCAGAGCAGTTATACTGCAGCTTTTGCTTCAGTGCATCTCAGTTTTAGATAAACCAATTTGTCTAGACAAGCCCCAAGAGGTAACCATATGGTAAGCTTGTGAGGCTATATGAAGAGCATAGTGAAAGTCTCAAAAATTCAGGACATTCTTCAAGTGACAGCTGTGTCTTTATTTTTAATAGTCGTCATTACCTGCATCATGAAATGGTCCAGGCTTCAGGTACTTTTTCTGCTTGTTTCTATGCTGTTCTACAAATTATTTTTGCATGTAAAACCAAGTATAAAGGAAGCTGAGTGACAAATAGGTATTTAATTTAGATGAAGGTAGTTAAATAAACTTTATTGTTACTAATGTTTGTGTCTTGGAAATTATGATCTCTTTTAGACATATTTATTTTATTATTTTTTTTCAGCTATTACATGGAATGTAAGCGTTAGCACCTAAAGAGCAATACAGTTTCTTGGTGATAAATAATTAATTTAGAAATGTTTATTGGCAGTAGTTCTTCAACACCTGACCCTAGGCCTAAAAGAAAGCTGTAAGAACATTATGCTCAACTTTAAATAGCAAAGATATGCTTTCCTATCATAGAATCTTAGAATGGCTTGGGTTGGAAGGGACCTTAAAGATCATCTAGTTCCAATCCCCCTGCCATAGGCAGGGATGCCATCCACTAGATTATGTTGGCCAAGGCCCCATCCAGCCTAGCCTTGAACTCCTCCAGAGATGGGGCATCCACAACTTCTCAGGGCAACCTGTCCCATGTGGAATAATTGCCTAAGGAGACTTGAAAAATAAACTGATATTCACATTGTAAAGAAACGGTACAGCATTGAAGAAGCTTCCAAGGTGGAGTGTAGCTGCACTACATAAAAGGTCCCTAGGCTTCCAACCTTAGATGTTAATCACACTGGGGGAACCTGGTGTGCTGATTCTAAGGAACGGTATGGAATGTAGAGTGAAGTGGAGACACCACAGCTAGGCTCTGTGACAAGATTGGAACTTGATTGTTCTTGTGCACACCAAGACAGATAAGCTGCACATTTGCTACCCTGAGCCAATGGCCTGTCATTTTTTTGATAAAATGTTTTACTCTAGAGAACTCTGCTCATTATAATATCATTATAATACCAAAATACACCTTCATCACAAAAGCTGCCTGCCTCCAAGGTACGACCACCCCTCACTGAGCATGTGCTCTAAATTTCTTGGAGCCTATACCTTTAAACGAAAGTGAGAAAACTTTGCATCAATCATAACCAAGATATGCATGACTAGAGTCACTCAAGCTCCACCTACAAGATAGAAAATAATATAAACTGGCATAAGAGAGAGGGGATGTGAGGGAAGATATCATAACTTCTGGGATCAGTTGATGGGCTGAGTCTCTCCACCCCCCGCATTGGGGCACTTCTGGGTAAGATTTGAACACTTGGTTATACCAAGTGCCTCCCCGGGAAACTTAGAAATCTCTGTAGAGTTTTTGTGCCTTTTAACGTGTTTATATGGACTGTGTTACTCATACTTTTGGCATTTGAGTGTACTTTTCAGACAGTGAATTTATCACTGGCAATCCAAAGAACCTGTGTACCTGTTGTTTTAACAAATTGCAGTGAACCTAGCAGTGATAGCCCTCATTGAACTTGACCAAACTCTCTAAGTGTGGTCATGGTAGTTCACAAAATGCAACCAGAGCGAGGGTGTGCTACGTTATTTGTGAACCCGTAATTGTGATAGTTCAATACCTTGAACATGACTGGACTTATAATGGCTAATTGCCTGTATACTATAACGCAGCGTCCCAGTGTTTCACCACACTCTGAGTAAAGAATTTCCTCCTAACATCAAATATAAATCTCACCTCTTTTAGTTTAAAATAATTTCCCCTTGTCCTATCACTATCTGCCCAAGTAAAAAGTTGTTCTCCATCTTTATTAAAGCCCCATTTAAACACTGAAAGGCTGCAAAGAAGTCTCCTCAGAGCTTTCCCTTCTTTGGGCTGAACATCCCCAGCTCTCTCAGCCTTTTTTCATAGAAGAGGTGATCCAGCCCCTTGATCAACTTTGTGGCCCTCCTCTGGACCCACTTTAACAGGTCTACATTCTTGTGCTGCAGGCCGCAGACCTGGGTGTAGCACTCCAAGTGGGGCCTCACAAAGGCTGACAAGAGGGGGACAATCATCTCCCTTGACCTGCTGGTCACTCTTCTGTTGATGCAGCCCAGGATTCAGCTGGCCTTCTGGGCTGCGTGAACTGCTGGTTCATGTCGAGCTTTTTGTCCACCGGAATCCCCAAGTCCTCTGTACGGCTGCTCTCAATGAGTTCTTCTCCCAGTCTGTGCTCATGTCTGGGATTGCTCCTGCCCAGGTGCAGGACCTTGCACTTGGACTTGTTGAACCTCGTGCAGTTCACATGAACCCACTTATTCTAGCTTGTCCCAGTCCCTTTGGATGGCATCCCTTCCTTCTGCAGTATTAACTGCACCACTCAGCTTGGTGTCATCTACAAACTTGCTGGGGGTACTCAACCCCATTTTCTATGTCATTGTTAAACATGTTAAACAGCACCAGTCCCAAGACGGAACCCTGAGGGACACCGCCCCTCGCTGGCCTCTACTTGGACACAGAGCCACTGACCACAAATCTCTGGGTGTGGCCATCCAGCCAATTCCTTATCTACTGAATAGTCCATTCTTCAGATACATACCTCTCCATTTCAGAGATAAAGATGTTGTGTGTGGGACATTGTCAAAGGAGTTACATAAGTCCAGGTGGATTACATTGGTCGATCTTCCCTTGTTGACTGATGCAGTCACTCCATCATAGAAGACGACCAGATTGGTCAGGCATGATTTGCCCTTGGTGAAGCTGTGCTGGCTGTTTTGAATCAAATCTTTATCCTGCATGTGCCTTGACATTGTTTCCAGGACGATCTGTTCCATGATCTTCCCAGACATAGAGGTGAGGATTACTGGTCTGTAGTTTCCAGGTCTTACTATTTTATTTTTATTTTTAAATGGCAGTGATGTTTCCCTTTTTCAGTCACCAGGAACTTCATTTGACTGCCACGACTTTTCAAATATGGTGGAGAGTGGCTTAGAAGCTACATCAGCCAGCTCCTTCATGACTCTGATGTATGTCATTGGGACCCATAGTCTTCTACCTGTTCAGTTTCATCGGGTGGTCTCAAACCTGCTCTTTGCTTAGAGTGGGAGACTTTGCTCCCCCAGCCTTCGCCTAGTGATTCACGGACTTTAGAGACATGGGAAGCCTGACTGACAGTGAAGACTGAGGTAAAGAATTTGCTGAGTACCTCAGCCTTCTCCACGTCTGTTGCTACCAGTAATCCCTTCTTATTTACCAGAGAGGGATACGCTCTCCTTGACAAACGTACCTATGGAATCCATTCTTGTTTTTACAGAATCACAGAATCATCTAGGTTGGAAGAGACCTCCAAGATCACCTAGTCCAACCTCTGACCTAACACTAACAAGTCCTCCACTAAACCATATCACTAAGCTCTAAATCTATTCTTTGCAACCCTTGCTAAGTTCAGTTCCATCTTTGTCTTGGCTTTCCTGATCCCATCCCTTCACATCTGGACAGCATCTTTATACTCTTCCCAGGCCATACGTCCCTTTTTCCACTGTCTGTGCATTTCATTCTTGCACCTCAGTTTGACCAGCAGGTCCTTGCTCAGCCATGTCAGTTTCCTGCCTTCACTGTACATTTTCTTACACATGGAATCACCTTTTTATTGAACCAAAAATGTAAAATGTAATGAAATAAAATTTCTCTAAATAAACCATATCTATTTT
Source organism: Anser anser (assembly GCF_964211835.1). Taxonomy (NCBI): domain Eukaryota; kingdom Metazoa; phylum Chordata; class Aves; order Anseriformes; family Anatidae; genus Anser; species Anser anser. The sequence continues at coordinate 17,799,441 of NC_139721.1, read as the reverse complement.
CTGCAGTAGTTCTGGAAATTCTGTACACTTTTTAAAATAAGGCATTCACTTCCCTGGCTGGCTGCACCTCTTTTCAAATACCTAGGGGTTTTGTATGTCTCTGTGATATAGAAATGGAAGAAAAACATGATAAGAAATTGAAAACATTTTACTTTAACCATGATAAGAGTTACATTGTTCTCAAAAGCCTTCTAAACTATAGTTGTTAAAATCTGCTCTATTTTTGTAGGAGTAAGTTGCAGAAGTTAGAAGAAAATTTTTAGTTATCAGAGCAGTCAGAGCCAAAATGGAAGATGTGAGCACCAAAATTCTGATAGACGAGCTCATGTTAAAATTATCAAGGCATTTTTGAATATATATTTCAATAAACAAAACAACAAACTCTTTCTCCTTTCAATATTTAGGTATCTAATATTTTTGGTATCTTCAAAATAATAATAATAATAATAATAATAAAAGACTATTGCTGCTTGATTTTATGTTTTTAGTAGTACAGTAACCCTAAATCTCAGGGTACCTACCAGCGTGATTGACATTAAAAACCAAGAGAAAAATGAAGTGCTCCACTCTAAAACTAATGACTTGATATATGGGCTTTTATTCTAGCATGGTTTTTTGTTTGTTTGTTTGTTTGTTTGTTTCCTTTTTCCCCGAGTACTGGTGATAAGCCATACTCTTTCCATCTTCATCAGGTTTCTGTTTTGAGGTCAAAAAGAAAGTTGTTGATCTCTAGTTCAGACTGCCAGTTGAGTCTTTGCTCTCCTATGGAGCACAGACTGCATTTGTATCTTAAAATCACCTTCGAGTTGTAGCTAATAGATTATCTTCTGCAAGATTAGAGTACTTGTGATGCTCAAACTTTCTGTTCTCTTCCTGTAGCATATTTTAGCTTCTGTTTTTTGTTGTTGTTATTGTTTGTTTGGGATTGTTTGTTTTATCATAGGTCTTTAATTTGTCTCCAGGGTACATGTTGGTTTTTTTTTGTTGTTTTGTGTTTTTTTTTTGTGCACCAAGAATATTGTCAGGGTTTATCCTGGCTCTTGCGGGTAGTTTTCCTAATTAAACTCCTATTTCATGGTTACTTGCAATGAGAGAGACTAGATTTCAGTATTCAGGAGTGTACTCCTCCTTAGAAGTGTATTCCTCCTTAGGAATCCTTTCTGCAAAAAATCCCAGTTCCTAAAAGCTGTCTGTAAAAGAATGAAGTCAGCTACTGGTCATGCAGAACACAGGTGCAGGAACCAACAAGAACAGCAAAATTGAGAATATACAGAGAAATAGAGATTACAGAGAGAAAAGGGATCTTAGGTATTTGAATGTTAGTTCTTTCAATGGTTTATACATTCGTTAGTGTTATTTATGACGCAGACCAAAGCAAATCAAAATAGCTGTCACCTGTTGAAAAATATCTCAGAAATTAAGAAAAGATCTCTAATTAAAGAGTTGTATTTGTTATCATTTTTTTCTTTTTAGTGTTCATATCAGAAAAAAAAATGTTTCATTTCAGATATTTCTGTGGAACAGAACTTTTGGTATGAAACAGCCATCTTTAAAAGATACCAATAATCTCTTATGTATTTCATGAACTGTTGCTAAGAGAATTTTATGAACGTTTCAACATATATTATGTATAGTCAAAAGTACTTTATGCATTGAGGCCAAAACAATTTTATTTTTCCTATGAAGAACGATAATTTCCCCTATGGAGAAAGGCTGGGATATCTGGGGATGTTCAGCCTCAAGGCTCCAGGGAGACCTTGTTACAGCTTTCCAATACTTAAAGGTGCTTATAAAAAAAAAAAAAATGGAGAGCAACTTTTTGCTCAGGCAGATAATGAAAGGACAAGGGGAGATGGTATTAAACTAAAAGAAGGGAGTTTTAGAGTAGAAGTTAAAAGGAAATTCTTAGAGGTGAGGCACAGGAACAGGTTGCCCAGAGAAGTTGTAGATGCCCCATCCCTGGAGTTGCTCAAAACCAGGTTGGACAAGCTCCTGGGGAACCTTGTCTAGTGTGTGTCATCTCTGCCCATGGCAGGGTGTGGGCTGGGAACTAGATGATCTTTAAGTACCCTTCTAACCCAAGCCATTCTATGATTCTATGAATTACAGGTGTCTCTTGTTTTGCTGCTGTGAAGTATCAGTGGAACCAAATTAATAGGTTTTGCATATTATCTTAATATCACATCACTTTTGTTTTATTTTTTTTTTAATTAAAACTCCTACCACTTCGTGAAAATTTCTGGTCTGATTTGATATACAACTTCCTAAAAATATTTTTAACAGCCTGTAGCAAAAATAATCTAAAACATAATGTATCCAAATGTTTTCAGAAATGAGCATTAAAAAATTAAATAAATAAAAATCAGGAATAATGACTTTTTATAGAACGTGGGATATTATATTGATCTTATTTAGCTACTGACATTCAGATCATGTGTATAAGTGCGTATAAAAGAATAAATTTTATAAAATTCTCATAAAATTCAATGTAAATATAACTTTAATATGATTTTTTAAATTCTATTCTGCTTGCAAGTTTATTACATTTGCTAGCTATGATATTATTGCATCAGTGAGCTAAGATTCCTCTGCTTTCTAACACAGTATCTAAAATATAGCTTCATGTGTCTTTTCAGTATGTACTCATTTATGCCTGATGTGGGTACACTCTTTCATAAGTGCAGAATTATGAAACAAACTGCTGGTAAGTGTAAATAAAGAAAAGGAAAATAAAGTCATCACTAAAATATTTTTTTAATTTATTGGCATGGTCTCTGCATGTTTGTCATCCTCTTAATACTTCACAAATTATTTGGTTTATAATAAACAGAATCAGAATGATCATCAACATTTTACTAGTGATTTAAAAATATTTCTGTATTAAACTGATTAAACTGCTGTGCCCAACTTAAGTTATTGGGCACAGCAGTGTAATAAATCTAACTCCCTATAAGTATAAAACAGATAAATCTTTTTGGGCCACTTTCTTTCCTTCAACTTATGTTTGGAGTGTATGAGTTATTACATTAGAAATCTTCGGGAAAACATCTTAAAAAACAAAAACACATTTATTATTCTATAAAATATCTGTTTAGGGCAGATGTGTGTGTGTTTGGGGGTGAGGGGGTGTTTGTTTTTGTTCTACATTGTTTTCATATTTAGAAGTGAATAATAAAAAGGAGATTCTAGCTGGTCACTCTTTTAGACAGAACCTCTCAGCCTAGACAAGTAGATTCTTGGACACAGATAATTCAGTGAAGTTACTGAAAAGCAAGTAAAGCAGTTCAGCTAATGTATAGATCTCCAAAATAATTTTCTATGAAAAGCACTCTGATGACAGAATTATGGATTTGTTGATCTTGCAGATTTCTTCTTGTGTTTTTGATTTACTTCTAGTGAGAATATAGTGATCTTTTTATTTAAATTAGTGTTTAAAAAGAGGTGATATATAAATGCACCAATATTAAGAAGGACATAATTAATTTAATTAACATTTACATAGAAGATTTCATTTTCCAATATTTATGGCAGCAACATCAACTGTAATTTACATCAACTACACATCCCTAGATTCTATAATTATACCGAAGTCTAAATTTCACTCAAATATTAAGAACAAAAAATGAAGCAGATTTTTCTAAAAAGTATTTTCATATATGTGCCCCAAATACAGTTTATGTATTTTTTGTTCTATAAATATATTTCCTTTGCATTTCCATGATAAATTTCCCCAAGTTCATATTTCTCCTAAAATTTTCCGATAAATAATCTTTCTAGGTAAATATATAACTAAACAATGTGATTTATGTTACCCAAACAGCCACGTGAATTATTAGGGCTTGCCTTATATATGTATACAGTGCTGGATATACTGTTTGCAGCAGAAACTGAAACATAATTTAATAAAATATTACTCCTAATTTACATTTACTTGTACATACATTGAGGTTCCCTTTATCTGTAAGTCACCCTCACTTTTTTTTTTTAAGCAAACAAAAAAAACACAAAACAAACAGTAATATAAACCACTGAAGTGCTGAATATTTTAATAGGAGATAAAAAGGAGGAGATAACAGGCATGGATACTTATCACCCCTATATTGGATGGATATTATAGACGTTTAATCTGATGTCAAGGACCCTTATTCCATGCGTATGTGCAGTATATCTTTACTGAATATTATAAAACTTACATTTACTAGAATAATAGTATGTAGTTTTCTTCAACTGGCTGAAGACTGACATTTCCACATTATTTATTCTTAGAGAAGTATCATAATATTAGTGCAGACAAAACAACCGATAAAATCTGAAGACAAAAAAATGGTCTTTGGCTTCCTCTAGTCCTATGTAAAATTTCTTCAGTTCCAATAATTTCTGAAATGCCTATTGCTTTAAGAATTTTTATTTTTATTTTTTTTTACAAGACACCTGAGCTTTGGTATATGAGTGCAGCAGTCAGTTTTGGGATAGCTTGATCAGTAACTTGATAGCTTGATCAATAATAAAAAGGAAACTTTTCTATAGCTCATTCATAGCCAGCATATATATATGTTTTCTTGCAACTGTCACAAAAGTCTTCATTTGAGCTTGAGCTTGGTAATCAGAAAATTTGGTAACAACATTTTCTAAAAAAGGTTGAAAATGTAAACATTATTGTTATGATGTTCCACCTACTTTGCAAAATAATACCCCAAATGAAATAAATCACCTTTTATGTGACAAGCAGAAAAGAATATGATTGGAAATCTAATGTAGTATTAATGAGAGTTTTGGTGCATTGCATTTGTGCCATATCTTTTGAGAGGCAAATATTTTGCCACTGAGAGACTTTTGAGACCTTTTTAACAACAGAAATTTCTTGAAAGATAAAACACTTATTTACAGTGTGTAGAAATCAATTACTGGAGAGAAAATTCATTTTTTACAATTATGATGTATTTTCTGTAAAAAAAAAAAAAGTCATATTATTTCATCTGAACTTACAGGTGACATAAGAACTTTTCCATTTGTAAGAATTTTCAAATTTGATTTTCAAAAATCTCTGGTCTGATACCATCAGATGTGTCACTAGAGTAATCCCTGCACATCTCCCTGTCTGGTCTTCAGTTCATGCATGCTGTGTTCCAAAATTGACCAAAACATGATCAGGTCAGCTATCATTCTATATGCCTTACTTCTTTAGATATGCTGCAGTAATTCCAGTAATTTAAGAACAGAAATACTTAAGAATAGAAAGTCTACACCAGCAAATTAATGTTGCCAGGTACCATTCATATTCAATGAGATATAAACACCCATATTGTCAATTTTTACAATGGTCTCTGGCGTGCTTTTGGCCAGCTAAGTCTCAGACTTAATCTGGGAGATCGTATAGAATCATGTAGCTATGAAGGATAAAAGAGCTCAGCTGTACTGATGTGGGTCATTCCCAAACAGTTGGTCTCAGTTGTTTAATATTCTAGTGTAGACATAGCCTTATGAGATCTGATCATTTCTATCACATATGTACTCCACAGCATATAGTCTGTTTCATGAGGTTTTACAGAAATTAATAAGAAGATGAGAATATTGTGAAAGTTCTCTTAATCATGCATGAGTCCTATATATTCTTATGTAAAACCATTTGCCATTTGACATAGAAGTCATGCTGGGACATTTGACATTAGCTGAGAGAAATATAATTTGCTGAGATACATTGTAAAACACTCCAATCCTTTTCCTATTACTTCCTAAGTTTTGTTAGAATTTGTCCTTACATTATTTGCCCTCTGTGCAAATCCTGACACAGTCTTTGGTACGGCTCTAATGTATATTTTCTATAGAATTTGTGCGTGTGTTTCTCCTCAATTTCTAGGGTATTTGGAATCTGATAAACAAAATTGTCCAAGAAGGAAGGCTCCTGGTATATTTGTTTTCATTCACCACCATTATCAGGTACAAAGTTTTAATCTCAATAAAATAATATCATTTCACAATGAGTTGTGAAACTATTAAACACATACTAATCTTCATTTGTCTATCCATCTTCTTTTCCCCTGCTTTCTTCTCTTTTGTGCCTAGTCCAAAAGAAAATACAATTGTTTTCCCTTTCTTCCTCCGAAATTAATTACTTTTATCTAAAATATTTATATGTTGTGTGATTGAGAGTGAGAGGAAGAAAGACTCTTATAAACTGAGAAAGTTCAGTGGAAATAGGCCTATGAGGATAATAACAGGGAAAGGTGTGATTCTTTTACCTAGATAATGGTAAAAATGCAGATAATAATGCAAGGAAATGTAATTTTGCTGAATGTGATTTTTTATTTTCAAATCAAAAAAAAACTGAAACGGTTTTGGTCTCTATGAAAAAAAAAAAGATACTTTCATCATTAGTGAATGCATTTTTTTTTAACTTTACCTTGTCAAAACATGAACTTTCAAAACTTAAATTGGTAAAAAAAAATGTCTGCTGGATTTCTTGAAATTAATCTTTGTAAATTACATAAGGTTACATTATCAAAGTTAAACACATATTTCTTCAACTGATGCCTGGTTATCAGAGTTCTGAATGAGTTATTGAAAATAATAAAAACGATCAAAGTTTAAGTTAATTGTTTTTTTCTGATAAATTTTAAAGTTGATTTAATTCAAGGTACAATATCTCTTGAAGTTTAATTTTACCATTTCACTGCAGGACAGAAATATTTTTAGAAATCTTAAATGTTTTCCTAGGCTAAAGCAATGTTTTGTTCTGGTTTGTTGTTGTTGTTTTCAGGTTAAATATACCATAAATAAAAAAAATAAGTTACAATGCAAGCAGATTTGAAAACTTTATAATGCCATATACACTTGCAAAACAATATGCTAAAATTATTGTAAAACAAAACAAAACAAAACAAAACACTTTCAGAAAGCTGTCTTGGTTTCAGCTAGGATAGAGGCAATTTTCTTCATATAGCTAGTAGAGTGCTGTGTCTGGATTTAGGATGAGAATAATGTTGATACCATGCTGATGTTTTAATTGTTGCAGAGCAGTGCTTACACTAAGCCAAAGACTTTTCAGCTTCTCACACTGTCCTGCCAGTGGGCAGGCTAGGGGTGCAGCTGGAGCTGGGAGGGGACAGATCCAGGACAGCTGACACAAACTGGCCATACCATATGATGCCATACTGAGCAATTAATATAGCCAGGGTGGGGGGACTGGCTGCTCCAGGATAGGCTGGGCATCGGTCAGTGGGTGGTGAGCAATTGTATTGTGCATCACTTGTTTTGTACACATTATTAATAGTGTATTATTGCTATTATTATTATTATTTTCTTTTATTTTCTGTCCTAATAAACTGTCTTTATCTCAACTCACAGGCTTTCATATTTTTCCTGATTCTATTCCCCATCCCAGAGAGGGAGGGGGAAGTGGGAGCAAATGGCTGTGTGGTGCTTAGCTGCCAGCCAGGTTAAACCACAACAAACACCAAATCTGTTTGTGGGTAATATATGAAAAGAAAAAGTTACATATGCTGTATCAGTGTGACTTACATGATGTGTGTAGTTCACCCAGCCCTTCTCTAGACACTGGTAGAATGCCTAAGGTATTGAGAACTGGAACACCATCTGTGCCTTGACTTGGTTTCACAAAGTTATGAATGGATTCTGTATGAAACTCATATTTGCTACCACTATTTAATAGCTAATTGGATGTTTACTACAAGATCTAGGCAATAGACCCTTTTGCACATGTAGTTTTAAACCTTTTCTCCCCCTTGAAAGACAATATTATTTTTGAACTGTTCATTTCATAACCAAAATTCATTGACATCCTATGAGCGAAGTTCAAGAGAGTGAGTTGAATGAAGAACATTTTACAACTGCTGATAGCTTTTTTTTTTTTTTTTTCCTACTAGCTCACTGATTAGATGTAAAATTTCATGCTATATTTGATGATAGTGGGTGGGACTTATCTATTCAGTTGGACTAGAAAAGCTTTATTCCAACGTAGTAATCTGTTGGTCATATGAATTCTTACAACTTTCTTGCCATGCATATTAGCATTAATGTTAGTGACGTTTTTCTGAAGCCAGATGAAGTCAAATTCAATCTTCACTGGTACACCATGGCACTTTCTGAAGTACTTAATTACACTGAGATATATATTTAGAAGAACATTTATATATATATATATAAATTAGAAGATATTTTTTACAATACTGCTTTAATCAAGGCAAACAAATATATTGTATAAAATAATGGAAATACAAATAAATATGAACATAAATATAGTCATCATAAAATAATTTTATACAGAATTGAATCTATTCCCCACCAGAAATCCACGAGAGCTTAACAAGCTCCCTTCAGTCCTTGTTTTCACAATGCATTATAATACTGTGTGCTAAACTCAGTTATCCCTGTTGAAGGACTGGGAAACTGGTCTGTTGGAGGATATTATCTTACTGCAGTTTTTCCAAGTACTGTTTCCCTACCTTCCCCCCCCACCCCCACCTCCCGATAAAACAAACTGTGGCACAGACCATCTTGAGAACTGATGTAAATGATAAGAAAAGAGTTGCAGCCAGCTGTCACACCATATTACATCAGATTCTCACTTTTACTCCCTCCGGGAAATGTTCTGAATCACAATTAGTGCATAATCAGTTTGTGTTTTTAATTAAATAACAGCCAGGTAGCCAGGCATCACAAAGGAAAAATGTTTTTGTTCTTGACCTTGAAAAAATAGATGTAAAACAGTGACCAAATTATATCTGTTACAGAAAAGTAACCAATTAACCTGGAAACAATATTTTTTCAGTCTCATTAAATGTGAAATCTATTCTCATCTGTCCTAAAGTTACCATTTTTAAAAACTGAGCAATACCTCTCAAGAACTGCCAGTAACTACATCCAAGATAATATCAGATTTTACCGCTATTATAGATAGTTGGAGCAATAACTGAAGATGCTGGAGAACTGCATTTGGTGTCCAGAAGAGCCTACAGACTTTCTAATGAATTTATTCCATAGTAGTTAATAAAAGAATTAGGTCCCCTGACATTATTATGAATTATACATGAAAAAAAAAAAATACATACACTGAATGACACTAGTAGAATGACAGTCTGTTAATGTGAAATCTGACTTCATTAAGAACTTTTGAGTTGAATATGGCATGTTCAAATAATACAGTTTTGTGGAAGACATTTCAAATATAGAAAATACTAAGTTTAATGTGAAGACTGAATTGTTACTTTTTTTTTTTTTTCTATATCCATGGACTTTGCCTAACTCAAAAACTATAATAGGAAGCAGAAAAGCTTAAGCTATAGGTAACTATTTTAGTATTTTCCTGACATATATTAATTTTCAATATATATATATATATATAAAAACACAATCAACAACAACAATAAAAAACAACAGTGGGTGTCTCTGTTTTTGTTTGTTTGTTTGTTTGTTTGTTTTTCCCAAAGGGTAAAAAAACATAACAAAAATCGCAGCAACCACTACCATCACCCCGCATCATGAAAATAAAAGCAACAGCATTTCATATCTGAAAAGGAAATCTGAAGCTTATAGTGAAAAACTGATGATAATGTCTCCTTTCTTTTATTCTACTTTTCATCCTAGAGAAAGAAAACAGCTAGCTTAATGTTATGTCACTTTATTTATTTGTTTGTTTGTTTGTTTTTATTACCACTGCTATCCAGATTATAAAACATGAGTTATTTCACTTTGATCTATTTTCCTGGAATTTGGCATGCCTTACCTTGTTGTCTACGCAGAAGATAGGACCTCAGGAATGTTTCTGTACTACTGCAGCTGTATCCAATTACAGCTTTCCATGTGGTCACAGTCAACTTCTGGCCTGCCTTCTGTTTTGGTCTCTACACAGCAGACGATCACAAATTAACTGTTTTACATTTAAGGTTTGATAAAGTTCTAAGAACACCTACAAGGTTTATGACATAAAACTGCTTATAAATATTGAACATCTCAGCTAGTAGAATTATGTCAAAAAGACTTGAATTGAAATTAGCTAAGTTGGCAGTAAAATACTGCTGGCAACAAACTTTCTCTTGCCTTCAAACAAACATAAATGTGCTCCCAAAGTTCATGTTCATTTTAAAAAACAGAATAGATTATAATTTCAAAGGATGGACCTGGAGAAGGTGAGCTGAATTGAAAACAGGAGGAAAATCCACATTTAAGCTGTTATTCTTGGAGTTTTGGAGATATTCGGAGAAGTGGTGTACAGGGTCTAACATGTTTTCATGTGTTTCTGTGTCATATTTATTGTGTTTCATGACCACTTTTCACGATCTGTTGCTCAGAAAATACATATCTTGTTTACTGCTTCTATTTCTGCAAGTTTCTCTCCTCACAAGACGGAGTGGAGTGGTGAGAGAAAAAATATCACTTTGTTTCCCAGATGTCTACCACAAAAAAACATTTTTCCCTTCTCAAATAATAAAATACTTTTTGTTTCACTTCTCTGTTAATCAGGGATATGAGTATGCTTGAAAGTTTTAATGGTCAGGGGACCATGGCACAAGAATGTAGTATTTCCGCATCCTTTCTGACCTTCCTTTAGATGAGATACCTCCCCTGAAAGTATAAGGTACTACAGGGGTGAAAAAGAGAGAGAGAGATGTGAAAAAGCTTATATTGGGAAAAGAGGTTAAGCGTCCCCTGATGCAGCACAAAACTTCAGAAGGCAGTTTAAAAATAATCCCAGAAAGCTATTGAAACTCAGGGTTCAGGGCAATAATACACTTACAAATACTCCACTCGGACAAAAGGCAGAAGGACTCCAGAAGACATTCACGCTTCAGTATTACATTTCTATTCTCTGAAAATAGGGATATTACATTTATTAGTGTAATGTTTTGTTTGTTTGTTTATTTGCTTTCTTTTTATTAACTGTCTCGATGTTTATGACTGCCTTTGAACTCAAAAGGAATTTTGACTCAGGTAGTGTTTCTTGATGAGGTCTGCATGTAATTAAGTTTCTCCAACACTGCTAAGGTGTAGTGAAAGGACAAAGTCAAACAATCAGAGGTGATAAAAGACAAAGAGTACAAAGAACAAGATATAACAATCTCCATCTCACATGAAATCACATCCTGAATTAATTTAAGTATTTTATTTTAGTGAAAAGTGGCTTAGTCTTGGCTTCTCTTATTTGTGAATCCATTTAAACTCCCCCGCGTCCTTTTTTTTTTTTTTGTAACTTGCGAGAATACAAATAATGACCTTCTAAAAGAAACACAATCATACAAAAGCTTTAAATACGTTAGTCTGTATGCTGAATACCTAAGTTTTAGTAAATAACTTACAAGACATACAGATGATTTAAATGTTGTGCAGATAGAACACACCACAAACAAACAAATAAACAACACACAAAACAAGAAAGAAAAAAAAGAAAAAAAAGATCCAGGATCAGTTAATCACACAGCTCTAGGAGCAAGGGCAGCGTGGCAGTAAAGTTCACTCTGTCTTTTTAATTCATAACACAGTTATCAAAGAAACAGATAGTCAATGACATTGCTCTGCAAAATGTCAAATACTTTGTGCTACTACCAGATAGGCAGCTCCCACAATTTGAGCTATTAACTTCCCATTTGTTGACTTGTGATTTTTAGTTACAGCTAGCATAGCTGGTGTTTGACTTTGACTTACTCTATAACACCAAAATCATATTTTTATTCTTTTCACATACTTTTAGATGCTATTAGGAATAAAAAGTATACATATTTGTAATAAAAAAAGGATATTTAGATTTTAAACCAGCACTATTTTCTTAGATATTCATAATCACATACTAGCTTCTAATAAAACTATATTGATAACTAACTGAGATTATCTCTGGCTCTCAAATTGTACGGCAACATCTCTCTGTTTAAAGATTGAGTTAGCTTCTGAGATAGTATGTAAATAAGAAAGCTTAGAAGTCATCATTTCAAATTACCACAAATTCAAGAATATAGATATATTGTTTATATTCTTGGTCACTGCAAAATTAAAAGTCTGCTGTTTTTTTTTATTTTTTTTTATTACTTCTCTTAATTATAACTTTCTGTGGAAATCTTTTAAACCAGAATTTTAAGCAACAATATTATTTTCATAATGAATGGAAATACAATGTCTTGCAGGAGCTGAAGACAAATATTTTCTAACATTTCAAAGAATTTCAGGCAGGAATTCTCTTTTCTTCTCAGTTTTTATATTAAAAAGTAGTTAAAACACGCAACCACTCAAATAAACATTAAAACCTACAGAGCCCCGTGAGTATACAGTCACAAGTCCATTAAGTTCTATGCTTGTTTTTGTATACATGATTGTATTACATGGGACATGATTGTCCCATAATTGTATTAAATCTACAGTACTTCCAGTATTTAACTACTATATAGCCTTTTATGACTGTTTCTTTAAGGACAGTCATAAATATTCTGTCCTTAACATATAAATATATAAATATGTGAGTGTAAGAACACATATATCTACACTTGGAAATTATTTCCAGAGCTGCATAGGCAGCATATGTACCTTTGCTTAAAATTATATTATTATATAATGTGCATGTATATATACATATACACAAGAAAGAATGACTTCAGTAGTTGATTTTACATTTAATATTCAAAACTAAACATAATATCTTTTTTTTCTGTATTGCATACAACAGCTGGAATGTACAAGCTTCTATCTCTATATCTCACTTTTTTTTTTTTTTTTTGCCTATGGTGTATAAACTAAAAAGATTGTTTAAAATGTAATGACTAAACTTGAATTACTGTTCTTTGTTCCTTCTGAACACTCATATTTGCTAAAATAAAGAAAAAACATTTGATTTCTGTCACTTTAACTTCTAATTAAATTAATTTTCCAAATTATTTTATTATTAATTTTCACTAATTTCAAATATTTTTCTGTTACAAATGCTGAACTGATTGGGAGGGAGAAGGAAAAGGTTTGTATTTGTGATGAAAGGCAAAATTACACTTTTCTTCATTCACAATTTGCTGAACAAGTAGCACATTTCTGTAAAAGAGAGGGACTGGTAGCAAAAAGAAGTTTTCTCTGTGCTTTGCCCTCATTGCAGCTGCTGTACTGAAGGTGGCTCTGATTTCATGGGAACACCTGCAGAGCTCATTCCTGCCCAGGCTGCGGCTGGAAGAGCCCTCCAGACTGCAGGATTGTAGTGGCAGAGCAGATGTAGTCAGTTTGTCACATTTCTAAGAAAATGACCAAGCAAAAAGAAACAAACGAACAAGCAAAAGTTGACATTTTGAATACTTTTGAGATGATTGTATGTGTTTTATTCAAAAAGAGAGGCACTGAAAAGTGCTAAACTGAAAAAGCAAGATAGAAGGTGAAAGCGTTCCCTGCAGTTACTCCAAGTGATAAAATACTGCTTTTTTTTTATTATTATTATTATTGCTATATTACTAAAATCATTGCTATAGCTAAAAAGAAAAAAGAAAAAAAAAAAGAAAAAAAAAACACATAATTTCTACTGTGACCTTTTACCAGATGGAAACTGTTTTACTAGATTTCAGTTAAATTTAGAAAATTTAGATTTAGAGATGTCAGGTCATGAGAGATTAAATTTAGCTTAAGAATGGACTGGAAATATTCTACAGGAATTCCAGGAAGCAGAGAGCTGACCAAAAGCATTGTTATGTGTATTTCAGAGTGTGACAGCATGACAGTTTAACTCTTCCTGCTGGGAGGCAGAGATGAAGGATTATACGAACAGATCTTCCTGCAAACTGGTAGGTATTTCAGTCTTCTAAATACTATGTAGCTCTAGTAAAAAGTACTGCTCAGCAGCCCATCTTATAAAACATCAGTTTTTCCTGATTTCAAAATATGGTTTTGAAAAGGCATGTACTGTGCTGGGACTAAACACTTGATCAGAATGACAGACCGGTCTTTCATGAGGCCAAATATGTGAAGATGCCTTGCTTCAGTGAAGCTTCTTTTGAAACATCCTCAGTTTTCACTACCCCAGGGACCTCTTTCAGATGTGGCTCTACAGAATATTTAGTGCTCCCCTCCAGACTGATGACAAAAATTGCTGGTAGTCTTGGACCTGACTGTTTCTTTAATTTGCTCACTGACTTGTGTTTACTTTCCAAAACCAGCGATCAGTCCCTTTTCAGAAGGAAAAGCTGAAAGCGATGCAAAGAGACACAAAGAAATCTTCTGTAACATTAAAGAGGATGGATAAAGTATGCAACAGAGACAGTTGACTGTTTAAAAAGCCAGAATAAAAATGTTTCTTGACATGTTTATGTAGGACAGTCTTGCTCTGTTTAATGTGGCTATTTATTTCACAGGAAATTGGACTACATGCTATTGCATTTGAGCTGAAACTGATACTGAATCTGCTATCCCAAAACTGAACATAAACATTTCATGGTTGTATATTTAGATCTACCAAACAATTACAAAAAGACTACATATACATCAGCAAATTAAACAGTATGCACTATGAACTTTGACTTTGATTATAAATATTTTAAACAGAAATTTGAGCTAGGTAAATACATAAAAACTATAATGAGATAAAGTTGTTTGAAAAAATACATAGTATTAAAACCCTTTTTTAAAAAAACTTTATTACAACCTTCTCTTTGTTCTTCACTGCTGATAAAGTTCTTCATTAAAATTTGGATCACAGTTAGATAAAAGTCCAATTCATTTGTTTTCAAACATGGTAGAAAAACATCATTAAACTTCCTAGGAAATATGAGGGAGGATTGGCTTCTGTTAGCTGCATTGAACTATTAATATTATTTGTTCTTCCGATGACTAATCTTGTGCTTCAAAATATAAGAATGGAAAGGATCTTTCCAAGCTTGGAGTCCAAATCCATATCATAAGGCACTATTTCAATTCTCTAGCAGATCTGCTGCAAAGAAATTTATTATTATCGTCATCATCATCATCATCATCATTATTTATCATCACTATTATTATGTCTTTAGGAATTAATGTCTTACAATTTCTAGATTATCTTTCTCAGAGAAGAATCATAGAATCATAGAATCATTAAGGTTGGAAAAGACCTTCAAGATCATCTGGTCCAACCGTCACCCTACTGCCAATGCCACCCACTAAACCAAGTCCCTAAGCACCACGTTCAAACTTTCCTTAAACAACCCCAGGATCAATGACTCCACCACCTGCATGGGCAACCCATTCCAATGCCTGACTATTCTTTCTGAGAAGAAATGTCTCCTAATTTCCAACCTAAACTTCCCCTGGCAAAACTTGAGGCCATTCCCTCTAGTCCTATCACTAGTTATCTGCGAGAAGAGGCTGACCCCAGCTCCCCACAACTTCCTTTCAGGTAGTTGTAGAGAGCAATAAGGTCTCCCCTGAGCCTCCTCTTCTCCAGACTAAACAACCCTAGTTCCCTCAACCGCTCCTCAAAGGACTTGTGTTCCAGGCCCTTCACCAGCTTTGTAGCCCTTCTCTGGACATGCTGCAGGGCCTCGATGTCTTTCTTGTAGAAAAAGCCCAAAGCTGAACACAGTACTCAGGGTGCGGCCTCACCAGAGCAGAGTATCAGGGGACAATCACCTCTGTGGTCCTGCTGGCTACACTATTCCTGATACAAGCCAGGATGCCATTGGTCTTCTTGGCCACCTGGGCACACTGCTGGCTCATGTTCAGGTGAGCATCAACCAACACTCCCAGACCCTTTTCCTCTGCACAGCTTGCCAGCCACTCTGCCCCAAGCTGGTAGTGTTGCTTGGGGTTGTTGTGGCCAAAGTGCAGGATCCGACAATTAGCCACATTGAACCTCATCCCACTGGCCTCTGCCCATCGATCCAACCTGTCCCAGTCCCTCAACAGGGCCTTCCTACCCTGTGGCAGATCAACACTTCCCCCCAACTTGGTGTCATCTGCAGACTTCCTGAGGGTGCAATCAATTCCCTCCTCCAAATCATCAATAAGGATATTAAAGAGGATGGGCCCCAACACCGACCCCTGGGGAACACCACTGGTGACCAGTCACCAGCTGGATTTCACTCTGTTCACCACCACTCTCTGGGTCCAGCCATCCAGCCAGTTTTTAACCCATCAGAGTGTACCTGTCCAAGCCATGGGCTTCCAGCTTCGTCAGGAGAATACTGTGGGAGACCATGTCAATAGCCTTGCTGAAGTCTAGGTAGACTACATTAACAGCCTTTCCCTCATCCACCAGGTGAGTCATATGGTAGTAAGAATGAGATGAGGTTGGTCAGGCAGGACTTGCCTTTCATGAACCCATGGTGACTGGGCCTTATTCCCTGGTTGTTCCACATATGCTGTGCAATTGCATTCAAGATGACCTGTTCCATCACCTTTCCTGGCACTGATGTCAGATGGAAAGCAGCCCTTCAGTCACATCTGCCAACTCCCTCAGCACCGTTGGGTGGATCTCATTTGGCCCCATGGACTTTTGACAGTCCAGGTGGAGCAGCAGGTCTCTAACTGTTTCCACCTGAGCTGTGGGGGTTTTCTTTTGCTCCCTGTCCCAGACTTCCAAGAAGTGTAATAGCTAGTCTTTTTTTTTTTTTTTAATTCTTTTTGTTTGTTTGTTTTTTATAAACCTGAATTTATAAGGCAAAAACATTAAAAATTTTTATGAATTCCATAATGTTTATGAATTCCACAGGAAATGTAAGGGGTTTCAACATTTTCTTGGAAGAACATTATGAACTGAGTGAAATGATAGCAGGAATATCATTAGAGTTAATAAATTATCATAAAGCTCTATCTCAAATTTCATCCACCCATTATGGCCTAGAAATATTTAAATTATATACTCAGAATTCTATGATTTTTTTTTTCTTTGTATATTCTTATTTACAGAGAACAGTGCACTGAAATCCAGTTTTAAATTTAATCATTAGTCTCATTTTGATGGACTGGTTTCTACCGTCCATTCAAACAAAGCCTAGAAGATAATTTTAGCAGTTACTTTTTCCATTTGCTTTTTCATTCTTTTTTTACCTCCAGAACTCTTCTTTCTAACCTTCTTAAGAAATAATTTTATCAGCAGCAAGAAACAAGGTAGGAGGAAAGGGAAGAAATAATATTGCCATTCTCCCAAACTTCATACCAAATTTTCATTGGAAAATTGAAAGTATCTTACTTTCAAAAACTTTTCAATATGGAAGTGTTTGATTAAGTTTATCATTAGAAGAAGGCAGGAAAACGAAAGTGAATGTCATCAAGAAAAATGTAACGTTTAAGAAAAAGAAAGAAAATGAAACATATTTAAGCAAGGCAAAAGAGATAGAAGGAAACATCCTGTTAATGTGTAAGGTTATTCTACAAATAACAAAGCTATCTTCTTTTCTATTCACAAGCAGTTTTGGCAGTTTCCTGTCAGCAAATATTGTATTAACTGCTGTTATCATAGCAAAGGAAAATGACAGAGCTGTTACAGCACTCAGAAGAGGTGATATCTTGCAAGGACAATATCCTGCTTATATCTGTGCAGAAGAAAAATACATTAAAAGTCCTTCTAGTACATGGGAAATAATCAAAAATAAACTTCTGGCAGAACTACCCCTACTGTTCCCCCCAAAAAAAACAACTGAAAAGAGAAAATGAACCCTGGACTTCCTGAGTCAATATATAAATGAGCAAGACGTAACTAATGATTTTGAGACATTAAAAACACCAAGATAAAGGTGTAACATATTATTTACTATTTAAGCTAGATTAGATCTGTCAGTCAGGAAATGTTCACTTTAGGATGATAAATCTGGAGCCCTAGAGTTCTTCAAGTTCTTTAAACTTCCTAGTTTTAAAACTTGAAGTTTGAATCCAGTCCATATGTCTTTTTAGAAGTTTATGTATGTGGTTTTTTTAATCCCTCAGTCAAGTATTTAGAAACCACTCATGCAATTTTTTGATTTTTAGAGAGTAAAATTTCAGCTAGTATCTCTGCATTCCACTTTGTCACAGAAATAGGATAAGATGATCACAGAATCACAGAATGGTTGAGGTTTGAATGAAACTCTGAAGATCATCTAGTCCAACCACCCTGCCAAACAGGGTCATCTAGAGCATGTTGTACAGGAAAACAGGATAATTACAGAAAGCTGTCTCTGAGGTCTTTCTCACAGTCTTTTGAACACTGAATTATTCTCTCATGTTCAGTTCTGAAGTGATATCTGAACACCAAAACCTCTATCCAAGCAATTGTTTTTTCCAGGAATAAGAAACCAATATACTTCTTGTGCAAATCGACTGTCTTTCTGTCTAGCTCTACTCATCATCAAAATAACATTGTTTTGTTAATTCTGTAGTTTTTTAAATAAAATCTATCTGATATTGGAGCAAACAGTAAAAGTTTAGTAGGTGGCTTGGAATTTACTAGATAATTATTTTGAATATTTCTGTGAATTAGTAGGAAACAATTCTCTGTAAGACTCTAAGAAACAGTTCAGTGAAAGTAAAATGGGAATGAACAAAGCAAGAAATATCATAAGAGGCTGCAAAGATGACATTTAAACCATTATCTCGCTAAGGTAAAGAGTCATAGATTATTGTCTCTGCGTTCAGATTTTGTTTACAAAAATATCAGCAGAAAAAAGTGAGATTCAAGAGGACATAATACAGTATGGTCTTATACCTTCCAAAAAGCACATTAGAAGTCTGTGCCGTGCATTGAATCCTTCTCTGACAAAAGTGCTTTAACCCAGGAAACTTTAGATCTTAAATCTACTAGAATTTTAATTTCAGAAAGTGTCAGAAAACTTACTTATATAGTAAGTTGGTGAAAAATTCTAATTATTAGGTATGTTTTTGAGAACATATTTCATAGTATACATATTTCAAAATAATAAATGGCTCTTTTTTATACAATGAGCTCTTTAAATCTCATTACAGAATTTCCTTCTACAAAAGTTTTAAGAATTCTTAGAATAACTTGTGTGTTTCTGTCTTGTTTGACCTGAGTCACCTGGAAGATTTTGTTAACAGCAGAATAAATCAAATGCAACTGTAAGAATTATCTGGTATAATTACAGAGGAACTTAATTAAGAACTCTTGTGATTAAGTTGATAATTAATATTGTGACAGGTACACTTTTAAGTACCTACCTTTGGTGACTAACTAGGTAAAATATTTATAGTACAGCAGTGGTTCAGATGTTGATAACAGTAATGAATCCTATTTGTATGTTTTCCTTGACTATTAATTTACTATTATTATTATTATTGTTGTTATTATTTATTTTTATTCTCCCATCCTTTTTTTGAAATATCTATTTAGAGCTGATGGAATTCAGTGGACATACGCAAGACATTTCATATTTTCATATAATACTTTTAAGAATGCTCTCTGATAGACTAAGTCAAGATAAATTATTTAACAATACCCTAATTAACAAAATTCATGACATATAATAAATAAAGCTCTGAAGAAATTTGTTGAATATTTTAATGCTATTCTATAACCCTTTTTTTCTGTTTGTTTTCTGTGCTACAAGTTAGCCAACCACAGTAAGTGTAGATGCCATTTACTGTATTTTATATACAGTGCTGTTTCAAGGTCAAGGCAGCCAGCTGAAGTGAGTTATATGTTGCTCAAGGACAATGACAACTGCTGAGAACCTTTATGTGCATACTAAGAGTGTCTCTGATATAGCCTATCAGGTACCTAAAGGAACTATTTTGTCTTTAAAATTTAACTGAAAGCAAATGTTCTTATATACAAAGAAGTACCTACTACTTGTCCACTGCAGCAACACCCTACAGCATAGTCTGTGTTTGCTGTGTATTTGCCTGAACACTTGGTGACCGGGCATGTTGTTTGCTGGAATCTCTTTGGATGGGAGTGCAAATACTGCAGTTACACTTGTGTAGCTGTATGTAAGGTAACTCTGTATTATGTGTTCATATAGAGCTTTGCAGGTAAGATTTGTGTTGCTGGAGATTTGCCAGCTAATGAGTCTGAGTTAAAAAACTATTCTGTGAGCTGCCACCATAGGACTAACCATTACTGATGGGCATCTGATGAAGGAATTAGCAAGCAGTTGTAGAAACTGAGTGTTCCAAGAATACAAACAAACAAACAAACAAAAAACACTGCACACTAATTTTTCTGATAGCAATTATTTGCAATCAGAAAATAATACAAATTGGAGTAGACTAAAAATATGAAGCTCCAAAAGAGGTTGCAGTTTATGAAACTCTTTCCCTATGTATATTGATAACTCCAATTTCATGGTAGAAATCTCAAAAATTGTCAAAGCTGTCAAAAATCCTATATACAGGATTATATGTATATGTATATATATATATATATATATATATATAAAGTCTTTACAAGATCCAGTTGTGATATCACTTACACATTACAAAAGATTTTAGGAAGCAAACACAACCATTTCTTGGCCAGGGATTGGAATGTTAGTCAAGCACAGGTTGTATGTGAAGGGAAACAAAACAAAACAAAACAAAACAACATAAAAAACCTTGACCAGTTCTCAGAAAAATGCAAAGCAAAGCAGTAGCCCTTCATCCTTTCTCATGTATCCAAAATGAAAACACTGAGAAGTTGACTATTTGTCCCATTTCCAGAAACTATATAATTGTGTTATTTAGCAGTAAGAACAACATTTTTTTGCACTAAGACATATCTGTGTGATATACTGTTCAGCCTGAGTTTGTACTCAGTTTCCTGCTGATCATTGGGAATTAAATAATATAGACTATGAACAAATCTTTTATTATGGCAGAACCTTTCTATGTTCTCCTTAAGTTAACGTCCAAACTGAAAGGTGTATGAAAATTACAGGTTGCATTCTGAAAAATATAAGTAAATAAAAGAAAGATTTTGAAATAGGAAACATTTTTATTTCTGTTATCTATGATGTGCCTACCAGACTTCTGTATGCTAGCTTATATGTGTAATAATCCATTTACAACTTCACGCTGTGACTACCTGATGGCAGTTAGTTGGCAGATGACTATCAGGGTTTGTGCTTGTAACATGCTCCCTTGTAGTTTGCAAACACTGACATTTCAAGAACTGCAACATTATTTAATTACACTTATGATAAGCAGAACAGGTAGAAAGTGCTGACACCTTCCATCCTAAGACATTTCTTCAGCTCATTAGAACTGTGATAAATTTCAGACCAGAATTTCTATGAGATGTGCATTTCCCTGAACATAAATTAAATTTAATTTTACTTTCAAGTTTTAGCAAAAGCTGTTCAGTCAGATTGAGTTTGGGGCATACTTTCCCATATGAAAGAAGATTTACAAGATTACAAGGATAATTTGTGTACTGATTTGAAATGGTTGTATGTATGGTATATGTTTCAGAGGGAGAATGGAGGCAAAGTACATTTGTTTATATAAAATTCAATTATGTTTGATGAGGTTACGACCATCTAAAAAGCTCAGTTATTTAGTTATGTTTGACAATGATTCTCTGGAGAGTTCATTTATCGTTGGTGTGTTCAATTCTTGGTGCAGCAGATGAACTTTCTTCTAGTCTGCTGCATTTGTGTGGTGTGCAATGTTAAATGCAAGCTGAGAGCATGGGGAGCATCTGCCTGGCTGAGGCCACACAGCTGGAAACAGAGTAAGTGTTCAAGTGGAGCTCAGAAGGATAAGGACTATGACTATGTATACTCAGATCTGAGCTATGTATACTCAGATTTGAGCTAAGGTAGGATAGAAACAAGGGTGAAGGCCTTCTGTCTTTTCTGTGCAGGACTGTTCAAGCTTCATGTCTTTTAAATGTGTTTGTCACTTTTCACGATCTCAGCCAACATCAATGACTACTTTTTAAAATATGCAGATTTTCAAAGTCACATCAAAGCTTTTTATATATCAAGTTAAAAATTAATGAAATGATAATTTTGCTTTACCACCAAACCCTGCATTTAAAATCAAGTTAGGAAGCTTATGTTAACATCTCCAGAACATTCTTTTTCAGATGTTAAATTAAATATATATTTAGCTACTTTGTTCTTGCTTATCAAAGAGTTGAGTATCTTCATAGACTTCACTAATTTCAGAAGCACTGTACATCTTAAAAAAAAAAGTTTTTGTTGTCTTGATTTTATGAAGAGAAAATAGGAGTAAGAACATTTATTAAGGCAGGTACCAGCAGCTTGAGGGTTGTAAAGTAGATTTGCAGAAGCAAATGTGGCTTCCCAGACTAGAGTGATAATGACCACACGATTGAGCCCATGCTGGTGCACTGCCCGCACCACTGTGATGGTACATTCTTGAGGGCTCTATCCATAATTTCAAGTAATCACCCTAAAGACTCTTAGTATAACCCAGGATTTCCTAACTGTTACCAAAATGCAGTGGAAATTTATTCCACTAACCCTTTGCTTCATGCCTTACAGGTCTCTCCTAACATTTTACTGTGCCCAGCTTGCCCGGTTTATTTTTGTTTTTATTTTTACTTTTTCCTCATTCTACCTTCTCTCACATACTGCAAGTCACATCAGGTCAACATGCAATTACCAATGTGTAGAACATTGATGTTTCCTGTTCGTTTTTGGGTATTATTATTTATTTAATATTTAATATATATAATAACTTTATATTATATAACCAAAAGGAAAAGGGGAGCATCAGTCTCAGATAAGGGATGTTTATAATGCCTGCAAGGGGTATTCTAAGCCTTATCTACCATTATTACATCCACAGTAAGTTGGGTATCCCCCCTCTTAAGCCTGGCCATACAAGATTCAGCTATATAAAACAGCATGATAATTTAGGCCATCCCCTTATATAACTGCTGCTACCAAATTGCCTGTACATGTCACTGACACTACCTGCTCCTCAAGGAGTGATGACAACTATGATTGAGGACATAGAGAGAGAATGATTTATAAACATATACACAGTACAGATCAGAGCTCTTAGACACTTCCAGTTCTCCCTGATACCCTAATTTGTTTTGTTGGATATTACTGGCAATTAGCAGAACAAGCAACATGTAGTCTACAAGCTCAGGCTGCTTCAGTGCCTTCACTTGAAGTGCAGAGAGCACATCCTTGCACTCCAGGGACTGGGGGTGTTGCCACATTCTGACCTTGCTCTTAATTATCTCTTACTTACCTGTTACTAATTGGGGTCTTTATTCTGTCCCCACTGTGGGAACTTACCAAGATCCTTGGGCTCAGAAGGGGTAGGAAACACTACCAGATACAAATTAATTAAATGCATGTAATTATACATCCATTTATAAATACTTTACTCATAGAAGCTACAGAAATTTTTAACTTTGGTACAAAGATGCAAAGAATAGAACTCCTGGTCTGTATTCAGCCATTATGATTTTTAAACTGCCTCACGCTCCTAGACCTGAACCACAGAAAAGAAACATACAACACAATGCAATTATATTTTACATTAATATTGAAATAATGTTATATTCATGTATCGGTATGAATATACATATATAAGAATAATATCAATATTAATAACTACATACAAATGGAACAGTCTTGAACAATCCAGATTCTAAAGTACACAATAAAAATTGAGATCTTGACAAATTAGAGGTCTGGCAATCACTAGCAATATGAATTTTAACAAAAGCAAGTGCCAGACTCTGCACCCAGGATGAGGTAACCCTGGATATAGACTGGGGAAAGAGAGGCTGGAAAGCAGCCCTGTGGAAAGGGATCGGGAGGTGTTAGTTAATGGCAAGTTGAAGATGAGTCAACAGTGTGCCCTGGCAGCCAAAAGGGCCAATTGTATCATGGGGTGCATCAAATGCAGCATTAAGAGCCAGCTGATGGAAGGTATTGTCCCACAGTGCTCTGTGCTGGTGCGGCCCGACCCCTAGTACTGTGTGCAGTTTTGGGCACCATAATATAAGAGAGTCATAACATTCTTTGAAGAGTGTCCAAAGGATGGCTATGAAGATGGTGAAGGGTCTAAAGAACAAGACATATGAGGAATCACTAGAGTCACTGGGTTTGTTCAGCCTAGAGAAGAGGGGACTGAGGGGGAGGCCTCTTGGTGGCCTGCAGCTTCCTCATGAGGGGAGTAGAGGGACAGGTGCTGATCTCTGCTCTCTGGGGACAGTGACAGGACCCGAGTGAATGGCATGGAGCTGTGAGAGGGGAGGTTCAGATCGGAAATCAGGTAAAGGTTCTTTACTGAGAGGGTGGTTGGTCACTGGAACAGGCTCCCCAGGGAAGAGGTGTGGTGGCTTTACTCAGCTGAGCAGCTGAGCTCCATCACAACCGCTCTCTTACTCCGTCTTCTCCAAGGGAAAAGGGGAGAAACTATAAGGCTCAATGGTTGAGATAAGGACAGGGAGATCAGTCAAAAATTATCACCATGGGCAAAACAGACTCAGCACAGGGAGATTAATTAAATTTATTACCTGTTACTAACAAGCTATAGCAGTGAGAAATAAACAAACAGAAAACTAAAAACAGCTCTCTCTCCCCCCCCACCCCCCACCCCCCACATACTACATCCTCACCCCGAGTGGCACAGGGGAATGGGGAATGGGGTTTGCGGTCAGTCCCTAACACTTTCTCCGCTGCTCCCTCATGGTCACTCTCTGCCCCTGCTCCACATGGGGTCCCTCCCACGGGATGCCGTCCTTCCCGAACTGAGCCTGCGGGGGCTGCAGGCTGCAGGCCCGGGGGCCTGCTCCTGCGGGGGCTCTCCATGGGCCGCAGCCTCCTCCAGGCCACCTCCACCTGCTCCACCGGGGGCTCCTCCACGGGCTGCAGCGTGGAGATCTGCTCCGTGGGCGACCCGTGGGCTGCAGGGGGACAGCCTGCTCCACCAGGGGCCTCTCCACAGGCCGCAGGGGAACTGCTGCTGCGTGCCTGGAGCACCTCCTGCCCTCCTGCTGCACTCACCTTGGGGGCTGCAGGGCTGCTTCTCACTCCTCACTCTCCCAGCTGTTGCTGCACAGCAGTTTTTTTCCCCTTTCTTTAATCTGCTGTCCAAGAGGTGCAAACAACATCACTTATTGGCTCGTCTCTGGGCACTGGCAGGTCCCTTTGGAGCCGGCTGAAACTGGCCCTTACCTGACATGGGGCAGCTTCTGGATTCTTCTCACAGAGCTCGCCCCAGCAGTCCCCCGATACCAAAACCTTGCCAGGTAAACCCAATACAAGTGGTCATGGCACCGAGATTGCCAGAGTTCAAGAAGCATTTGGACAGTGCTCTCAGACATATGGTCTGATTTTTGGGTGGTCCTGTGTGGAGCCAGGAGTTGGACTCTTTGTTGGTTCCTTCCACCTCAGGATATTCTATGATTCTCTGAAAAACTGTTGATTAAAGCAAAACACACTCTAAGTCTATCTGAAGCTAAAACAGCAGAGAGCCAGAGTTTCCGCTGTCAAAAACATGTGGCTTTTATGTTCTCTGCAAAGTTGTTAGTCATTGCAATATTCTCTTCACTGACCAGGATTCTGGCAGAAAATTTTAATTATTCATGTGCTTCCTCTCATCAAGGCTGTATTTAAGAGTCTTTCAAATCTTCTAATGAAGTGGGACATGGATATTAATCTGTGGAATATCAGAAACTGGTCTGTAAGCACAGATTTTTCATTTGTGTTTGGTAGCTCCCATTGACATTTTAAGCCACAGTGCAAAGGTGAAAGATGTAACTAGAAAATAAGAAATAAGAAATTATTTAATCTAATTTTCAGATGCAAAAAGTTTTCTGATGTAAATAAAGCACAAAATTATATTCAGGATTCTGAGAAAGGAAAGGGCTTTTACAATCCTCTGTTGTTGAGAAACAAACAAAGCATATATTTTTTGCCATATTGGGAAAATTCTTCCCTGATTTTTTGTCAGCTCATTTATGTTTTTTTATTGAGTTGAATTTCTGTAAAAGATCTTATAGTAAAGATCATGTGTATCTTACAGAAATAGAGATATACCTTCCCAGATAGTGTCTCCTGCTATTAAAGCAACATAATGAGTTTAAATGTTGCTGGACAATTAAATTGTAGACTTTTTTTTTTTTTCTTCTCAATAAATATTTGCAAGCAGTGCAAATTTAACTTCATAATGAAAATATTTTCTGATTTCTCTTTATGTGCAACTCATGACATATCAAATCAGGAAAACAAGGTACTGTGGGTTTAAGGGCTCTAGGATTGCAATACTGTGTAAGGCATTATTCTAATCACCAGCCATACAAAAATGTTGCTGACTCATCATCTATTGTAATAGCAATCTGAATTCTTATATGAGTCAATAGGATCCTCTTTTACTTATTCACTGAGAGAATAATGTTCACCACAAAGACTGTTGCTAATCAGACCACTCAGTTTTCCCTCTTACTGCATGTGGGGCTATTAGCATTTACTACTTGAAGGTAAGTGATAATGATGCTGTTTCAGCCAGGATAGCATTGAGGCAAAGTGAATCTTGAAAGTTGAATTGTTTTGAACTAACTTTTTATAATCATCAGGCGGTGCTTAGTATTTGAAACATGCATACAGATTACTAGTTTTAAATATGCTACAGCATGGTTTGTTGACTACCAAATGTAGACCCTCATCTGTCATTTAACGACCATCTGGTGTCTGTTGGCAAAGCATCACTTCATCATCTGTAGAATGTTGTTCATGTGAGAGCTCTAGTTGTAAAGCAAATCTTGAGATATTCAGATATTCAACGTAATCTGATCTTATATTTGCTCTTGCAGATCTCAATTTGAGGATTATTATTTATATCCAACTTGTCATTTTCAAGCAGAAACATATTTAACTGTCCTTCAGACCCTGAGGCTTAGAATTAGACCCTTATCTCCACATTTAGGTACCCAAGAAGAAGCTTGTTGAGAATTTTGAAAACTGATCAGCATACGCCATTCCAACTGACTCTAACCTAAGTTTGCAGGTGCTCAGCTTCCCTCACTGTGCTTAGTAAGGTAGGTGTTCAATGACATCATTGATATTTAAAAGCTAAGTGTGAATTGAAAACTGTAATTTTATCCAGCAGTGTTTGAAGCTATTGTTTACAATAATTTTTCCTAGACTAACATCCTTTGACAAATGTATCTCTAATTTTACAACTGTTGCTTTGATTTTATATTGCTGTCTAGTAGAATATCACTATAGTATCAGATTCAATAGAAAAGAAATGATGGCCTCCCATAACTTGATGTGGTGCCAAAATTTGAAATTATTTGCAAGTAAAAGAAATTTTTGCAAAGCTTCCGCCATGTGTAGTCTACTGTAAAAACTGAAATAATAACAATGTTAGAATAAAGAACAGATTCTTATCTCAAATTCTTTTAAAATGTTTGGATACAGTCATTGACTGTTTCTTTTCCTGCCTACTTTGTTTTTGTTTTTGGGGGGAGGTTTCCATTTTAGGGGCTTTGTGTGGAATGTTGGTATAATTACACAACAAATCTATTTTTTCCAGTGTAATTACCTTAGTGAACCTTAGGCTACTCTACCAGTGTTTTAGAGGGACTTAGCTCTTGCAGGCAGACTCAAAGACTTATTAACCAAAACTTTTATCATGCAGAATTTCCTCACTTATGGAATATATATAAATATGTATTGGGTACATTTTAAACCTATTATTCTTCACATTAAATATTCTTCTGAAAATGGAATTATTCTGTTAGCTATTCAATGCCTGTAGTTTTTTGTCTTTGGATATATGCTGAAATCAGAACTCATTTTTCACTAATAAGCTAATGAGTGTTTATATGCGTTTTATTACTCATAACGGGCCTACCTTTCAGTCAAAAATAGTTGTGAATTGGTGGTGCTGTCAGTGTTGTATCTATAGCAGTAGAAAGTACAGCTGTACTAGCTGCCCAAATTGATTTAGTAGCTTCCGCTGAGCTTGGTTATGATGCTGTGACTAGTTAAATTAAATAGTTTAATTGTAGCTTATGTATTTCGACCACTCCAATGTAGTTTTGCACTAAAAGTTAATAACTGCGCTTAAAATCACTAATTTTCAATTCTTAAATACTCTTCATGTGGAATAGAGAGAAAACATCTAAAGTTGATGTATCTTTCAGCTCTCTTCAGTTCTTAAGCTTATTTTACTGCTTGAAATTCACAGAGTCCCTCATCCTGGATAATTAGGAATATTTCTTAGAAATTACTTTTTCTGTCCTTATCTGTTTAAAGATGTATATTTTGTAATGTATTTACTGCTAAGGTACAATACGCCAAAGCAATCACTATGTATCCACAAAGTTATTACGTGAATATTCATGAAGAAGAAAACTCTGTTTCAGCACTTTATCCTAACCCTTGGCCTTCTGTATGTCCTGCTTGCTTTTGGATTAACCAAATACTGAATAAGAAATTAACAAGAAAGTCCTTGTTAAAAAATGTCATCTGTTATTAAGTGTTCAGAGGTTGGAGCAGTATTTGCTAAAATGAAGTTTTAAGAACTAAATTAAGGATTAAATTAAGAACACAGTGCAAGAGTGGGTTGAGGTCATGCTCAAGGCCAGCATTGCCGACTTTCCTCACTGCTTATTTAAAGCTGATACCGCCTATATTTTGCTCCAATTCAAGCCAGCTGAACTGTTTTGAGTGTGTAGGCAACATTATATACAGATAAAGGCAAACACAAATATTTAAGACTGTAGTTACCCAGTCCTGTGAAATGTGTAGTTCTTCTAGCATTGTACACATGGCTGTCCCACCTAGTTTGTTTGTTTTATAGCAATACTAGATGATTATCTTTGGGCTGATAGTTCAGATAGTTCAGAGTCTTTCCTGGAATAACCCATGGAGCCACTTCTAAGAATTACTCGTCTAAGAATGACTCTTCCTGGCAGGAGATGAGTAGGATTACAGACAACCTGAATCCATTTTTTTGTGGACAAATGTGGTTTGGTGTCAGCATTTAAGTTCCGTAGGATCAGAGTAATTTTCCTGAACAATAGCAGTTTGAAGGTATAATTTTACATGGAATTTTGGAGAGAGGAAGTTAATCCTTCTTCTGTTGTCACTGGCAGGTCATTCTTCTTTATAAGTTTGTAGTCTTGCATACAATATAGTATTATACATCCAAGTAGCATGTGCAGACATTGGAAGTTGAACTGATCTCTCTGAATTATAATTCTCTGTATTACAAAACAGAAGAGTATTACAAAACACCAAGAGCAAGAATACTCAGCTATATTGTTCAAATCAAGCTTATGATAGAATGAATTACTTTACAATAATCTATTCACTTCCTTTTCACCTGGATGTTGTGAAAGGTCAATGAGATTGGTGAAATGATTTTGGGTGGGAATTCTGCTACAAACACCACTCCCTGCTCAGATGTACAATGTCTGTTCTTTACTTCTCTAAGGACAAAGGTCTGTGCAGCCTCATTTCTGGTTCCTTTGAAGTTTATTTCTGGGTCATTACATTGCTGAATTCCTCCACAGTCCTGGCCAATTTGAATACTTAATAAAGAAAAACCTTAGTAACATCAACTGTCTAATCCTATCAGCCTATACTAAGAAGTCAAAATTACATTGAAGGTACATGGATGCTGATTTGGTTTGCCTGAAGAACTTCATAATTACTGATCAATGACTGATGACTCAATGACTTTGTAATGACTCAGTAAACCTGGCAAAGGAGTTTTTGTTGTTGATTTTGTCTTCCGTATGGAATAAGAAAGCAACTCTTCCTTCTAAAGTCTAAGTATAGCACAGTTAGGGTGACTAGTAAGAGTGGTGGCCATATTTGTGAGTGTATGTGTACTTGCAAGTATGTACACATAACTGAAACAAACCCATATTTAAAATTTAGATGAAAGTGGGATGATCAAGCAAACAACAACTAAGGCTTTCTGTTGGAGATGAAGAGAGTAAGGTGCAGATGCAAGAATAATTTTCAGTGCTCTTTTTATGGGCAGCTAAGCATTACTTGTGCTGTGCTAGTCAGTACAGGTGACATATTTCCAAAATCTTTTTACTTTTCTTCATGCTGTCCCCTCCAACCCTACCTGCTGGGTTTCATTTTCAGCACTGTATCTTTGAAGAGATGCCACAAGAAAATTTATGGAGATGTGGCATAGAGGCTTGTATTATTCAGTAATTGTAAATACATGACAGCTTACTATGATTCAGTTAGTCTGTTTTTCCTGATATTTAATGAAGAGGTTGCAAGAAAGAGAAAAGCATAACTTCACAATACTTTTAAAAGAATATGAAAGAGAACTGCAGATACTTGTGAAGTGTTGAACTGGGAAACAGGATCATTTTGAGATAGGAGTCAAGCAAAACACCTCTCAGAGCAACTGGGGTTCAGATACTACTGAGGTTTGACCGTCACGAGTAGGTAAGGACCAGAGAGATGTGGATCAGCTTTTCTCTGTTCCCTTCTGCTTTTTATTTGTTCTACCACTGTGCCACTTTTGCTTTTTATGTGTGAATTTAGCGCTCCACCATACTGTGCATTATGTCTCAAACTACGCTTTACATCTTTATTATTATTTGACCTGACCTACTCTTTGTAGCTTATTTGCTTCTGGCTCAACAGGAATCTATGAAATAAGATACTTTGAGTCTCCTAAGGTACTTTGCTGTGGTGAAGGCATGAAGGCATCGTATCTCTGCATCTACTCTATTTTCTGTGCTCTCTGAAATTCTTGCCTCTGAAATTTCCAGCCTACTGACTGAGTGGTATTTGAGTATTCAGTATGTTACTATTTAAATGTCACCGATTTCCATTTATTTTCTCTCTCTCTTTTTTTTTTTTAATCTCATTTGATCACTTGTAAAATTTAACATTTACCTCTTATAACTTTATTTTTATGCTTTCGTACCTTACCGTATTTTTTACACTTCTTTCATTCATTTCATTTACATTCTTGGCAAATCTGCTGTAGGATAATGCTTGTTTGCTTTATTTTTGCTCCAAAGATTACCAAACAAAAATTTAGGTCTGTCAGTTTTTTGACTGGTGACAATGTTTGTATTCTTCTCCCTAGTCTTCATGTTAGACTGCTTTTAAGCCCTGCTGCTTGGTATGATGTTGTATTGCCAGATGGGAAAAAGGCCAAGTTCTTTTCATTGTCATCAGTAATTTCTGGCCAATCTTTATGGTGCATTTTCTGTTTCTGTTGTTTAACAAGTATTCTAAGAAAGTAAAGTTTTGAGATTCAGGACAGACATCCTGCTAATGCTCTTAATTATTTGAAGTTAAACAGTTCTGATATTAATAAAATAAAATTGTGCCACAAGTTACTGTCATGCTAACTGTAAAAGGGCTAAAATGTGATCTTGAAAAAAATCAGAAACTGTATCCTATACATACATGCATTATCATCAAGCGGAATCACGCAGAATTTCTGGATCCCCATTGAATTATTTGATATTCCCCATTGCTCAACTCTTCGATACCTGTCAGACAGGAGAGATTTCTTAGGCATACCCAGAGAGAGAGTTTCCATGGGCATGGAAGATCTTGTGTTCAGTAATTTCTATAGGCAAAAATAGTGTGTGTGCCTGTGATTAGCCATTGAGTGAACATAAACAAACCTAACGAGCACCCTCCCATGAAGGCCCTGACCAGGCAGCCTGGGGCCATAACCTGCCCCTGTTTTGCTGCACAGGTCCTGATCCTGACTCTCACACCCATGGCTTGACATACTATCCTGTATGTCACAGTTTTGAAAGCACGACAGAAGAGACCCTCAAGAGGAATAGTGGCATTGCTATGATGGGCAAAATTTGTTTTATGCTTAATTTCAGATTTGGGGGGCACTGGTTGTACAGGAGGAATGGGTCTGAAAACACGCTAGATAATTCTTGCATTGTGGTGGGCTTTGTCAAAATGCTGCGGGAGATCCTGCAGTGTCAGACCCAGTCTCATCTGTGTGATGATGAGCTTCAGCCTCTCCATTAAAAATACAGCTTTTAGAAATTTAAACCTTATCAAAGCTGGGGAGACATGACACTGTACCATTTTTTTTTTTCTTTTTAAAACTTTTTTATACCTTTTATTTTTATTTTTTTTAATTTAATTTTATTTTTTTATCCTGACAGACCTTATAAAAGATAATCCTCATTTTTGTAAGGGTCAAGTGCTAATTCTTTCTCATTCCTTAACTAATAAATCACAGCTCGTAAGTGCTTTTAGACATTCTTATAAGGAGTGGCTGAGGGAGCTGGAATTTTTATCTTGGAGAATAGGGAGACCTTATTATACTTTACAATTACCTTAAAGGAGGTTGTAGCAATGTGGGGATTGGTCTCTTGTCTCAAACACAAGTGATAAGATGAGGGGAAATGACCTCAAGTTGCACCAGGGGAGGTTTAGGTTGGATATTAGGAGAAAATTCTTTACTGAAAGGGTTGTGAGGCATTAGAATAGGCTGCTTAGGGTAGTGGTTGAATCACCATCCCTGGAGGTCTTGAAGAAATGTGTAGATGTAGAGCTTAGTAGCATCGTTTAGTGGTGGACCTGTCAGTACTAGGTTAAACGTTGGACTAGATGACCTTAGAGGTCTTTTCCAACCTGAATGATTCTATGATTCTGCCTGCATTAACGTAGATCCCAGACTCAGCTCCAGCGTGTCACTTTCTAAGATGAGCCTTTCCTTTTAGTTATAACAATTCATTAATGGAGAATTTGAAATTAACCTCTTTACTTCTTCAAAAGCTGTTTCTTGTATTTTTGTTCATTCCATATGATGGATTTATGCATTTGTGGCTCAAAAGCTCACTGTTTTTTTCACAAGTGGTTAAGAAATTCCAGCACTATTCCTAGGGTACTTTGACTAACACATATTTATGGGACACAGTATCTTTATGATTTTTTCAGATCATAGTTTAGTTTTTCTTTTGTCAGCAGAAGTATGGCACGTGGCCCTTTCTCTTACTAAGCCAAATTCAGTGCAATTTCAAGCTAACCAGATTCTGTTTGATATCTTTCTCCCAACTTAATTCCAGTTTCTGCACATGACCTCTTCACATTGCCTTGTTCTCAAGTAATGAGAATGTCAGCAATTATTTGTATAATAGTCAGGCAGTCTTTCTTGACCTCAATTTAGTTTTGGTCAAGTGATCTCTTACATGTCTAGTGTTTTTAACTACACATAACTACTCAGTACCTAGTACTAAAATAATTAGGTAATTTGGTGAAATGTCCTGTGTAACGTCTATTTCTTGTTCAGTGATCTTGAATACAAATGTTATTTATACTCTTAATAGTTACATTACTCCTGAGAACACAAGGATCTTACAATTTTTTTCCCTGAAAGTTTACCTTACTTTTTCATCTCCTTGTAAAGCTTCACAAATAGTCTGATTTCTTTTTGTTCAATAAGCTTCTCATACTTATATACTTACACTTAGTTTTTCCAAGATTCATATTATTTGTATAATACTATTTTCACATTACTTTAGGCTATATCACTATTTTTATATTTTTAGTTTTTCACTCTTTACACAGATTGCCATAAGCATATTCTTTCCTATTCTTTTTTTTGCATTTGCTATCCCAGTTACTCCAACAAATTTTTGATATATGTATTTTTCAATCTCTTAATCTAGGGCTAGATATTCCAGTTTCATTATCTTGTTTCTTATTTTCTTAGCCATTTAGTATTACTGTAGAAACACACTTGTGACTGTTTTGGTCCCCTGCTTTGGTCCCCTGCTCAATGTCCTATTTAAATTGCAAGTGTTATGTTTCACATTCTTTTTCAGTCATTCCTAAACTATTTTTGTATCCTGTTTCAGAATGAAAAATCTTTATGTATACGTCTTTAGACACAACTTCCCCAAGCCAGTGCTCTTCCATAGCTTTTAGCCTGTTAGCTTTCCTGAGCTCCTCAGTTTCTAAGCTCAGTCACAATTTTCTTGATTTAACTGTCAACAACTTTGCTTTCAAAATCATGTTGTCAAATACAGGGCTACAGCAAGAATTATATACTAGGAAGATCTTTAATAGATGTGCACTCATACAAATAGTGCTATTCCTGTGAAAACTCAGTGTTTTTAAGTAATCCTTTATATATCAGAAAAAATGTGCTTGTTAACATATTTCGTACTATTTTATTTATTACATTACATTCTACTGTGCATGGAGGAGAGGTGGGAAAGGAATGGCACCAAATAAACATACTCTTGTGGGTAACAATAGCATATTTGGCTTTCGTCACATTAATTTGAATAACAGTAGTCAAGGTCCCCAGTATAGAAATGTTTTTGAAGGCTAGGTGATATTGCTGATGTTAATATTCACAAGAATTTCTATGGATAACATCAACAAACGGCAAGAAATGAAGTATACTAGAGAAAGCCTTAGTTTTGCTGATTTTTTTTCTTCTATATTTCATGGGTGTTTGGATTTGAATTGCACCTACAAATCATGAACTTTAGGGATGTGTAAGGTATAAATTATGCTTCATGTTGTTTATTTCACACCAAATTGTGCTCAACAGAGTTCTACCTGGAGATCATTTAAAATCGCCATGATGGATGCTTCACCAATCCAGTTTACATTTCTCCCATTGCGTAGGAAGAGCTTCACACATATTTACAGCAAACCCAACAAAAGTATGATTGCTTTGAGGCATATAATCTGAGACTGTAATGTGCCTGCCAGAGAAAAATGTTTGTCATAACTTAACTAGGTAAATGACTGATATCCATAGTTCAGAGTACCTACACTTCCAGAAAAAATAATAATAGTTAAAAGATAACTTTTCAGTATTTCCAGTATAATAATTTCCCTGCAATTTAATGCAGAAGATTCTTTAAAGTTGATTCACAGGCAAGTAAATGAAACCTAATTTGTCTGTCCAACATTTCTTATTAGCTTTTTATATATATGAAATATGTGATGAGAATCTCACAAGAAAATACTACCCGCTACTGGTCTTTCAGGCTGGTAATGACGAGGTAGCAACGAGAAGTCCGAGAGCAATCAAAAGGGACTTTAGGGCTTTGGGGTGACTACTTAAAGGATCAGGGGCACAGGTTGTGTTTGCCTCTGTCCTTCCAATAGGGGGGATCGATGCTGATAAACAGACTCATCATATTAACACGTGGCTTCGGGACTGGTGCAACCGGCAGAATTTTGGGTTTTTCGATCACGGGAAGGTCTACGCGACACCGGGCCTGCTGGCACCAGATGGGATGTGCCTCTCTCAGAGAGGGTTGAGGATTTTTGATCAGGAGTTGGCAGGGCTGATAGATAGGGCTTTAAACTAGTGTCTAAGGGGGAAGGGGATAAAACCAGGCCCACCGGTGATGAGCTAAGGGATGGTGTGCTAGAATCAGAGGGACTGTGTGATTTTGAGGCCCTTCGGTCGGCTACACAAGGTGCTGCATGTAGGGAGGCGCATTTGAAGTGCTTCTACACAAACGCACGGAGTATGAGGAATAAAATGGATGAGCTAGAAGTCTTGGCCCAGTCCCACAGCTACAACATCATCAGCATAAGCAAAATCTGGTGGGATGAGTCCTGTGACTGGTGTGTTGGCAATAGATGGTTACAGGCTCTTCAAGAGGGACAGGCAGGGTAGGCGAGGTGGTGGGGTGGCGATGTATGTGAAGCATGGGCTGGACTGTGTGGAACTTCAAGCTGGTGATGGCAAAGTTGAGAGCCTCTGGAGAAGGATTAAGGGACAAACAAATAAAGGGGTTGTTGTCATGTGTCTGTCTATTACAGACCACCTGGCCAGGACAACAACGCCGATGAATTTTTCTTTGCAGAACTAAGAGATGCCTCGAGATCAACTCCCCTTGTCCTACTGGGGGATTTCAACTTGCCAGACGTCAACTGGGATCACCACATGGCTGACACTAGCAAGTCCAGGAGGTTCATAAAGCACCTAGATGATAACTTCTTGGTGCAGGTGCTAAGGGAGCCAACTAGGAAAGGTGCCCTCCTAGATCTGTTGCTGGAGAACAGAGAGGGTCTTGTGGGAGACGTGGCAATTGGCAGCCGTCTCGGTCATAGTGACCATGAAGTGGTTGAGTTTAGAATTTATGGTGACAGGAGGAAAACTGTCACCAAAACTTCAGCCCTGGATATGGGGAAACCAGACTTCAGGCTGCTCAGGGAATTAGTCAGCAAGGTCCCCTGGGAAACTGCTTTTGAAGGCATTGGCATCCATCAGTGCTGGTCAGTCTTTAAGCACTGCCTCCTAAAAGCACATGATCAGGCAATTCCAAAATATCGGAACTCAGGCAAGCTGGGCAGAAGGCTGGCCTGGCTGACCAGGGAACTTCTACTGGAGCTTAGGTGAAAAAAGAAAGTGTGTGGCTGCTGGAAGCAGGGTCAGGTGACGAGGAAGGAATACAGGGATGCTGTTCGTGTTTGTAGGGAGAAAATTCATGTGGCCAAAGCCCAACTAGAGTTGAAGCTGGCCATGTCTGTGGGAGACAATAAAAAAGGTTTTTTTAGATATGTGAACAGAAAAAGGAGAACCAAAGAAAACATAGGTCCGCTACTAGATGGGGAGGGTCTCCTCACAGACAATGACATAGGCAAAGCAGAGAAATTTAACGCCTTCTTCGCCTCTGTCTTCAGCACTGATGATGGGCTTCAGGACCCAGGGTACCCTGAGCTGGAGGACCATGACGGTGGGAATGACAGACTCCCAACCGACCCTGAACGTGTGCAGGATTTGCTGCTCCACCTGGATCCATACAAGTCCATGGGTCCGGATGGGATTCATCCCAGGGTGCTTAGAGCGCTGACTGACATCATCACAGGATCTCTCTCAATTATTTTTCAACAGCCTTAGGAATCTGGAGAGGTCCCATTGGACTGGAAGCTGGCAAATGTTGTGCCAGTTTTCAAGAAGGGCAGGAAAGAAGACCCCAGCAACTACAGGCCTGTCAGTCTCACATCAGTGCTTGGTAAAATTATGGAGAGGATGATCCTTGAAGTTATTGAAGCGCACCTGGGGGACAAGGCAGTCATTGGTCCCACATGGGTTCATGAGGGGTAGGTCCTGCCTAACAAATTTAATTTCTTTTTATGATAAGATCACCCATCTAGTCAATCAAGGGAAACCAGCTGATGTGATCTCTTTGGACTTCAGCAAAGCTTTTGACACGGTTTCCCATAGGATCCTACTGGACAAAATGTCCAGCATACAGCTAAACAAAAACATCATACGATGGGTGAGCAATTGGCTGACGGGCAGGGCTCAAAGGGTTGTGGTAAATGGGGACACATCTGGCTGGCGGATGGTCGCTAGTGGGGTCCCTCAAGGCTCCATTTTAGGGCCAGTCCTCTTCAATGTCTTTATAAATGCTTTGGATGTAGGACTAGAAGGTGTTTTGAGCAAATTTGCTGATGACACCAAACTTGGAGGAGTTGTTGACTTTCTTGAGGGTGGAAAGGCCTTGCAGAGAGATCTGGACAGACCGGACAGCTGGGCGAACACCAACCACTTGAAGTTTAACAAATGCAAGTGCCAGGTCCTGCACCTGGGATGGGGCAACCCTGGCTATACGTACAGACTGGGTGACGAGATGCTGGAGAGCAGCCCCACAGAGAGGGATCTGGGGGTTGTGGTTGACAGCAAGTTAAATATGAGCCAGCAGTGTGCCCTGGCAGCCAGTAAGGCCAACCGTATCCTGGGATGCATCAAGCACAGCATTGCTAGTCGGTCGAGGGAAGCGATTGTCCCGCTCTACTCTGCGCTGGTGCGGCCTCACCTCGAGTACTGTGTGCAGTCCTGGGCACCACAGTACAAGAAGGACATTAAACTGTTGGAGAGTCTCCAGAGGAGGGTGACAAAGATGGTGAAGGGCCTAGAGGGGAAGACATATGAGGAGTGGCTGAGGTCACTTGGCCTGTTCAGCCTGGAGAAGAGGAGGCTGAGGGGAGACCTCATCGCAGTCGACAACTTCCTTGCAAGGGGGAGTGGAGAGGCAGGTGACCTATTCTCCGTTATCACCAGTGACAGGACCCGTGGAAACGGTGTTAAGCTGAGGCAGGGGAAGTTTAGGCTAGATGTCAGGAAGAGGTTCTTCACCGAGAGGGTGGTTGCACACTGGAACAGGCTCCCCCATGAAGTAGTCACTGCACCAAGCCTGTCTGAATTTAAGAAGAGATTGGACTGTGCACTTAGTCACATGGTCTAAACTTTTGGGCAGACCTGTGTGGAGCCAGGAGTTGGACTTGATGATCCTTATGTGTCCCTTCCAACTCGGGATATTATATGATTCTATGATTCTAAATAAATTTAAAGGCTGAAGACTTTTTGTAACATTTTTCTTCTCACTCGGGAAAGAATAAAGCTGTTTTACAGAAAATGTACTGTTTTTAAAGTAATCTCTAAAAATCATGATAATTTGAATAGAAAAAAAAATACAGACAAAAGCCTAAGGATCTGTGAAAAACTGCTTATCCAATTGTTTTACATGAGGACGTGCTGGTCTGTGATGATCCCAGTAAGAAAGGCACTCAGACTGTGCAATGTATCATTTACAATGTTATTTATCAGAGCTGACACTATAAGAAAAGTGAGAATAGTATAGAAAACCTTACATTCCTTTAGATGCTGGGAACACAGAGATGTACAGCATGAAATAAGCCTCTTATCCACATGTAACACACAATGCAGACCCTGTCTGTAGAAAGGGTTGCCCAGTTTTGCTCAGTCATTCTATTACAGGATTGTCTTACAAGAAAACAATTACTTTCATTATTTCTCTGCTATCCAACAAAACAGATGTTCACAAGAAAATTCTTTGATGCACTTTTAGATAAAGATAAGGACAAGCAACTGACACAGAGTGGGAGCTGCCTGCAGCTCCTCTGTTACAAGGAGCCATCTGAGGTTATCCTGTGGCTAAGGAAGCTCTGCAGCACAGCACTGCCTGAAGGCCACGCTCGATGTGTGGAACAACACTGGCCTGAGCCTCCTCAGCTTAACTGCTATGTGGATAACTGACTCTTTGATGTCCAATGATTTTCTAGTCAGGATTACTACAGTAACCCTAGCATTCTCTTTTTCCCTCTTAGGAATGAATCTATGTGCAGCCCGCTTTCATCTCTATGCTAATTTCTTGAAATTTTAAAATTTAATAACTCTTATCACTGTATTTTTTTTCCATTTGTTTGTTTTGTTTTTAAATAGGTCATATTCTTGGGGTGTATAAATTTCCATAGCCATTTTAGTAATTACCGTATTAATCTGAACTATTTCATGCATCAGTTGCCGGTAAAACAGTAGGTTCTATCAACATCTTAAAATTTGTTTCTTTCATAGTATGAAAATCAGTGAAAGATACAAATTCTCACGGTTCTCAAAATGTGTCTGTAGCTGTCTCAGGGAAAGCCTGTTCCTTAAGTGTCTTCATAATTGAGTTTAATTTGCTATTTCTATCAGCATTCAGGACTAGATGGACTTTTTAGCAATATTGTTGGTGAATTTTCCAGTCAGGAGAGCCAGTATAGCTGTTTCGTTTTATCTCTTTTATACAGTCATAGTAGTTTTTGTAGGCAGCAATCTCAAAACAATTACTATTTCTTTTTTTTAATGATTTTTCCACCTTACAGTGCTTTTTTACTATTAATAAATAAATTAATTAAAATAAAATAAATATTTGGAAACGGATAAGTCAGAAAGCTGAGGGCCAAAAAGTATATGTGGTATAGACCAAAGACGCTAAATATGCTGCACTCTATACTATTTCTGTATGTCAAAAAAAAAAAAAAAAGTCCCTGAAAACAGTCAAGAGTACAAGCTAGAAATTGTTATTCTAAACACAAGTCTTTTTAATTATTTAGATTATTTAGTAGGTTTTAAGGGAAATTTATTAGTATACCCTGATCTGGTGATTTTGATGTATTTCTGTTTTAAATAAAATGTATAGTGTATATGATCTGTACTTTTTTCATCTTGTTTTTAGGTGTTCATTTGCATTTCATTTATATTTGTATAACATTGCTTTGTTGTACTTATTCTCGTATCTCAGTTAAGCTCGACCTACAGTGGGGATTGTGCAGTATCTTGAACGGTGTCCAAAACTGAAATTGAGAGAATCTGTGCTTAGCTACTGCCTGCTCCAATGGGTTTTTCTCCCCTTGAGGGGAAACTACAGTCCATAGCTTCACTTTCTACTTTAAAGATTTTTGACAATTGACATTTCATCTTGACAGAGCTGGATGGCTCACCATACAGCTCGCATTAAGTCTGGCCAGGATTTAGGAACTGTTTGTTCTTCTGTGTAACTCCCCTGACAGATTTCAGTCTACAGGGATTTCTAGGATCATGTCAAAGCACACCAACAGGACCAGATTCTCTGGAAACTACAATAATGATCCTGCTTTATTCTAAAAGCAGAAATAAAAGTGTTTCTTTTTTAATGAATTGTTATAGTAATTATAACCTGCAGCCCAGTACCTCTGGCCTTGCCATTGCTTACTAGGCAAACTAGATGGCCACAGGCTTTCCACTGGCTCTGCAAGGCCTCAGGACGGAGGCTTGCTTCATCTAAAATTGTCTTGGCCTGCCTGGAGCCTCTTTCCCTTCCCTTTCCCTTTCCCTTTCCCTTTCCCTTTCCCTTTCCCTTTCCCTTTCCCTTTCCCTTTCCCTTTCCCTTTCCCTTTCCCTTTCCCTTTCCCTTTCCCTTTCCCTTTCCCTTTCCCTTTCCCTTTCCCTTTCCCTTTCCCTTTCCCTTTCCCTTTCCCTTTCCCTTTCCCTTTCCCTTTCCCTTTCCCTTTCCCTTTCCCTTTCCCTTTCCCTTTCCCTTTCCCTTTCCCTTTCCCTTTCCCTCCCCTCCCCTCCCCTCCCCTCCCCTCCCCTCCCCTCCCCTCCCCTCCCCTCCCCTCCCCTCCCCTCCCCTCCCCTCCCCTTCCCTTCCCTTCCCTTCCCTTCCCTTCCCTTCCCTTCCCTTCCCTTCCCTTCCCTTCCCTTCCCTTCCCTTCCCTTCCCTTCCCTTCCCTTCCCTTCCCTTCCCTTCCCTTCCCTTCCCTTCCCTTCCCTTCCCTTCCCTTCCCTTCCCTTCCCTTTTATTTATTTATTTTACCTGCTGCAGCAACTTTTGACCTGATTTGTTTTAATTTGCTTATCTTTTCATGGTATAGCGATAATTTTTTAATAGTAGGGAATAAAGGTCAATTATTCTATGTAGGTTGAAATATTTGTGACTATAACATAATGACATAGCGCAAAATAAATAAATAAATAAATGCAGCCCTGGTATTATAACAGGGACCCTGGAAGAGTAAGGGCACTGCATATATCCCTAGTGTAGAAATGATTCATAAATAAATAAATAAATAAATAAATAAAAAGCTCACTGGAGACTGATGCTATAAAAAACTGACCAATTGTCAATGGAAGTAATGCAGATCTGGGAGTTGGTCAGAACTGGATTTGCAGTAACTAAAAGAACAAAGAACAATAATAC
The DNA here is from genome assembly GCF_964211835.1 of Anser anser. NCBI lineage: Eukaryota > Metazoa > Chordata > Aves > Anseriformes > Anatidae > Anser > Anser anser. Next base: position 17,758,112 of record NC_139721.1, on the reverse strand, counting down.
ATAAAATGCACTGTACATAGTCCACTTGAATGCAATATAGAGTTCCAAATTGCTAAAGAAAGAGCAGGGGCATTATGTATATTAGAAAACATATAAAAATGGTCTGAAGAGGAAGAAGAATTTCTTCTTCCTCACTGTGTTCCTCCTGGAAAAGAAAAAATGCCATCATCAACTTCACCATTACTATTTCAGTGAGGGGTTGGTTAAATGAGGAAGTGTGGAAAATAAGGCTTAGACTGTCTTTACCTTTCTGTTTCCTTCTATTTGCTTTTGATGAACTGGCTTTCTGCATCTGTATTTGCTTCATGAAATGTGCCTAAGAAATGGTCTCCCACTAGTTTAGCCTCTGGCAGATATCCATTCTCAATGGTTGCTTATGACGGGGTGAATTGCTTTCTTGATTTCAGCATATTGTCCAGAAATAAGACAATACTATTTTAAAATACTTTTCAGATCAATCTGTGATGTTACATACAGTTAATTTACTAGCCTATTAAATACATACAATGAATTTACTAGACTATGTATCTATTTTGAGGCAGAAAAATCTTATTAGAAAACATATTTTTCATTAATCCATTAACACTTTAATTTGTGTGCCAAATAGGAGGAATTATTTGTGCAATGATTTAGATGTAGGTGTTCCAGTTGATTAAAAGTATATTCCACTATATTATGCCAAATTCCAATGTTATAAATGTATAAAACAAATTGGGTTGCATAGTGAAATTAGATAATTTCTGCAGTGATTATGAAAAGATCTAAAATGTATTGTGATGTTTATACAGTACTGTTTCTACTGCTGACATAACATTCTCCAAGGTGGGACCAGAAATAATAATAAATAATAATAATAGTATGAAAACTTCTAGAAATTATGTTAAGGTTAACAGGCACAAAGAGAATAGAGAGTTGATTGATGACAGCCGATCTGGCTTTACTAAAGGCAAATTCTTCCTGAAAAATTCTGGACTTTTATGATGGGAGTACAACATTTATGTATAATGGAAGAGCAATTTATATCAACTGTCTGGACTTGGGCAAACCTTTTGACTCCGTCTCACATGACAACCTTGTCTTCAAATTGGAAAGACATAGATTTGGCAGATAGACCACTTGGTGAATAACAAATTTGCTGGATGGTTGCACTCAAAAAATTGTAGTCAACAGGTCCATGTCCAGATGGAAACAAGTGATGAGTAGTGTTCCTCAGGGGTTTGTATTGGGACTGGTACTATTTAACTGTTTTTGGATGTGGACAATGGGATTGAGTGCACTCACAGCTAGTCTATGGATGACACCAAGCTGAATGGTTCAGTTGACATGCTGGAGGGGAGGGATGACATCCAGAGGGACCTTGACATGTTTGAGAGGTGTGGCCATATGAACAATTTGAAGTTCAACAAAGCCAAGTACAAGGTCCTGCACCTGGGTTGGGGCAATCCCAAGCATGATAACAGGCTGGGCAATGAGTGAATTAAGAACTTGGCTTTAACTACTGTTAAATTTATTGCATAAGACATTGTCTTAAAGCTGAACATGGCATCTCAAAAAAGTTTTATGAAGTTTCCATCAGAAAACTAAGTTGTGGGGAGGGAGGAAAGGAAACAAAAACAACAACAACAAAAGAATGGTAGTCAGGGGCATTTTCAAAGTCATAAATGAATACAATGCAACACTCTTTTTTTTCTGACAATCCTACATATTTCTCTATCATTGGGATAAAAATAGTATACTTGTGGTCGTTTTACCCAGCTGGGCAACTAAGCTCCACCACAACCGCTCTCTCACTCCCCCTCCTCCACGGGAAAGAGGGAGCAAATGCAATGGAAAGGGCTCAAGGGTTGAGATAAGGACGGAGAGATTGCTCAACAATTACAGTGACAGGCAAAACAGACTTGGCATAGGGCGATTAGTGAAATTTATTACATACTACTAACAAGCTAGAGAAGTGAGAAACAAAGAAAACAAACTAAAAACACCTTCCCTCCATCCAGCCTCTTCCACCTCCTCCCCCCTGAGTGGTGCAGGGGAACAGGGGGTTGCAGTCAATTCCTAACACTTTGTCTCCACCACTCTTTCACAGTCACTCTCTGCCCCTGCTCCCCGTGGGGTCCCTCCCACGGGATGCCGTCCTGCCCGAACTGAGCCTGCAGGGGCTGCCCACAGGCAGCAGCTCCTCAAGAACTTTTCCCACACGGCTCCGTCCCACGGGGTCCATCCATCAGGAGCAAACTGCTCCAGCACGGGTCCCCCACGGGCGGCAGCTCCCCCCAGACCCCCTGCTCCTGTGTGGGCTCCTCTCCACGGGCTGCAGCTCCAGCCCGGGGCCTGCTCCTGCGGGGGCTCTCCATGGGCCGCAGCCTCCTCCAGGCCACATCCACCTGCTCCACCGGGGGCTCCTCCACGGGCTGCAGCGTGGAGATCTGCTCCGTGTGGGACCCACGGGCTGCAGGGGGACAGCCTGCTCCACCTGGGGCCTCTCCACAGGCCGCAGGGGAACTGCTGCTGTGTGCCTGGAGCACCTCCTGCCCTCCTTCTTCACTTAATTAATAAGTGTATAATAATCAATAATTCTTCAAATTATTTAGAACATGTTCCAAATATACAACATCAGTGTAAATAAGACTAAATTGTTTACCATGTAAAATTTTCTTCAAACACTGCTTTTAAAACTTACTCTCCCTTCTCTAACTTTCTTCTTGTTTCTGAACATTGTATCTTGACAAACATTTGGCAAAATATTGATAAACTTATATTCCTAATTTTTTGTTTTTCTTCTTTTCATTGTGTCATCAAGGAAAAGGAAAGCTTAATGTACTATGAGAGGGAAGAACTAAGTAGGACTTACCCAGCTTGTTATGAAAGATGAAAAGTCTGTTTTTCAAACAATGCAAAATCCAAGTAAGTCTCTTAATTTTCAGCATCTGACAGAGACCGTGAAACCTCAAATGTTTATAAGCACTATAGTTGGTAAAGGAAAATAAACTGCGAGAATCAATTCTAAATACAGTTTAGCAGACCTTCTGCAGAGTGTTTTTCTGAGTCATAGATTCTCTCTGAGTACCTTGTGTCTAAGGTTACCTTCTTTTGAAAGAAATCCCTATGGTGAAAGATGTTAACTTTTTAACAAATCTGCTTTTTGAACACCTGCAAGAGTACACTGTAGGCTCTATCCTTCTCCTTTAAAAATCATTTTTCTTTCACTTATTTTGGAGAACATCTTGTCATTTATCTTTCACGTGAGTGGCTCTGATGTGATTTTTGGCACAGTCCTTAAAGTCAGTGACTCAGCACTGGATTAATTTTACCTTTGCCTCCTTTCTTTACCCTGGCATTTTTACTTTCTACTGGACTCCATGTATGCACTGCATCATGATTTCTGATGCTCTGAATCTTGTATTTTATAACAATATTGGATGTCTTTGCAACTTTGTGAAAGTCTCTAATTGGGATTCCTGAGATTAAAATCATCACTGATACTAGTTTGGGGCCAAACATGACTGTAACCAACTGTGCTGGCTTAATGATGGCTATGAGCTATTGATACCCCCAAATGAAAGAAAATATAATACATATGTGTGAGAAACAATCTACAGCCAATAACACAGGCTCAGGCAAGGATCTCGATGAAGTAGCATTTTTATTTGCTATTACACTGGCAGGTGTCCAGCAAGCAAGAGCGCACAGCAAAAGTATATCATAACCTTATATTCCCTATTACCCAACACTTGATTCCTCCCATTTCCTCGGCTGAATACTACAGGTTCACAAACTACTCAACGTTTATTACTATACCATATATGTACGATTTTATTTGACCAACCGTTAATTTCTCCATTTCCTTATTTTTTTTCTTATCCTTCTCTCATGATTGGAAGGCCTGTGATTCTTTTTTTTTTTTTTTTTTAACTGATTTCACACTGCTCATCTTGTTTTTCTTAGCTATCCTTCTTATTATGGGACAGTGGGACCTTCCACTATCCCCTTATCTCCTCAACATACTCCCCACTGTTATGCCTGCACAATCACTTTTGAATATGCAAGGTTAGTGGAATTTTCCACTGAAAAAACATAACTTTAGTTCTCACATATGTGATGTGTATTATACTGTGTATAATGCCAGTGTATTACCAGTGTATTACTTACTATTATTTCTATTATTTGGAGCATTTCCAGATGTCCTGGAAAAGGCTATTATTGAAGTTTGTTACGTGCCTGAAAACCCACAGTTGGCTCATTAGTGCAAAAACAGAGTGAGTCTGTTATTGGGCATGGGTATCAGAGTTTAAATACATTGTCAGAAGTAAGTGTAAATTGTTTTCTGTGTATGGATGTATTTTCAGTGTGCTTTCCAGTCGATACAAATTTGGTATAGTCAATATTTTTGCCCTTATGAGACATAGGAGAGAGACACAATGTCTGAAGAGCTGCATAGAAATTCAATGCTCTTCAGTGCTGTCACTGCGTCTCCCAGAGAACATACCAGTCTTGTTTTCCTCTGCAAAGAAAAAGTAGAAAAGATTAATTGTTCAAAATACCATCAAAGACAAAACTGAAACTAAGATCTGAGAGCCATTTGTGTTGAAGACACTGCTACAGTCAACTTCAAAAACTATTAGAGAGAAGATCAACAAGATAAGTCAAAAGAAACTGGGGTTATGGAATGTCAGTAAAGCAAAAAAAAAAAAAAATTTCTGAAAGTTCATGATTTTAGTTTCCAATACAAATAGTTATGAGATGTTTAGACATTGGTACAGCATTCTTTGTGTCACAAACATGACCTAACAAAACAAGAGAACTATATGAACTGGCCTCAAATTTGATGTTATTTCATATCAGCTACAGCTGATAAACAGAATGCTAATTTGTTTAGTCACTCACTTACTCTTTCTCAACAACACTTCAGGGAATGCCAAGACCTGCATGTTAACTGTCCCTTAACAGGTAGAAAGTATCAAAGGCAAGCAGCTATATCGTATACATCCTCTACACCTTCTAAATAATCATTAGCATGGTAATACAAGTCTTTAAATAGTGATTTTTAAAGTAGAAGTTTTCTTTCTTAATCCTGCTCCATTTTACATGCACTGCTGTTTTTATCAAGAAAGCTATAAATTGTTGTAAAGGCAATTTCAGAATTGACAAGACGGAACTGACAATACAAAATAACCTTTTTTATTATTATTCCTTCTGCCTGATAACACTCAGTTTACAAAAATAGTAATAGTACTTTGTTTTAGAATCCTTTTACTGATAATACTGTGGGAACCGCTGTTCATAAAGATTTTTTTTCTAAGCATGAAGAAGAGAAGAACATGGATGGGAATGAGGAGGACATATTGTGGATTCAGAAGGGTTTATCTCCGTGTGAGGGTTGAAAACAAAATAGTTAAAAAGCCACACAACTGTCTTTCACAGAGTTAATATCAATGGTCTTTAAGCAATCTTAGTGTTGAGGAGAAAACAAATATGTATATATAGATATGTGTATATATACATTTAAATTAAATATTTTTATTTTTTATGTATATCTATTGTCATAAGCAAAAGGATGAGCAGATTTGTGATTTTAAAATTGTTATTACTGTGCATGACCTTGGATTGTTTATTATAATTTAAATTACTTTCCTATTTAGAAAATGTTAAAATATCTCTGTGAAAGAACCTAACTTGACTTTGGCTATCCATAGATGTTTCAGATTTAGTTGTATATTAGGAAAGCAAGGAATCATGTCTTAGAAACTTCTACCAGTGTGAAGACTCACTCCATAATCTAGTTTTATTTTCCTAGTGGGAAGTGTTAAAATAAAACATACAAGGAGTAATGGAGCATTATATTCAAATTCTGTTGAAGCTACTTCACTGCCTGACAGTTGTATTTTAGGAGTTATAGCAGGATCAGCTATGTATCTGTATTCCTGATCCTGTTATGATGGTAACTATACAGTCATCTGCCACTGTCTCAGAAGGTATCTTGTTTTAAAGCTTTCTTATAAGCTGATAGGAATTGCACAATATGTAATTTATACCATTCCATTATTTTCATTCTATGAGAAACACTACTCTGATCAGCTGCAGCACAGCATCAAATTTATTTCTTTGGAATAAAAAGCACAGAAGATGACACTGATGTCTTAGGACAGCTGAGTAACCAGATGGGGAGTTGTTTAGTGAAGTGTGAATGCACCAATTTGCTAAAAAGATGGCTAGTGCCAGCCAATGTGGACATGACCACCCAGCCCCATGTACCTTGAGAAAAGATACTGCTTCCGGCATTGATTGCATTTAAGGGTATGGATTTAACACTGGAGACCATTAATAGAAAGGTCTTTGACTTTTGTAGCAGAGAATCTGCTTGGTGAGTGGGAGATAGACTTTGTACTGGTGATTCCTTTACTTCTGTTTTCTTCATTATCACAACTGACTCACTGCTATAACCTTTCATTCTGTGAACTGTGCATCAGACAAAGTGTGACATGGGTAAGGTTGTTTTTACTTTTTAACATTATGCAGCAATCTAATTTTTGTTTTACTGGCACATTTAAAGATGTTATTTACAGTACATAATCTTGCAGAAATGTGTGAATGGATTCTGGAGCCAAGTTCCTCAGTTTTTGTCACTTTTATTTGAATCCATCTTCACTAACTTCCTCATGAGTCTTTCAGTTTCACAGTTTAGTGTATGCTAGGAATTCTTAACTGTGTAAATGGTATTAAACTTACCAGAAAAGAAGCTGTCTAGACAGCTGGTAGTATCTTGCATTTTATGCCAATGGATCAAAAAGTGCTTTACAAGCAAATAGAATACTAGCAGTTTAATACTGTAGAGGAATCCTTTGAGATACAGCATTGTCTGAAGTAGATGATTTAGAATAAGTTATGTAAAATACCATCTAGTAATTTCTTCGAAAGAATTTCTTGGTGTCTTTGGACAAATACATATAAATATATAAATATATAAATATATATATATATAAAATAGCAGCTATTTTTTAATATGTATGTTGCTGATCCCAAAGACAGGATACAAAGCTCTATTTCACGCCAATAGTTTGGAATAAAGTTCCTTTTTTTTTTTTCTTCTTCTTGTTTTCTTTTTAAGATAATACCACAGCCACTTTCTGCTTGATGGCTTTTTGAACTCTGCCAGCACGCTGAGGGCACTGCCAGGCCTAACAGTCACTGCCCATTTTGGGGCACCCTCTCACCTTGCCACAGCCCAGGAACCCCTGTCAGCCTCCGAGGCCATCAGCCCCTGCCACAACGAGGCCACAGCAGGGTCAGTCTCCAGCTCTCCACAGCCCTGTACTGCTCCAAAAAAAAGGGCCTAAAATTGTACACCATATCCCATCCCAGCCTCAGCCTCATCCCCTATCCTTGCTGGCCCAATGCCCAGTGAGGGGGCTGCCCTTCTCCCTGGAGGTGACAGTGGGATGTGATGTGCCCTGCCTTCAAGACCCCCAAGGTTCCCAATGCCTGGACCCTACAGGGCCTCTAGTTCTTACAGAGACCTGACACTCCACTTCTCAGCTGCACAGAAGACATGAAAATAAATTCCTAAATTCCTAATATATTACTAAACTATTTGGCAATTTTAAATTATAATAATAGATTCTAATAAAGCTATTTTTTAATTAAATTAACAGAACATTTTTTTTTAAAGCACTTTTTTTTTTAATTAATTCCTGAAAATTCATGTCTGGATATTCTTTCTTGTATAGAATTTTCATTTTTGTTTATTTGACATTAAAGAGATACTAGTACTTTGTATAGGCTCAGGAATGCATTCTATACAGTAACTATAATTATTTATTTTTAATTATTAAAATATTATGATTTGAAGTTGATTAAGGTGTTCAGTCTCGTCTCAAGCCTGAAGTGTCAGATTGCTTCTTTCCCAGATAAGGTGATTCAAATAGTTCTAAATAGTAGCAATTATAGGAGTTTAAGAAATAACAGATTATTTAATAGTATTTAGCTACACAGTAAACTTAATCATATTCAAGTGATTCTTGACCATTATTTATGACATTAAACAATGGATTAAAGGAAAAAAAAGAAAAAGATATCAATTTGACATTAAATTTCAGTTTTTGTTTCCAAAAGTTTTTTATGCATAGCAAAGATTTTCAAACCACAATAAGAGTAGATATGTGAAATATATATATATAGTCATAACTACTATGCATAGAAAAAAAATCCCTTTTTATTGGTCTAAATATTTGTGTACATAGGACTGCAAAACGTTTTCCAGACATCATTGTATTTTAATATTTTAATGGTAGGACGTACCATTTTAAAGAACTTTTGTTGATTTTTTTTTTAATTATTCTAGCTTTGATTTTATATATTTCCCTTTACCTAATCTGTTCAAACAAATTCTGTTTGCCATCAAATACAATATTTCAGTGGATTTGCAATATGTAGTGACAGTGCTACTGCTGCAATTCATATTTATTGACCATGTTATTAGGGGGGGGGAGGGAGAAGCCCTATTTTAATTAAATTTTAATTAAATTATTTTTAAATTATTTTAATTATTTTAATTAAATTTTAATTAAAATGAGTCACTGCAGACATGAACAAATATATATATTATTTGGGCCATTGGATGTTAGTCATGCATGCTTCCACCATTAAAGTACCAGATACATCAACAGATCATTGTAAAGTGGAATTTGCCTTTATTTTAGTTCAGCTCTTTTTTTTTCTTTTTTTTTTTTTTTTCCGGAATTATATTCTTGAAATCCTCCTTTATGTTTCTCCCTCCACCATTCCTCTGTTTATAAGTCTATGAAATGTATTAATAGGTGTCATGGTCTCATCACAAAAATATTTTCAAAGAGAGAAAGTGGGAGAGAGCAATTAATCTTTTTCACAATTAATTAACCTCAGTTTAACCAGCAGTATTAATCAGCACTTTCCCACAGGTACTTAGACTTTAAAGCTCTGCTTACAGTGATGTTTTCACCATCGGTGGCATGACAGAAAAATCATAGGATGAGAAAACAAGTTTAAAGTCATTTTGTTTCAGACATTCTTTTGGCTTAAGCAACTTAGTGTGACAGTGATAGTAATAGTAGTAATTCTTTCACCTTGCAAATATTTTATTTCTCCTTATGCAGTTGAAAGTTGTGTGCTTGGATATTGCAATTTACAAACTTTAAGCTTAAAGCTTTATGATCTGAGGAATTGGATATTGTGGAGACAACCAGCAATCTACATCTGTTTGTACAAATAGCTTTCACAGCTGCTGTTAGGACATATTGAAATTAACTCGGAGAACCCTTCAATTGCTTTGTCTATTTGTGTATTGCAGTGCTAGAGCAATGCTGGAGTAATCTAAAGCATCTTTACACCTCACAGATACAATTTAAAGAAGATGGAAACTGCTTTATTTTTACTCCTAATCATAGCCATGTCAATCAGTGCTTCGGTTTTTGCATTTCCAGCACTACAGAAGTCTGGCATTATATTTAGTAATGCATGATTAGAAATTCCTCTCAGCCTCAACAATGAAACAGGTCTGTGTGCAGTGTAGTGCTTTATTTTGGTAATCTATCTGGGAGAATGCATACAGATGTAAGGTTTTGGTTTTTTTTTAATTAATATCTTTATTTATTTATTTATTTATTTATTTATTTATTTATTTATTTATTTATTATAGGATGATTGGAAGAAGTCCGCTTTGTCATTCTGAATTGAAACAACTTGAGGCACATGGTCTCTGGTTAGATAAGATCTCTATACTCATTGACACTATGAGTGAATATGAGGGGGATTAGGATGAAATTCTGTCCTGCACTGCATTCTCCTTTTCTACAACACCATTAGGAAAATACAGTGCTTCTCAAAATGGTGCAGGCTATAGGAGAGTGGTGGTACTGTAGTGCTTCCTTCACTCTGTCCTTTTCATGCTCTGGCTAGATGAGTTAATTTCCATGCCATACTGGAGCTTCCCCTAGTTCGGCAGGTCCTTTCAGATATCCTTCAGCATTATGCTGCGTAGAAAGTTTCTTAAATGAATACTTCTCTCATATTGCCACTTTTTCACTATTATTAAAGTACAAGGTAATGAGACTTTAAATCCTTCAGGAACCTCTTTCCATATTCTCACTGTCCTCAATAAACCATTTAATTTTTTTCCTACATAAGCAAATTTTATTCTGAAGTTAAGTGATGGCTGCAAAGGGGAGTTATCAAATGCACTCTCAAATCATCAAATACTTCTATACACTTGCAAATGCTTTATCAAATACTCCTAATCTTGGGGTAGCCTGCTCATGTCCTGAACCCGGGTTCAGTGAGCCATGAAAAGAATTAATGAGACCTTGAAATACAGCCATTTATTCTACTGTTTGGTACTAATTAATCAGCATTGGGAAAAAAATAAAAATAAAAATTAAAATAAAATAAAATAAACAGTCTTAACCAAAACTTAAGTATAAAATAAAACCTCCTTGGTCATACAGCTTGCCTCTAAGTGGACATTATTTTAACATCACCATTCATGTACTAACAAATACCAGGAACTGTATATCACATAACTATTTAATCTCTGACAGATAGATAGTACCTGATGTGTTTGCAGGATATTATATCATTTAGCACACATTTAAGCTACCTGTTGTTAAAAGGAGGCATGAAAAATCTAAAAGCATTGTGTTCATTTTTTGATGACTTTTTTTAGATCTATGTTATATCAGAGCTAACTTCAGATAAAATGTAAAACACTAGAGGAAATCTTTCAATTTCCTGGGAGCTATGAAAACAAAAGAAAACAAAAACAAAAAAACCACCTCCTTTTCAATGAAGAATCTAGTTTGAAATAAGAGATATGTCTACTGCCCCTTGGTAAATGTAGATTCCACTTGGCACTATGTACCCACTGCACATAGCTTTCACTATGAAATGTAGCTGCCTTGTATTTAAAAATCTATGTACTTCTGTTTCTCCGATTTTATCACAGACAGGGAAAGAAAGACAAAAACTGGTAATGGGTCAAGAATTTTATGCTGACTACAAAATAGGTTTTTTTGTTTTGTTTTGTTTTTTCTCCTGAAGCTTTGACATTTGTACACAAATGGTTTCCTATGATAGGACAACCAGGTAGAATTACAATGTCTGGAATTTTGCTCTATTGCAGTTTCAGCTATGCAATTCCCTTGAAGAAACACTCTGCCAGCTGTATGAGTAATTATCACTGAACCTACAGTGTTTTTCAGAAATGGAATTTTTGATCACATTTTGCCTCCAAGAACCATTGAAATAAGCAAATTTTGCATTTGCCTGCATTATATATTGTGATAAAGGTGATAAACTCATGTTCAGTAGAAAACGTGCAATTACCATTACTGTTAAGATGCTAATTTGACTTTTCTAAACTTGAAAGACAATTAATTTCAATTTCAGATACTGGCTTACATTTTTTCTTGTTACGTTATCCATGTAGAATGGTGTTATACTGCTTCCTTCAGCCTTACAGTATGTCGAATAACAGAATTTAATAACAGAATTCTATTAGTATGAATATGGGGGCTTTTCCAGATGGATGCATTTGAAAAATGGTATACATTGAATATCAGAGCCAATAGGATTTTTTTCTAAGGTGATATTAATGAAGACTGCTTCTTTTTGCTTGAATGATTTTTTTAGATAGCAGATTGAGTTTGAGGAGACACTGTGTAAAAAAATCTTATATATATATATTTAATCTCACATTTCTGTCTTGGTGTTATTTATACAGCTGACACGAAGAAGAATCTATAATTGCTAAAGTATATATCAGCAAATACTGGTCAAACAGTATCATTATGTACTGTATGTTACATACCTGGGTGTTGAAGTTTCTTTCACGCTGTGAAAACAGTATAGATAGAAATTCTATGCATAATCTCTTCTGAAGAATGAATTTTACTGATATTTTAAGCCACATCAAGACTGACATTAAGAATGTCCCAGCCATCCTTATTGTGCGTAGAAATAAAGTTCCATGGCTGTCAGCAATAGCTCAGCATTTTTATGCAGAATTATACTTAGGAACTTTTTTTTTTTTTTTTTTGTCTTTTTGAGGAGGAGGAGGAAAGGACTGATTTGTAAAACATGTAAAGATCTTGCTTTTGACAAGGAGTCATTCATACACTCTGTAATCAGACTTTTTTTTCCACAGGGTCCTAGGGTCCTAGAAGCTTTTTTGTTTGTTTGTTTGTTTGTTTATTTTGAATGGATTCAGTGTCCCTTAACACTAAAATGAATAAGATCCATTATTACTTATATGGTGCTTTCTGCATGGATAGGGTAAGATTCCAAAGCTCACTGCTCAGTGTTTGCCAGGCTCTGTGGAGAGACAGTAAAGGAATATAGTCTGCCTTGGATATATGTCATTTACTAATGCAAAAGCGATGTAAGTCCTAGCTATAGGACTGCACATTCCCTTTCAGGAATCTGACATGTTAATATTAGCACTATACTTACGACATGATCTTCTTGCTGTTAAACCCACATTTGACTTGTATTGTATTTTGAAAGCAGTCTTTATGAGAGTTTGGGCTTCAGTCATGCTCATGAATATTAATAAAAAAGTTTCTTTAAACTTGGATTAAAGTGATAAATATTGCTTTTAAATATTACCTGTTGTTTTTGTTTCCTTGTTGCTTAAAATCAGCTATAGTGGGTTAAAAAGTTTGTGGCTAAACTTCTCTAATATTTCTTAACCTTTCATTTGGAGGGTTGACGCATGTATGGATAGATATGGGCAAATGTCAAACTGCTTCAAAATTAACTTAATTTTTTTGATACTTTCTGCTGTATGTAAATTTGGTTAAAGCTAGGATAAACTGATCAGAAATTTATTTTTGGATTTTATATGATGTTTATCTTTTTACATTTGACATATTAGCTTAGCTTGTGAAGACATCATGGCAGAATGCATTCAACTGGAATGTAAGGTATTTGAAACAAATTGAGATTGATGATTTATGGTGCAGTGTTTGATTGGAAGGCTCTGTGATACATCATTCCTATTTCTGCTTGTTTGCAATTCTTTTGTAATTCTTTTGTAATAACTTGTTCTTTTTTTTTTTTTTTTTTTCCCATGTTTGGAGTGAGTGATCAGATATTGAACAAATGAAAGGGGTGATAAGCTCAGAGAGCTGAACAACAAAGTACAGAAAAATACAATCTTATTTTTAGTACTTCAGACTAGAACCTATATATGAATCTTTGGCTTGCTCAGTTAACATTTGCCTTCATGAAGGTTCCCTATGAATATAATAAAAGCTTTACTACAACTTACAAAGAATTTTTCATGAAACTTGTTTTCATTCTAAAATCCTGATCTGCTCTAATTTTTATTTTCTGCTATAATGTATCCAACTGAATATTAAGAAAATATTTTCCTATTAAAAAAAGTCCATAAAAAGAAACTAAATTTGGAATGATGGCACCAAGTGTGTGAGGATGGATATTCCAGGTCTTATGCTATTAGTTATTTTTATACCCTTGTATACTATTTGAAAGGAAACTTCTAAAAATAATGTTTTTCATTTTAATAACAATCTTAATGTATTTGAATATCAAAGCTAACATGGGATAAGGAAACTTTTTTTTTTTTCCCTGCCAACTTCTAGCAGAATACCACAAAAAATTAGATAAAGACTACCATCCCCACCAAATCACACCATGTTGTGGAAGAAATGATGCAATCAGTAGAGTAGCTGATCAGTTTCTTCCTTCCAATGGTGGCCCCATTAAGAGGATATCAGCCACTACTGCTAAAAGGCCACAGGGATTGCATTGGGCTTACAGGGATTGAGCTGGTACCAGCTTGCACCAACAATGAGCTGATAGCCACAGGGCTGTTGCCTTGCCTGAACCAAAACTCTGTCATGGCCATGGATGGACAAGGCTGGAGAAACCCAGTCACTGAATGTTCCTTGGAGCTGGGAGAGGCCATGCTGCACCTTCTAGGTAGTGTCCAGAAAGCAGTGTGGGGGAAACTGCCAGGGTAGGAAAATACATAAAAATAGGTTCATAAATATCCAGATGTGAAAAGGAAGGGACCTCCACCACCATGAATACTGTGCTTCTGTTGTGGAAGACTTCAGGATCCTTATGATACATCATAACCTCCTCCAGCTCCATTCTTCTTGAGACACGCTCATGCTGTTGACCTAAGGACACAGGGGAACACTGGAAGAGTGAATATAACACCAGAGAAACAGGAGAGAAGTTAAGTTCCCATATATAATAATTTTATAATATATAATAATATATTACTAATATATTAGTAATATATAATATATATAATAGATATAATATATAATAATATAAAATATTTTTATATAATAATGATTACTGAGACCTTTCTGTCTTAATTTAGACAATGGACATTAGCATTATTATAACTGAATTAACAATGTTTGTTATATCTTTATTAGAATACCAAAACAGTAGTTGAACTATCAGCAAAATCTTTTCCCACATGTACAGCATATTCCTCTTTTTGCCCATAACAAGATGTTGAGTGTAATAACATGCTGGAAGCCTGATGTGCTCTGTTTAGCTAGTCCTAGTAGTCAGGAATTGCCAGGTTAATTCTTTTGTCAGAATGTAATAAGGAAAATTGCTTAGTTTGGATAGCTCAAAGTAAAGCAAGACTAAGTGGCTTATTGATTTATTAATGACACATAATTAATGAACAATCAGTGAACTACAGATTGAACCAATTTCTGAATTTCAATTAAAACAAAAAAACTTACTAGGCTCTTATGAAATGTTAATAATTACCCACAGATTTCCCAGTTCCCCTAAAATGTTTTAATCACACACATAGACACAGAGTTACAAATACATCCACTTTCCTGGGTTTGGGGGTTCCCCTGCTTGCACACCTGTCCTGTGGGTGCTCCAGCTTTGGGCATGCCTTTGTTTCTCCTGACCCATACGCCAGCAAGGAACCACCCACCCAGTTCAGGTTCACAATCCCCAGTGATGGGTCTCTGTGTGCTGCTCCCAGTGCTGCTGCTCCAGAACCTGGGAGCAGACACTTCACACCAATTGGCAGGTCGTGATGCCAGTGGAGAGCAGCACTCGCTGCTGCATCTATTCCAAGGACTCCCCCTGCCATTAAAAATACTCATGCTTCTTTTTTACCTCTTTTCAAGCGGAATGCTTTGTTTCAAATGTCTCCCTTTGATTCCTTAGCTACTGTTGAATCTGACTGATGATCAACATCTTCTTTAACATGATGAGTTTTGTGTGAACACCCTCCAAAAACAGTTTCGGTAGTCCCACTGACATATAATGCATATATTCACATTTCTGTCTTAAGATCTGCTATTATCCAGGCCACAGGTGAGCCCTGTGGGCACTCCACATCAGTATAAATGAATAAACAAATCAGAGAGTAATATGATGTGACATTATAAGAGCAAAACATTATAAAAGGATGGATCAAAAATGCAGCCATTCAGAATTAGTTCTAGGAGATTTTAATGACAGTTCCCGCGGCACTTCTCATGCTATACTGGGATGTGACTTCCTCCCACTTTCCACATTTCAGTTTTGCGTATGTCACCTTCTTCCATTGCTAACTGAACTGTATGCTAGGTTCCACATCAGATGTCCAATGTTTCATTGCCATCCACTTTATTTACATCAAAGCAAAGAGTATGTAAAACTTCATTAAATTGGTAAAGATTTAATTTTCACCACTTTGCAGTCACTGCACACAGATGTAATAGGCTACATAAGGTAAAAATCAATAAGATATCCAGCTCAATTTATCTACAACATCGTGCAGCTTAAACCTGTTGATTTCTCAAAAGAAATATATGTATATTCAATATATTCAGATTTAAATTTCTGTACATATTTGAGTATATACAATACAAGAGAAGTGCATTTGAACAAGCATTTGATTTTTTTCAGTGTAACTGATATTTTCTCAGATTTTTTATACTTTAGGACAGAGAAATGAGGGAGGAAAGGAACAGATCCAAAAGCCATAATGAGTTATATTTTGGATGTGATAATTACGTGATATAGTACTTATGTGTCCAGATCCAGCTGGGAGAGAAAAAAATGGGCGAGTGTCCAGAGGATCTGGAGAAAGCCTAGATGATGCTAGAAAGGGAAAGTTCACAAGAGTGGTATTTAACAAAATGGTTATGGGAGAAAGAACAAAGGAAGAGACAGATCTGCTGGGACACTGGTATGAATGAAATCTGGCATCAGGAGATGCCCAATGTGATTTTATAAATACATTCATTTCCGCAAAAGAGGAACAAAAATCCACACACAATTGGAAAGAAGAAACCTATGACATTATGTTCCCTTCTCATAAAATAAGGCATATGGTTATCTTGAGCATTGTGCAGTTCTGCTTTTAAAGACTGGCTGCCAGAATTAACAAAGCTTTTCCTGAAATGCTGAGATTTACATGCAAAGCATATTGGTGATTCTGTCTTTTGACCTGCAGCTTTTTCCTTAAAATCAAAGTTTGTTTTTTCTCCCAGAGGAACTGCAGATATAAAACTGTAGTAAGGAAAAGCACTCGAGTAAAGGGTAAATTACTTTTTTTGGGAAATCATAGGTCTACAGAACAAAATAAAAATGGTAGTAGAAATGCACTGGCTTTTACCATTGCCATCAAACACCTTTTCTGAGCAGATTAAAATGTATGTTTTTAGAAAGACTTTAATAAATGCAGCTGGATATGAAATTATATTCTAATCATGTAAGAGCAATAATGATATGAAGCACCTGGTTTACTAAGATTTAAAAACAGTTAAACACAATTTAATATTTTCATTAAATTAACTTATTTTTTGTTAGTAAATCTCTGAATCTTTTATTATTATTTATTTATTATTATTTTTTCTTTCGGTGTTTATAACTAGCAAATTGCTTTTTACCTTAATTTAGCTTATTACATTTTATGCATGACAACAGGATTAAAAGGAACTAAAAAGACAAAATTAGCTATGTGGCAGGTGAAACTGGAATTTATGATGAGTGGAATAGAACTATGTTCCAAGTTATTTAGAAGAGGGTTTATAATTTCTTTAGAAACTATCAGTTGACTTTAGAGGTTAGAATACTAATAAACAATATGTAGTTGTGTGCATCTTCTCCTCGCTAAAATTTAAAATGTTGGCCATAAAAGCTGCTAATTCTGCATTTTCTAAAAAAAATACAGCAAAGATATTCTGTCATCTCTTGATGCTGTTCTTCTGAAGTGGATTTTTAATGGAATGGGGTATGTTTCCATGAACCATGAGGACACCAAATGCCTTGAACATTTTCTAATAAGATATTGATCTTAAAGCTCTCTATCATTAGCTTTAACCAGTTTTTAAGGGGTCAGAATTTCTGAAAATTAAGAGTATCAAACAAAAATGCATAAGTATTGATTCCAGAGCCTAACCAACAAACTTTTGTAAAATTAGCTTTAGTAAGGTGGATTAATGATTACACTATCTGAATTCTCAATATTAAAGTTTAAGTGGTCAGCGTATCATTTCAATCTTTGAATTCAGCCTCTCTGTTTCTCTCTTCTTCAGTTTCCAAAAAGAAATTGAAGAGAGAAATATGTGTTTAAGGGAAATCCATACTGCATTTTTCTGAGAAGGGTAAAGCAACTCAAGATCACCTCAAAACTGGATTTTCTGTGTAGTCTCTGTTGCCATGTTTAAACCTAGACTGGGGTCATTTCATGACAGTCTGCTCTGTAGGGAAGCACCAAGAGAAGCAAAATGTATAGGAGTTAAACAAGTTATCATTATTGTTTGTTTGTTTTAATATTCCTCTTTCCCAAAAGTTTTATCTATGTAGTTTCATAGCTAATTCCACTGTGAGTAGTATAACCTGATGCATATTTCCACTGTATTCCATAAATGGAACAAAATAAGATGATAATGTGTGAAATACCCTACTGGGTGCCCTTGATTAATCGCGGCTCAAATTCACTTTTTACAGATTATGCCATCATTTGTGCTCTTTGCACTGTATTCACAGTCCCACTCTTTTAAATCAGGTCTTTTCTTCTATGATAACATTCTCATAAGGTTTCTTCTGTGTAAATTACAGCTCATTATTTCTCTGGGAGTATTGTTGTCTGGTAGTTCTCTGGTCAAATGGCTGAAAACTGTCAGTTTGCAGTGGTCTTTCTAATCACATTTTACTAGATTCATAATGTTTAAGGCCAAAAAGGAAAATGATAACACAAAACATTCATAGATGTACATCAGTTTTACCAGAGTCAAATCTGCAGCATGTCCTGGGTAAGATATTCCAGTGGTTGATAGCCCTCACAGCAGCAGAATTATTTTAAATTTTGCATTTTATTTATAGTCAGGATATGTTTGATCTTCTTCTTAGATTAAAATATGCATTAAAAAAATAAAAATCTTGTCTATTAGTAAAATATGTATCATAGTCCAACTTAAGGACCACAGATGTCTTTTTGTTGACTTAGCTTTCTACTGAGTCCAAAGCTGAAGATATGCATGCAAAAATTATTATAATGATAGAAATGTCTATATTGCCAACTTAGCCTTCTCATTTTTGTTGATCATACTGATTAATATTTTTTTTAAAAGCTGGAATGAACAGTACAATAAAAGAGATGTATATTTTGTGACATGCATGTGAAATACACAGTTAAATTTTGAAACTTCCTGACAAAAACAGTTCAGTCTAATGACAAGATTGTACTGTAGTACTGAATTAACAAGAAAATTAACAACTGCTGTAATACTGAATTAACAAGAAAATATTTAGTGATGTCACTACAGAGTAGCACAACATTGGGTTTCAACTCAGCCTCAAACTTTAATTACAAAGCAGACTACAGAGACAGCACAGCATTCTTATTGTACTTTTCAGTTGTTTCAGCAGCCACATGTGGGTATATGTTCTTAGTTTTACTGCCCTACTTCAGTTTACACTTTCACAGACAGAGTTTCTTTTGAGCCATTCAAACTATGAGCTCATATTTTTTTTGTCCGGCAAGAGAATCTCTTTTAAGGCTTTGAGTAGCTCACTTGTTCTAGAATATAGCTTTCTCTTTTATATCTATTTGGCTTTCTTCTAACTAGCAGCTGTTATCGGATGTGTAATAACATACTGAATTACTGATTTTTTTCCGCAACTATTGGTTTCTTGCAAATTTTGGATAGAGTCCCAAAGAATCCAGGTGTTCAGTACAGAGTTATCACTCTCAATGAGGTTACCAATAAGCTATCAATGAGATAACTCTATATATGGAGATATCACTAAGACAAAATTATCACTGGTCTATAAATGATGGTAAATAATACCATCATTAAATAATAATATAAATGGTCTATAAAAAACATTTATAGTTTTCTGAGTGACATCAGAAGAGTTTATAAATGAGAGATAGTGGAATCACTTTGCTTACATTAAAAACAAACAAACAAAAAACTTTGAAATGAAAAATACCCCATTTGTAAATCATGTCTTTCTGATTTATTGCTAAGTCCAACAAGCATTTCAGTCCGTTAATGAGGTAAAGAAGTCAAGAAAAATGAAGGAGTGGTTACTGTATACTCTATCTTATTGTTGGTAAGTTACTCTAGTCTAGGGCGGAAAGCATTAGCATTTAAATACAAAGACGGCCCATAAAATACACTAGCAAACAAAGCATCTTACCCATGGTCTATGAACATGCATAGACTGCTAGCATATTCTGCCTTCAAAACTTCAGTGAATGGCGCTGACAGAGAGAAAAATCACCACTGCAACCTTAACCTTGCACATATGCAACTGCTTTATTTCCAAGTCAGAAGTTCCACTAAATTCATTGAAACTTACTAGAATAGGCTGAATTAATTAAGTAATTCAGTGAGACACCACAGAATGAAACTTTCATTTCAGTGACTAGACAGAGGAGAACTACATAATGCAATAAATGCATGTTGCAATACATGTTGCAATACATGTTGCAATAAATGCAACAGATTAAGGCTTCATAAGGTATATGTTATATTCAGTGGCATACACATATGTCTCACAATGTAGATTAGCATACATATTGATATCAATGATATGTAATTGATAAACCATATACAGGGCCAGGTGGCATTCCTTTTTCTTACACTGTATTTTTGAAGGATATACATTCAAATGACGTAAACATTTTCTCTACCTCAGCTGAGAAATATGAGCTTTCTTTCTGAAAAATGGAAGGTTGCTTAATTTGTATCTATTTCTTGACAAATTTATCTACAATCTAGATGCATATATTGTCAGAAATTCAGATTGTTACTTGAATTCAAGAGGAAAAATGCAAGTGCTAGCTTGTATGTAGAAAAGACATGCAGTGATGGGAAAGTATTAATGGGAAAGGTTACTAAAAGAATCATTGTAATATCACCAGTGGCTTGTTTGCATAGCAAATAAGCACAACAATAGGCATATGACAACATGAAATAGATACTATACTACCTTTTCTTGTTCTTTTTCACTGTGGCGTCAAGTTCAATACGCCTGGTATGGTGAAAAACAAAACAAAACAAAACAAAACCAAAAAAAGATTATAATAAAAGTTTTGCAGCTATGAATATGTTAGACATAATTTAGATATATATATATGTATTTAGAATTTTAAAGTAAAACATTAAACAGGAATTGGACTCGATGATCCTTGTGGGTCCCTTCCAACTCAGGATATTCTATAGCATAGAACCATAAAACAGCTTGGGCTGGAAGGGACTTAAAGCTCATCTAGTTCTATCCCCCTGCCATGGGCAGGGATGCCACCCACTAGATCAGGTTGTCCAGGACCTCGTCCAATTTGGTCTTGAACACCTTCAGGAATCGGGCTTCCACATTTTCTCTGGACAATCTGTTCCAGTGCCTCATGACCCTCTGCATAAAGAATTTCTTTCTTTTAGTTTAAAACCATTTCCCCCTTTCCTGTCATTGTCTGCCCAAGCAAAAAGTTGTTCAGTTGCTTTGGCATAATTAACCAGCAGATCTGATTAAAAACAAAACAGAAAAATGATGAAACAAAACCAACAAAACTATTTTCTTGTCTTTGTGTACTTGCACCTGCAGAATTAACTTCTACATTGGAGTTTAGTAGCAGCACTTTAGTAGTTTTGTAGCACTGTTTCATCTAATTCCTTCTCATTGGGAATTCTCTTCTAATTCCTTCTTCCATTTAACTTAATTTTCTTTGAAAATCTGTGTCTTAAGACTCATTCTAACATTCTTCTTTTTCCTTCCTTCCTGATAGACCCCTGAAAAGTGACCTAATGATATGTGAAACAAGACAGCAAGGCACTATTTTTTTTTTTGTTAATGTTATTATGGGATACAGCTTCTCATCTCTTGTCAATATTAGGTATCAATATTCAAATCTCCAATGAAATGCTTACAACTGAGAGCATAAGAAACTTCTAGTTGAAGAGTAACAACATAAACATTGTGAGAGAACTTTAACTAGCTCAGTTAGCTGGGAAGATTCATAATTCTCCAACTTACCAGATATGATTCTGTTTCAAGAACTTGAAGCTAAAGTAGTGATAGCTGACTTTTAGCTACCATAAGACCATAAGTTGAAAAGAATCTTAACTTCCTGTCCTCCCTCCGATCTTTGCTTAGAAGCCGATACAAACACCTGTGAAAATAAATAAATAAATAAATAGAAATAAAAAGTCAGCAAAACAAAGCTGAAGAGAAGTGATGAGCAAATAATGGATTTTTCAGTTCACTGAAGGGCCTCCAAAAAAAAAAATGTTTCCAGTAAGACTTAAAAAGCTTTTTTTCCCCCTCTAAAACTGGGTTGAAACAAAAAGTAAAAGAAAGTGGTTAAGCAAAAACACTAGTTTCTTCTAAAAAGAAAGGAAAAAAAAACCATATAAAGTATTTAAAATAGAATAAAAAGTAAATCCAAATCATTTTTTAACATAATATTGAATGAATGTCTGCAATATTTTGGTGTAGAAGGGAATGAATTCTTAATTAACAAAACTGACAGTCTTTGTCTAAAGATGTACACACATACATGAAACACCACCTAAAGATTTTGCAGAACAATACCAAATTGTTGTTATAGGTAGTAATTTAGACATAAGATGGTTCTCTTTTGAATAAGTTGTCATTTTAAATTCATTACTGTATTATCTGAGTATACTACTTATGTTAAAACGTCATAAAAAATGCATAACCATATGTTAAATATATGTTATATCCATTTGTGCCCATTTCATTCTGAGGTTTGGAATACAAACTAGACACCAAAATCATTTTCCAGTGATTGAACTTCAAGCTTTATTTTGTGCTTTCAGTATTAACCACCACCCACTACTTCACCCACTACTTTTTACATCCAGGCACCTTTGACAGAGCATGTGAAATACTGACCTAGGAATAACTTGTTTTATTTTTAAGTGTTTAAACTTATCTTTTTTCTCAAAGTTGTATCTTAACTATTAATTCTAAGCGATGTCTTGAGCCTTTCACAGATTCACAGATTTCTCTAGGTTGGAAGAGACCTCAAGATCATCGAGTCCAACCTCCGACCTAACACTAAGTACTCCACTAAACCATATCCCTAAGCTCTACATCTAAACGTCTTTTAAAGACCTCCAGGGATGGTGACTCCACCACCTCCCTGGGCAGCCCGTTCCAATGCTTAATAACCCTTTCGGTAAAGAAGTACTTCCTAACATCCAACCTAAAACTCCCCTGTCGCAACTTTAGCCATTCCCCCTCGTCCTGTCACTAGGCACGTGGGAGAATAGACCAACCCCCACCTCTCTACAGCCTCCTTTCAGGTAACTGTAGAGAGCGATGAGGTCGCCCCTGAGCCTCCTCTTCTCCAGGCTGAACAAGCCCAGCTCCCTCAGCCGCTCCTCGTAAGACTTGTTCTCCAGACCCCTCACCAGCTTGGTCGCCCTTCTCTGGACTCGCTCGAGCACGTCCATGTCCTTCCTGTAGCGAGGGGCCCAAAACTGAACACAGTACTCGAGGTGCGGCCTCACCAGAGCCGAGTACAGGGGCACAATCACTTCCCTCGACCTGCTGGCCACACTGCTTCTTATACAGGCCAGGATGCCGTTGGCCTTCTTGGCCACCTGAGCACACTGCTGGCTCATATTCAGCCGACTATCCACCAATACTCCCAGGTCCTTCTCGGCCAGGCAGCTTTCCAGCCACTCATCTCCCAGCCTGTAGCTCTGCTTGGGGTTGTTGCAGCCCAGGTGCAGGACCCGGCACTTGGCCTTGTTGAACTTCATGCAGTTGACCTCAGCCCATCGCTCCAGCCTATCCAGATCCTCCTGCAGAGCCTTCCTGCCCTCGAGCAGATCGACACACGCACTTAGCTTGGTGTCGTCTGCAAACTTACTGAGGGTGCACTGGACGCCCTCATCCAGATCATCAATAAAGATATTAAAGAGGACCGGCCCCAGTACCGAGCCCTGGGGGACTCCACTAGTGACCGGCCTCCAACCAGATTTGACTCCATTCACCACAACTCTCTGGGCCCGGCCATCCAGCCAGTTTCTAACCCAGCGAAGCGTACGCCAGTCCAAGCCCCGAGCAGCCAGTTTCTCGAGGAGAATGTTGTGGGGAACAGTGTCAAAAGCCTTACTGAGGTCAAGGTAGACCACGTCCACAGCCTTTCCCTCATCCACCAAGCGCGTCACTTGGTCATAGAAGGAGATCAGGTTCGTCAAGCAGGACCTGCCTTTCATAAACCCATGCTGACTGGGCCTGATCGCCTGCTTGCCCTGCAAGTGCCGCGTGATGACACTCAAGATAATCTGCTCCATGAGCTTCCCCGGCACTGAGGTCAAACTGACAGGCCTATAGTTCCCCGGGTCTGCCCTCCGGCCCTTCTTATAGATGGGCGTCACATTGGCTAGCCGCCAGTCAACCGGGACCTCCCCCGATAGCCAGGACTGCCGATAAATGATGGAAAGCGGCTCGGCCAGCTCCTCCGCCAGTTCTCTCAGTACCCTTGGGTGGATCCCATCCGGCCCCATCGACTTGCGCACATCCAAGCTCCGTAGCAGGTCGCCAACCATTTCCTCATGGATAGCGAAGGCCACATCCTGCTCCCCATCCCCTTCCACCAGCTCAGGGCACTGGGTGTCCGGAGAACAACCGGTATTGCCGCTAAAGACTGAGGCAAAGGCGGCATTAAGCACCTCAGCCTTTTCCTCATCCTTAGTAACTAGGTTTCCCCTCGCATCCAGTAAAGGATGGAGATTCTCCCTAGTCCTCCGTTTCGCGTTGATGTATTTGTAAAAGGATTTTTTGTTGTCTTTAACGACAGTAGCCAGATTGAGCTCCAGATGAGCTTTGGCCTTTCTAATTTTCTCCCTGCACAGCCTCGCTACATCCTTGTAGTCCTCCTCAGTGGCCCGCCCTTTTTTCCAAAGATTATAAACCCTCTTTTTTCTGCTAAGCTCCAGCCGCAACTCTCTGTTGAGCCAGGCCGGTCTTCTTCCACGCCGGCTCATCTTTGGGCACGTGGGGACGGACCGCTCCTGTGCCATCACGATTTCCTTCTTGAGGAGCGCCCAGCCTTCCTGAACTCCTCTGCCCTTCAGAACCGCCTCCCAAGGGACTCGGCCAACCAGTGTCCTGTACAGCTCAAAGTCAGCCCTCCGGAAGTCCAAGACAGCAGTTTTACTGGTCCCCTTCCTGGCCTCGCCAAGAATAGAGAACTCTACCATTTCGTGGTCACTCTGCCCCAGACAGCTTCCGACCACCACATCTCCCACCAGTCCTTCTCTGTTTGTGAAGAGAAGGTCTAGCGGGGCACCACCCCTGGTAGGTTCACTGACCAGCTGCGTCAGGAAGCTATCTCCCACGCTCTCCAGAAACCTCCTAGACTGCTTTCTCTGTGCCGTGTTGTGTTTCCAGGATATGTCCGGGAAGTTGAAGTCCCCCACGAGGACAAGCGCCGACGATTCTGCAACTTCTGTCAGTTGCCTATAAAACTCCTCATCCGTCTCCTCACCCTGGTTCGGCGGTCTATAGCAGACCCCCACCAGGATGCTAGCCTTGCCGGCCTTCCCACGGATCCTAACCCACAGGGATTCAACCTTATCATTCCCAGCCTGGAGTTCCACAACATCAAAAGATTCTCTAATGTAGAGAGCCACGCCACCACCCCTTCTGTGCTGCCTGTCCCTCCTGAAGAGCCGATAGCCAGGCATTGCAGCACTCCAGTCGTGGGAGCAGTCCCACCACGTCTCCGTGATGGCAACCAAGTTGTAGCCTGCCTGCTGCACAATGGCTTCCAGCTCCTCCTGTTTGTTACCCATGCTGCGTGCATTAGTGTAGATGCACTTCAGCTGGGCCATCGCCTTCTTCCCCGGCCTAGCCATTGTTTCCCCCGGCACAGCTCCAACAAGCCTTGTTTGAGCCCCGTCCCCCTTCTTACCTAGTTTAAAGCTCTCTCAAAGTCTTGAGCCTTTCTACAAAAGGTCCTCACAAAAGCAATTGAGAGAAGAGATACTTGACTGTTCAAGTAAGAAAAGAGAACAAAGAACTGTAAAGCTAACTTATCAGTAGCTTTAATTTCACTGTCTTTCATTTGGCTCTAATGAGGGAGAATCACGTTGTTGATTCAAAAATCATCAAACTAAATTCATGAAAACCGTAGACCATGGCCTGGAATAATAGTACAGAACCAGTAAGTTCCTACTGATAATCAGTTTGCAAGAAGAACTACCAAAAGCATAAATATTTAAACTTCACAATCAAAAAAAGATTGTCAAATATATTTTGAAATCATACGTTATAAAATTGTTTCAAGCTCCCATTTTATTTTGAAAAAGTTCTGAAGATGAAAGTATGCTAGACTTCACAGAAGTAGTGTTGTGAACTTTCTTATATTCATTTATTTTTCATGTCATGTTCTTCTGTTGTAGGCAAGTTGCAATCTGGGTAACATTTGCAACCTGAATTCTGCAATTCCACCAGCTGTCCAGAGATGACTGGCAGTCACATATTAAGGGGAAGAAAAGAAGCATAAAGAAAAATAAGATAAATCTAATGATATACATTTCTTAAGAGGTCAGTTATATTGAGCTGAAGTTCTCCCCCCCCCCCCCTTTTTTTTCTTTTTTTTTTTTTTTCCTCCCACGAGGAGAAGTTAGTAGCAGGTTAGTAGAAAATTCCTTGTTTTCATTTTTCATTTTTTATTTTTTTTCCTCCTAAACCCCACCTTGTCATCTTTTCACTCAACATGAAAAATATATAGCTTGCTCTTAAACTTACACTGATGCCAGGTTGAATGTTACCTGTCAGAGCTTGGAGAAGAGTCCATCAGTGTCACTGTACCCTCCATGCCCTGAGGTTTCTCCTATAGTCTATTTCATTACCTTATGCTTAATACGCAATTTGCCATTCTGAATTCCAAATTTATCATAAGGCCACAGGTCACTTTTTTTGGAAAAACTAGGCAGGGTAAAACAAATGAACAAACAAATAAACAAACAAAAAACCCACCACCAACAACAAAATAATCAAGGATTTTGCTGTCATGTTATTTTACTTGGATTGGACCCCAATGAACTTTATACTTTCTAATAAATCCCATTAAAACAGCTGGAGCTTTCCACAGAACTCCAAAACTATTAATTCTCTGGCTTGTGAAGCAGCTTAGGCTCATGATGTTAGGGAGGGCCAGAGATGCTAGAACTAAGAAGCCTCTCTGGACATGTGTTTTTTGGTTTTGTCTTTTGTATTGTTTGTTTGTTTGTTTGTTTGTTTTTACTATACAATTGTGTATATTTGGGTCCTATAAACAGATGATGATATGAAGAAGCCAGACTAAATAAGTGATATATTAGTCCCTCACTAAGGGAGAGGTTATTCTAAGAGCTGCCGATTTTCAACTCAATGACTAACAACAAGGGTTCTTCTTTCAGTGTTGCAGCTTCAGGAAGAACAAAGCAAATCAGAGAAAATGAACAGATGCACAATAAAATAACGATTGAACTGTTAAAACCTTCATCAATTTTTCATCTGTCATTTCACAAATGGATATTTTACATACTTGTGACAAACTTCTGAAAAAAGTCCTTGTCTGAAAGGTTTGATTTTGCATGTTTACAGATTTGAAATATATCTGATTTTGATTTAGTTCTGGTCTGTATTCATAATTATTGGCATATTGCCAGTTCTGTTGGTGGTGAGAAAGAAGGGAAGATATTCATACGTGTTTTCTTTTAGAATGTAAAATGTGCTTGTAAAATGTGCTCCACTGGCAAAAGTTTAATTCCTTTCACTTCAAGAATTAAGGGGATAAAAAAAAAATAAGATCCTCACAAACACATCAAATAGTTTTAATGTTTTTCTCCCACTGGAGTTTAATTTCAGTAATTTATTTTGTTTTGTTTTCTGCTGTTTAATTCTAAGATACCAAAACTGACATGGATATGATTAAGTTAATTTAACTCACAGAACAGAAAGATTTTTTTTTTTTTTTCCCTGTGAAAACAAAATGACACGAATGAAAGAAAAACAGATTTTTCAATGAACTTCTGTATTTTCATGATAGTCTTCTTGGGACTTCTTAGTTTCCTTTTGCTGGTAGAGGAAGAAGGTGTCCCAATTCTAGCTCATTATACTTCAAATAGCCCTTTATAATGAGAAACAAAAGGCAGTTATTAGAAAAACAATCTGTCTATTTTTAATTGAAAGAATGCCATTCAATAATAATAATAATAATAAAAAAAAACCTACAAGTATTTCCTTGCAATATGTGATTTATATTTCAGAGATTAGAGCAGGTAATTTATTTTTTTTTTTAATTTCTTTTGCTTCAGAATTTTCAGAGCAAGTTTTTAGAGCACTAAAGAGCTGATGTACTGATTGCTACACTGTCAGGATACTTTTTGCATCCTTCAGAAAGAAAAGACTGCTGAACACAGACAGCTCCCCAAACTGATGTTGATTTCATTACAATGGCAAATTGTATACTCCATGTATACTCACACAGCATGAGAACATTGAACTTGGCCAGCTACCTCTTATCTCATCAGGATGGAAGAGACTTGTGAAAGAAATGGGCCAAAGAAAAGCAAAGAGAGAGATTAGCATCTGACATCACCTTTATTTAGTGAAGTAGACTACTTGTACAGTAAATAATGGTGCAAACCACAAAACAATAAGAATTAGCAGCACTGACTTTATTTTTGATGCTTTCTAATAAATTACCTTATTTTAATCCAAAACGTAAGATCACTGTTTCTTCAGTACCAAACCACCAGCCAACTGTGTCCTGTGAAGATCTCATGCTTTGTTTAAATAGACATTTTGTTCCCTGCTTCCCTTCCTTTTTCAACTCTGTGCTTATGGCTGATATTTTTCATGACATCACCGACTCACCTTAGGATTCTTCATTCAAATCTCTTCTTCCGTTTACTTGTGTTTGTCTTACACAAACTGCAAGATTGTGTAGAAGGACCTTTTTCAGTGTCGCAAGGGATAATAAGAAAGCAGGAGGGACAAAGAGGGGTGACAGAAAACAGTATAAAAGGTATGTTTGTGTGTAAAAGAAGGCTTGTCAGTATGGTTGTCTGGTTGAGCCCTGTGCCGGATCACCACAGTCTGCCCTGCCTTCTTATATTTCCTCATTAAATCTTCTCATAACTCTGTCTCTTTGTAGTCACATTCTTTCCACTGTGTATGTGTGCTGCAAGTACTACATGTGAGCTACTGGTGAGACCTTTGTGTGTGAGTGAACTGGATGCCATCTCCTAAAGTCAGACTGAGCATCTGGGCACCCTCCACATATGGTTGTCAGCTGCTGGACTGAGTAGGATCCTAGCATTAGCTAGTTGAGTGAGTGAGGTCTTCTATAATATGTGGGGCCATGTCTGTACGTGCCACAAACCTGGTATGCATGTGCATTCCCTAGCAAACTTTAAACTGGACTAACTGGCAAGTAGCAGGGACCTTGGGTCCAGACCAAGGTATCAGGTAGTGGGGGTGTACTGGGTTCATGTTGCAAGGGCTTGGTACCAGAAGGGATGCAGGGGTGACCTCTATAAGAAGAATCCAGAAGCTGCCCGATGTTAGATAAGGGCCAGTTTCAGCTGGCTCCAAAGAGACACACCACTGGCTAGAGCCAAGCCAATAAACAATGTTGTTTGCATCTCTGGGAGAGCAGATTTAAGAAAGGGAAAAACAAACAAAAAAAACCCTGCTATGCAGCAGCAGCTGGCAGAGAGGAGTGAGAAACAGCCCTGCAACTCCCAAGGTCAGTGCAGCAGGAGGGCAGGAGGTGCTCCAGGCATGCAGCAGCAGTTCCCCTGCGGCCTGTGGAGAGGCCCCTGGTGCAGCAGGTGGATGTGGCCTGTAGGAGGCTGCGGCTCATGGAGGGCCCCGGCAGGGGCAGGCCCAGGGCCAGAGCTGTAGCCCGTGGAGAGGAGAGAGGACCACGCATGAGCAAGGGGTCTGGGGGGAGCTGCCGCCTGTGGGGCCTGCTCCTGACAGATGAACCCCATGGTAGAAGATGGAAGAGATAGAAGAGGGTAGATTTGGGTAAGGTATTTTTAGTTTGCTTTTAGTTTCTTACTATTCTAGTCTGCTGGTCATAGGCAATAAATTATATTGATCTCCCTGTGCCGATTGTGTTCTGCCCATGACAATAATTGTTGAGTGATTTATTTCCCTGTCCTTATCTCAGCATTTGAGCCCTCTACATTGTATTTTCTCCACTTTTTTTTTTATTATTATTATTATATATTTTTTTTTAATTTGAGGAGGGGGAGTTAGAGAGTGGTTGTGATGGAGTTCAGCTATGCAGCATGATAAAACCACCACAGGGGGGTTCTGTGCTGGTACTCACAGGGGAACTTAAGAATGTGGTATACATGAGGGACAAGTGTGTGAGTGTGTGTGTCTGTCCAGAGAACTTCAAGCTGGACTATCAGCTGAGTGAGTGACCTGTGACTTGAGTAAGGGGCCTAGGATCCACCTGCAATAAGGTGGCCAATGGGCTATCACCTTCTTTTCGCTCTCATAAGAACATAAACCATTTAAAATCTTTACCTTTTTTTGAGTCTTCTTCCTTGGTATGCTATGCACTTTGTTTGCACACTTAAATACTTGTCATTGGCTAGGAAGACAATTACTTCAGATATGATTATCCTCATTTACCTTCTAGATTGAATTGTCTAGACCCTGATTATTTCTTTACCTATTTTGCTGTCATTTTTGATTCTCATTTTACCCTTTGTAAGTGGAAATTCCCAACAATTGATGTAAAATAATGTGAACACTGACATGGATTATTGATATGACTTGAAGCTTTATCCCCTCCTTAATGCATTTGGAATGAGTGCAGCATAATTTAGAGCTACATGTCTCACAAACATAGGCTATGAGTTGGTGTCTGTCTATCAGAAACACCAGCATTACAATCAATGCTGATAAATGCACAGATGCTTATCACTGACCCTTTCCATAACAGTCCTTTTCCTGTACTGTTCCTCATGCATCATCTACAAAGCTAGACAGACTTCTTTTGCAGAACTCTTGGTGGTGACATGGTTTTGTCAGGTATTTCACCAGTCCTTGGATGTCTCAGTTTGTTCAAAGTGGTGCACTGATTGTTCAGTCTTCAGTTAATTCAGAGAAATGTTATTTAATATATCTGCTGCCTACATGGATGATACCTGGATTTATCCATTTTGTCAAGTTTTCTTCCATTTTAGATATTATTTTTCCAGTTCTAGGCTTAAAAATCTAAAAATTAGAAAAGGACAGCAAACACCTTTATGCAAACTTTTTCCACACATGAATAACATGAATAAATACATTTAAAAATAATAATAAAGTTTCACATTTTCATAAATATAGAAAATAGATGAAAAAAAAAAACTGTTGTCAAATGGTGTGAAAGTTCTTTTAAAATATGTATGTCTCCTGTTATTTCTGAGAAACATGCTGAATTACTAAGGAGGAGTGCTGGAATTCCTTTGCTTAATTCAAAAAAGAGTTTCCTATCTTAGTTCACTCTGCATCAAGTAATACAGTATCATTTACCTTAATATTCTGTGTAGTAGCATATGCCTATCAGACTCCAGGAGAGAAAGAGGTTCTTATAGCCCTGAACAAAAATGTGTGAAAAAAGAAAAGGCAACCTTTGTCGAACTGAAATATTTCAGCTTTAAATTATGCATATATAATGAATTTTATTAAAATTTTTAGTTT
Source organism: Anser anser (assembly GCF_964211835.1). Taxonomy (NCBI): domain Eukaryota; kingdom Metazoa; phylum Chordata; class Aves; order Anseriformes; family Anatidae; genus Anser; species Anser anser. The sequence continues at coordinate 17,726,894 of NC_139721.1, read as the reverse complement.
AAAGATAAGAGATCTTAAATACAGTAGATGGGTTTCAAGGTGCTGTGGCACTGACTTCTGTTGTTTAGGATGTTTTAGCAATATTAAAGATAATGTAACCATGAATAATGGGGAGTTTCATATTCCTGCTAACTGACCAACTGTCAAAAAACAACATAATTTTTATAAACTCCTGAATAGCCTATTGTTTCTCAGAGGTGAAATTCCAAGATAAACATGTTAAATTTATGCTAGTATGCACATGAAACTGATTATAAACAAAACAAACAAACAAAACAACAACAACAAAAACACCTTGAATGGAAATATGAAAATATACTCTGCTTTATTAACTTGTGTTGTCCTGGTTATGAGACATCTTTGTGGTGACATAAAAGAATTATTCTTTTCTCTTGTTTTTATGTGCTAATATCTATTTCCTAATACTTGTCCAAACTGAGTAGTATTTAGACTCTAGTGCAAAGAGTTTTGTCTGTTTTTCTTCTCCCTCTCCTTTCCTTTGGTTCTTATTTTCTGTCATTTGCCTTGGCTGCCCACCCTCATAGTGTTTTCTGCAGACTCAGTGTTGTCAGAACCTGATAAATTGGTGCTTCTATTTGGAATAAATTCCTTTTCTGCTAAATCCCTAATCCATCTTCTTATGACAGTGATTTTTGACAGCTCTGTTGCACTGGTGTTTCTGTCAATATTATTTAACTATGCTGTGGATTGGACACTTCACAGCCTTTGTTATTGTATAACTGCTTTAAGAATATTGTCATAACCTTGTCTGATCCCTAAAACATACAGTTTAAAGTGGAATATGTCATTTGTTTTCTACCAAAAAAAAGCAAAAACATTTACATTAATTGCATACCCATACTACTGTGATTTATCACAGAATCTCAGAATCGTTCAGATTGGAAAAGATCTGAAAAATATCATCTAGTCCAACCTTTAACCTAGTACTGACAAGTCCACCACTAAACCATGCTACTAAGCTCTACCTCTACACATTTCTTCAAGACCTCCAGGGATGGTGACTCAACCACTACCCTAAGCAGCCTATTCTAATGCTGCACAACCCTTTCAGAAAAGAATTTTCTCCTGATATCCAATCTAAACCTCCCCTGGTGCAACTTGAGGCCATTTCCCCTCATCACTTGGTGCTTGAGAGAAGAGCCCAATCCCCACCTCGCTAGAGTGCTAATTATCAAAGAAGGTAATTGTAAAGTATAATAAATTCTCTTCTGATCCTCCTTCCCCTAAGCTAAACAACCCCAGCTCCCTCAGCTGCTCCTCATAAGACTTGTTTTGTAGACCCTTCACCAGCTTCATGGCCCTTCTCTGGACACACTTCAGCATCTCGATGTCCTTCTTTTAGTGAGGGGTCCTAAACTGAACACAGTATTTGAGATGTGGCTTCACCAGAGCCAAGTAGAGAGGAACAATCACTTCTGTAGTCCTGCTGGTCACATTATTGCTGATATAAACCAGGATGTTACGTGATATAAGTCAGCCTCATTGTCATGTCATTGAGTAGCCCACCCTTTCTTCCAAAGGTCGTAAACCCTCTTCTTCTTCCTGAGCTCTAGCCACAGCTCTCTGTTCAGCCATTTTTCTTCTGTGCTGGCTCATCTTTCAGCATGTGGGGATGGCCTGCTCCTGCACCTTTAGGATTTCTTTCTTGAAGAGTGTTCAGCCTTCCTGGACTACTTTGCCTTTCAGGACTGCCTCCCAAGGGACTCCTTCAACAAGTCTCCTTAACAGGCTGAAGTATGCCCTCTGGAAGTCCAAGGTTAGAGTTCTGCTAACCCCCTTCCTTAGTTTTCCAAGAATCAAAAGCTCTGTGCCTGAGATGGCCTCCAACCTTCACATCACCCACATGTCCTTCTCTATTTACAAGCAAAAGGTCCAGTGGGGCACCATCCCTAGTTGGCTTACTCACCGTCTGTGCCAGGAAGTTATCTCCCACACACTCTAGAAACCTCCCAGGAACTGAGGAACTGTTTCCTCTTCGCTGTGTCGTATTTCTAGTAGACATCTGTTAAGTTGAATTCCCCCATGAGAGCAAGGGCTAGCAATGTGAGACTTCTCCCAGCTGTTTGTAGAATATTTTGTCTGCCTCTTCGGCCTGCTTAGGTGGTCTATAACAGGTGCCCACGAGGACATCTGCCTCATTGGCCTTCTCCCTATATCTTACCCAAAAACATTCAGCCCTGTCATCATCATTATTATTCTCAAGACAATCCAAACACTCCCTAACATACAGGGCTAACCCCACTGCCTCTCCTTTCTAGCCAATCCCTTCTGAGAAGTTTGTAGTCAATTTCAACACATTATGTACCATAATGACTGCTATTAAAAAAAGTATTTAAAAAATCTATAAAATTGCTGTAGCTCTATATATCTATGTTACCTCTATAGCTGTAAGTATAATGGTCAAACCAGTTTATGATATAATCCTAATTTCACTGAACTTTCTATGAAAAAATATCTTGTGCTATTTAAGTAACACTAGATACATTGCAAAGAAGTGTCTATGTTCTCATCTGCGTGAGAACTTTCAACTGACCTATCAAACACAGTGCCCTGCAATTATTTTGATTTAGTTTGATTTAATAAATTTGTGTAATTGAAGAAATAATTAAATAAGAATAATAAAGTTCTGTTTCAAAAACTTTCTACTGACATGATGTCCACTGTTGCATTGTTATTGTATGTGTAACACATTTCAACACTCCATAGGGTTCTTAGATTTAATTCGCAGGACAGGGGGGTACAAATGATGCATGGCTCTTGCTATAACTAATGGTTGATGAGTATTAGATTAAGATGTGTATTATATTAATTTTGTTTTAGCAGGAGATTCCACAGAAGTGGTACACTTCAAGAATCATAGCACGTTTTTGAATAAGTAACTGAATAGCTAGCTTGGATTATTGTTGAAAGACTTTATTGTCAATGCAGTAATGTAATGACAGATGATATTTCTGTGTGCCTTTGAGTACAAGGAGGAGGCAAAATTGAATAGCATAACTGCAAGCTTTCCTGTGATAAATTATTTTTATTTCAAATGTTCCAAATTTCTGTAAGGATCTTCCACTTCTTAAAGATCTTCCTATTTTGTGGTTTCTGTGACTGTCAAAAGAATTATTAGATGATTACAAGTTCACAAAAGAAATAGTATGTGAATAGAAAAAGCCTCGTTTATGCAGAGATTTGTATAATAAAAAATTTGGGTCCAAGATCGTTGTATTCCAGGATGACAGAGGATTCCAGTTCACATAATCCAAATAATTGAATCATTAAGTTTCACTAAATAGTGGTAAATTTAAAAAAAAAAAAAAAAGCGAAGGTTATATGGAAATACATTTTTTTTTTATTTTTAGAGGAAAAATATTAAAAGGGGGGGCAAAATTGAGGGCAAAATTTCTGCCAGATCTGATTAGCTTCCTTATCTTAATTAACTCTATACACAAATAATATTTAAAAATAAGTGATATGTAAAACAGAACTCAGTTTTCTAAGAGGATAAATCCAATAAAGTCTTTGTCATTACAATGAGGTTTTACCTATGCATGTTCCTGAAGTTTGTTTTCTCTTAATGCACAGTGAAATTCCTTTGATCTTTGGATAAGAGCTGTTTGAGCTCAGTCTCATTTTTTATGCTTCCCTCATAATCATTTAAAATCTACAAAACTGCATAATAGAGAATATAGATAGAGATTTATGTCTGCAGCCTGGCAGCAGATTGCATCAGCTGGGTAAAACTGCAGATCACCTAAAGAATTAATGTATTTTCAATTTGGATTCCCTTATGAAAATGTTTCAAGTGACAGAAGGATGTCATAGGATTGGACCGTTCTTCTCTGACAGGCTTCCAGATACATTAGGATCCAACAACAGAACAGTAGAATTAAATTATTTCTATGATTTATCACATTAGTAAATTCTATAGTTGTTTTCAAGCCCTGAAAGTTAAAATATATTAGTCTATTAGAAGTAAGTACAACTTATTTAGAACTAAGTGCAATGCTTTCATTTACTCCTGCATGTTTCTGCATGCTTTTTGCTTGTGTATTGTTATCTTTTACTAAATTTTGTAATTGCTAAATATTCTGCTTTGGTAAAATGTAATTTGTGATCTGTAGTTCATACTGGTAAATTGTGTTTGCACAACCAGAACTACAGACTTTAATCTTATTGTCTTCCTACCTTTGCTTATCCTCCAAAACTTTTAGCCTCAATGTCATGCTCAGGAAGATAGCTTTTCCAATTTCATTCCCCTACTGGGTAGTGTGTCCATATCTATTAAAGAGACTAATCTGAAGTTTTCCTCTAACCTTGTGTCCTGGCATGTCTGGATCACTGCCATTTTTTCCCTTGATGCTCTCAGTGACATATTTATTATGCTGTAAAAATCAACTAGTTCAGTTTGATGCATGAAAATATTTCCTCTCTCTCTTCCTGTTGAAGTTTAAGAAGTGGCTAGGTTCTTTCTTTCCTTTTCGGTCATGTAAGAGAGCTATGAGGTGCCTTTGGGATTGTGATAGGACTTTTGTGTTACTTTGTTTACTTAGAGTAACCACACTTTTTTTTTTTTTCTTCTTCTTCTTGAGGCTTCAGGATTTATCGCATTTTTGAAGAAAGAAAGGTTGAGCAATTCATATTTTATGTCCTTGAGTTTGCAGGAAGATTTAAAACCATCCTTGGAGAAGCCTGAGGACTGGCAGGACCCACTGAGAACACAGGTGGAAGTTGCATTCAATTTATTTATTTATTTATTTGTTTGTTTATTTATTTTTGAGAAAGAATTAAGAGCTGTATCTGTGTTTTTGGAGATTTTCTTTTTCGGCAGTAGAGTTATTTACAATCACCCTGGTCTAGAATAGCCCAGGTGGGAAAGAACATAAATGCAGCAGGAATTTGGAGATGCAGTAGCAGACATTTTAAATACTGAAGGCACTACAACAATTTGATCATCCTGCAAGAGTCCACTTTGATTGTAAAAAAGAAAGATAAGTATTTAAATAAAATTAAAGTTGAATTTAGACTTCATATAACACATCAAAGGAACACGCCATAATTTTCTGACTGTGCTTAATTATTTGAATAATTTACTACAATATTTCTTTTAAATTTTGGATACTGTACTCAGTATCCAAATTATATATGAAATATCAGTACCATATGACGTTATCATGCATCCAGAGACACTGTGTAAGAGTGGTTCAAACACTGTAGTAATAATTAATTTTGATATAAAAAATACAGGGAAAATATTCTATAGTATTTCATTTTCAGACACTAAGCCTTTACAAAAAAAAAATTCTGTCACTGAAGGAAGTTTAGTAACAGGTTCCCAGAGAGACATTTGAATACTTTTGTCTGTACATACATTAACAATAAGTACCTTCCATTAGCCCTGTAAAATGGAATGGAATGGAATGGAATGGAATGGAATGGAATGGAATGGAATGGAATGGAATGGAATGGAATGGAATGGAATGGAATTGTTTGGTTGGAAGGAACCTTCAAAGATTATCTAGTCCAACTGCCTGACCTCTTCAGGGCTAACCAAAACTTAAAGCATATTATAAGAGGGCATTGTCCAAACATCTCTTGAATATTGGCAGGAATGGGGCATCAACCACCTCGCTAGGAAACATGTTCCAGTGTTTGACCACACTCGTAAAGAATTTTTTTCCTTATGTCCAGTCTGAATCTCCCTTGGTGCAGCTTTGTAGGAGTAGACTTGAGCAGTGAAATAGGTGTTAAGGACCAACATCTAAGCTATGTATAGGTATGGTGTATGTATATATATGCATAATATATACACATACTTATATGTAAGTAAAATGTATGTAAATATATGTATGTAAATATACATATATATATTTATTTTTATAAGTATGTGTATTTGCATAGATGCATAAGCAGAGGAATTCCTCTGAAGTAGCTGTAGCTGAAATTAAACTTGAAGGTCATTATAGCTTGGAACACATTAGTTGCACTTGCAGTTAAACTTTCTGTGAAACAAATCAAGTTCTTTCATTTCTAATCTGAACTATGATATAAATATACCCTGTGTAACATTTTTCTGTCTTCTAACAGGTTATACAGTACTGGTCCTTTTCCAGAGTCAGCATTCACATTTCAGGAACAGTTGCTGCCGTTTTCAAAGTCTGATAGCCTCAAGCACATATTACATACATTTGTTGAAAACAAAGGAAAACTGGAAAAACTGTCTATCACAATTTTGCACAGACACAAAAAAAAAAAATATCACAAACTTACAGAAATGCACCATTTATCTTTAAATATGGTCAGTTGGGATGGTCAAGTTATCTATCACAAGTTCATTGAAAATCAAACGAGGAAAGGAAATTCAAACAAGAGGAAAGGAATTTATTTTTTTTTTTATTAAAAGAACTTTCTTTGATGAGCAATAGAATCCATACTGCTCAGACATCACACATAAAATAAATATGCAGTATCTGGACAGTTGTGCTTTCATTTATTTATTTATTTATTTATCACGCTCTTAGAAAGTACAGGTTTGTGACAGCTGTACTACCATCATGATGGGACAACATTAATTTCTGTTGTAGGAAATCTAGTACATTTCAAATCCCAACCTTAGAGAGTGTTCTCTGCCACTCTGAGTTAGGTAGACAAGTCTGAAAGACAGGCAGAAATAATAAAAGTGTCTCTCTTCATGACTTCCCATTAGCATGCTCAAGTATGTCTGTCCTCCTTTAGCCTTAGAAATGGAAAAAATATCCCATTTAATTTTTGAAGAAACAGTTGCATGTCCAGTCTGACCAGGTTTTCAGATAGGGCATGTGAGCCACTTGCAAAGGCAAATATATCCATAAATGTGTAATCTATGGAGTGTGCACCAGATATTATAATGATATTACAAGAGAGAAGAAGTTAGCAGGCAGAAGATGTAACAAAATTTGGGGCTGAGAGAAGTAAAGCAGGGAATGACTTTAGAACTGTGAATTAGAGTGGCAAATACAAAAAACATTGTCAATAGAGCAAGTTATGTTATGATCTTGTGCACCAACTTCCAATTGAGGAAATGGCAGAACACCTGTGGGTCCATATTGTAGGTAGAGAGATTTGTGGTTCAGAGACATATGAGATCTATAATCTTATAAGTAGCATACAAAGCTATATGAGCACTTGGTGGATCAAAAATAAATAAATAAATAAATAAATAAATAAATAAATTTTGTCAGCTTTTCTTGGCAGTGTGAAAATTTCATTTCATTTCATTTCAATTCATTCAGTGACTCAGGACACTCAGTTCTTATTGCAAGTGGCATGAATTACATCCGTATGAGTTGCTTCAGAAACACACTATTCCAGAACTGCACCAAGACAAATTCTTTCAAAGTTATTTCTACTCACAGTATCTCTAATGTAACCAATATTGACTTGTAGAACTTGGTGCTAAACTAGTTTATCATTAACTATGCTGATTCATGATTTTCTCCACATCTATAAAACACAACAGAATGAAGACATTCATAGATATTTTCTCAAATAAAATTTAAAAAAATGTCTTAGAAAACAGTTATTTGAACTTAGTCCTCATGATTTATTTATTTAATATTAATTAACACAATAATTATCTGAACACAGAGAAAATAAAAGGAAACTGTCTCAGTGACAAATAGTATTATATCAATTTCCATAAAAGTAATATATTATAGAAGATAGCAAAGCATAAGCAATAGTTTTTTAAAGGATAAAATACTAAATATTATATCTAATATGTTAATTGTTATATGAGCCTAGTCTTTCAATAGAAGTCAGTTTGTTGTGTTCTAACAGAGAAATGGATGTACAGTAATAATACATACAATGTTTCAGTGCTGGTATACTGGTACACAGTGATGCATTCTGAATCAAATGATCAGATTTGAGAAGTGCAACAATGGCAGGAAATGTTTGTGAAGCATGAATTCTATCCGTCAGTTGTGGATTCTGTTTGAAATGAATGTGAATGACTAAGACTTTTTATAAAAGCATTGTTCAATAAAGTAATTTGAATGTTAGCAAGTACATGGTAGAGGATTACAGGAAAGACTGAGAGGCTGATTAATCTTCCCCAAATTATATTAATTAAAATTATATTGCTGTATTATATTTTTCCTCACAATAACATACCTTTGTGTAGATCATGCTAATGATTTATTAATGAAAACTATGGCATAATTGTCACTTGTGACTGAAATTCAAAAAACACACAAAAACCCAAAGAAAATTCAAGACATTCTAAACGGTATATTATTTGGGAACCATAGGATCGGAAATTTATGCAGATGTAATTTGTACAATATTTTATTTCTTTGTCGTATTACAACAGCTAGAATCTGAATTTTTGTGCATCCCCTAATTCTCTTTTTTGTTTCTTTTCTTTTCTTTTTTTGTCTATTTCTAGGCAAATGTGCACAGTTTTCCACATCTGTTCAAACTTTCAGATGTTCCAGATTTTTTTTTTATCTAGGATTAAGTCCTTCAATCTCAGTAACATCTACACAAAATTCTGGCTGAATGAATGGCTTTAATTTACTTTGGAATTACCTGGTATTGGAAAAAGTAACAGAAAAACGCCATACGTATGACATAGAAAATTGGAGTTTTGTTCTGACTTCTCTAATGATATATTTCATACTGAAGAATAGGAAAAAAACTGATTTTTTTTCACTGAAAGATCATCAGCCTTGCAAGATAGTAATATAATATAGTCAACCTTGCAAGACAGTAGGAAGATAGGAACTACGTCATGGAATATATATGTCATGGATTGGTCAGGCAAATTTTGCCTGAGCAATCAGGTGGCCTTCTACAATGGAGTGACTGCATCAGTTGATAAGGGTAGACTGACCAATGTCATCTACCTGGATTTCTGTAAGGCCTTTGACATGGTGCCTTTCAAAGGGACCTGGACAGGCTGAAGAAGTGGGCCAGTGTGAACCTAATAAGGTTCAACAAGTCCAAGTGCAAGGTGCTGCACCCAGGTTGGAGCAATCCCAGATAGGAGTACAGACTGGGAGAAGAACTCATTGAGAGCAGTCCTGTGGAGAGATTTGGGGGTTCTGCTGGACGAAAGGCTCAGCATGAGCCAGCAATGCGCGCTTGCAGCCCAGAAGGCCAACTGTGTCCTGGGCTACATCAACAAAGGAGTGTCCAGAAGGTCTAGGGAGGTGATTGTCCCTGTCTTCTCGGCCTTCGTGAGACCAGATTTTTGTCCTCCGGCACAAGAAAGATGTTATTCTGTTCTAGTGAGTCCAGAGGAGGGCCACAAAGATGATCAAGGGGCTGGAGCACGTCTCCTACAAAGAAAGGCTGAGATAGCTGGGGCTGTTCAGCCTACAGAAGAGAAGGCTCTGGGAAGACCTCATTGCAACCTTTCAATATTTAAAGGGGTCTTATAGAAAGGATGGAGAAGGACTCTTTACTCAGGTAGATAATGATAAGACAAGGGGGAATGGTTTAAACTAAAAGAGAGAAGATTTAGATTAAAGGTTAGGAGGAAATTCTTCACTGTAAGGGTAATGAGGCACTGGCACAGGTTGCCCAGAGAAGCTGTGGATGCCCCATCTCTGGAGGCGTTCAAGGCCAGGCAGGATGGGGCCTTGTCCAACCTGATCTAGTGGGTGGCACCCCTGCCTATGGCAGGGGGGTTAGAGTTAGATGATCTTTAAGGTCCCTTCCAACCCAAGCCGTTCTATGATTCAATGAAATATTGGAAGTACAGTAAGAGGAAAATGAATCAGTATTCAGAAAATGAAAGATTAGTTATGATTTTTTTACTGCCCTGGACTGATGCCGTATCATTTATAGAACTGGTTTAACAAACAAACAAACAAACAAACAAACAACCCCCCCACCCAAAAAAAAAAAAAAGATAGATATATATATATATATACAAACAAAACAGAATAAAACACTCTGTAAATATCTGACTATTTTGTTACTGTTTTGCGACTTAAATAGAATCCCTCTCATCTTTGCAGGTATTAAACTACTACTCTTTTACAGCATAGGTGCAATTTCCATTTCAAGCCCCACCAGGATTTCATATTAAAATGATAAATTACATGATCAGTGATAAAATACTCAATTCATTTATATCTGTTAAGGTTAAAGTGATAGTAAGCCTACATAGTACGTTCTACATAGATAGAATGAATCAAGCTAGCAACATTCTTATATTAGTCTTTTTTGGACTGACATTTTAAATGCATACATTGTACTGTAAGTGGTAAAAAGTCAATTATATATTACAGTTTATATATATATTATAATATATATATACCATTTATTCTATATATTATATATTACCATTTAGTAAAACACAATGAGAAAAAAGAATATTATTCAGGAAATGATCACAGACTGAAGAAATATATTCCTAAAAGTTTGAGCTGCCGTTAAAAGATCACAATGATAATCCAAGTGAAGTGTTTCTACCACTTAAATATTGTATATTTGACTTGACCACTCTGAGAACAGTTTATTCATTCATATAAGTAAAATTTGTATGTATAAATATCACTTAGTCATTTCTGATGGAGTTAAATTCTTTATTCATTTTATCTTGGCAATAAGCTTGAGTAATACAAATGTATACACATACACACTGGCACACAGCTTTTTAAAGTATACCCCTCCGCTCCCCACTCCCCAGATCCTTTTTTTTTTTTTTTTTTTTTTTTTTAACAAATGCTTTGTATGTAACAACTACACACCAATTGTAGGGTCTTATGCATATTTCCTCTAAGCAATAATAAGGGGAATATAGTTACATATTCCAGGAATCACGTTTCAGTAGTACCTGTGATAGGAAATATTCTGACTCCAGGCAATAGTTATAAAGCATGGTTTGTTTTTGGAAGAGTACAAGAAAGATTAATTTTAACTTTATTGTAGGGGAGTAATTTGGAAGAAGGATCAACTTCTTCCCCTTTCAATACTATCAGAGGCTTGGCAGTCTTCTGAAACTATACTGGAAGGAAGAACTAGAGTATTCTGAATTTTGGCTACAGTGGAAAATGGAATAATTTCATGTCCTTCAGATAGTTTACTTAAGCCAGGTTTGGGAAAATAAGTAGTTCAGATGAAAGCTAAGAAGGATAAATACAAATTGGCTCCTTGATTTCCCCACATCAATTAAAAAATCACAATACAAATAAAGTAATATTAATTTGACTGCAAATTTTTAAGCCCACCTTAGCTTTAATTAGCTATTGATATTATAGAGCTATGCACTGTGTTTTTGTGTACTTATGTATTTACATGTGCATGTGTGTGTGTACATACACATTTGTTAATGAAAAAGTAGGCTCTTGCTTGGGAAAACAGACCCTATGCAGATGTATCATACATGTACCTGGCTTAATTTTTAACTTTGATCAATTTAGCTGATTCTAATGGAACTGCATGTTCAGTTCACCATTATGTTTAATAATCTTATTGTTCTGTAGAAACTTTGGTTGTACATGTAATCATTAATGAGATAGCAGCATTCCTCAGTAAGCATGTTTCATAGTCTAGATCTTGCTGTGTAATGCATCAATACTGAGATAGCTACTCGGCTTGATAGAGCATAAGTATGACAACCTACACCTTCATTTCAGATCTTAGTCTATACATAATTTATCATTGAATGGACAGACTATGATAATAAAAAGTTTCAAGGCAATTTAATTACAAATTAAATATGATTCCAGTGAAAGCAATGCTCATGGAAGGGTTTGACTGTGTTTGGACTGGAAGCCCATTATTTTATATGGGCTTCTATATATTTTTATATATATGATGTACAGATAATAAGGCCACTGTCAGAAGGAAAAGCATGATGTGTTCTACATCTTTGTGTTTGCATACGAACTGCATGACTAAGTGAATACTATGGACTCATCTAGACTTTATACTTTTACACAGTGCATTTGTGAACATCCTGCTCCAGCACTCTGTGACAGTAATCATTTACTGAAATTGAAGGATATTGCTATATGATACCAAGATTTTCAGAGATAAAATTGTGTTGTGCTACGTTCTGTGACCAATAACTGCATCTCACCTTCATTTGTGGTGTTTTATTTGTAGTGGGTTTTGTTTGTTTGTGTGTTTGTTTGGGGGGAGGATTAAATAAGAGCTGAAGACTTTTTTCCTTGTTACTGTAAAACTTAAATTACAGTGTTAGCTTGAAGAATGTTTGAGATACTAACCAGCTTAATAGAAACATTTCAAGGCAACATGTTAAATAACTCTGATAAAACAAAACTGATGCTCAGTTCATTTCAGGCATGATATTTCAGGCTAAAAATGCATTACTGAATCCTGAGTTTGTTAGCTTTATTTGAGGACTCTGATATGCTAACAGCTACAGATCATAATTAATTCTCAAATACTGATGAAAACAGATATTTTGACATATAAAGTTGGTAACTGAATTTAGCCACTACCGATTAACTTACTGCACATCCAGAAAGAAGCATCTATTTTTTGGTTCCCTGTCTTACACAATCTTATATTGTCCCACCCTCAAACAATAAGAATTGCCTAGCTCCAACTGGTCAGTATGAGGAAGTAGAACTAGCAAAGTCTAGAATTAGTAGCACTGAAAATATTATGGCTATCAGAGTACCATCGGTATCACCTATCTGACCTCTGAGTCACTAATTCACAGAGAAGGGAACTGAGATTACATGAAGAAAGCAGAGTATACCAAGTAACTTTATATTCAGTAAATTTTCATGTAGATCTGTTTTCTCATTGGTGTAGGCAGGATGAACTTTTACTGAATTTCTCTCTGTATCCCACAGATACAGCTTCTAACCTAAATAGAACTATAATAGCCTAACGCTAGAAGGAGTTCAGATCAATATTTTATAAAATTGTACCTATGAATAAATTGCAATGGACATCCCCTTCCTGTCAGCTTAGATGATTTCTCTTTATATGACTGACAACTAGTTATATGTCTAGTTATATATTTGTCCATACAACATATTTTCTTTACTTTTTGCTCTTTTTACTCACTTTGGAGTGAAGCAAATAGTTCATTAAGCAAGAACTAGAGTTGAGCATGCACAAGATGCCAGTATGGTATCAACAAAGCAAAGAATAAATTTAGGTCCTCCTAGCAAACTAAGTTTTAAAGGAACACTTCCAGGGATGGGACATCCACAACGTCTCTGGGCAACCTGTTCCAGTGACTCACCACAGAATCACAGAATCACAGAATCGTCTAAGTTGGAAGAGACCTCCAAGATCATCTAGTCCAACCTCTGTCCTAACACTAACAAGACCTCCACTAAACCATATCACTAAGGGCTACATCTAAACGTCTTTTAAAGACCTCCAGGGATGGTTACTCAACCACTTCCCTGGGCAGTCCATTCCAATGCCTAACAACCCTTTCAGTAAAGAAGTTCTTCCTAATATCCAACCTAAACCTCCCCTGGCGCAACTTTAGCCCATTTCCCCTCGTCCTGTCACCAGGCACGTGGGAGAATAGACCAACCCCCACCTCACTACAACCTCCTTTAAGGTACCTGTAGAGAGCGATGAGGTCTCCCCTGAGCCTCCTCTTCTCCAGGCTAAACAACCCCAGCTCCCTCAGCCGCTCCTCACAAGACTTGCTCTCCAGACCCCTCACCAGCTTCATTGCCCTTCTCTGGACTCTCTCAAGTACCTCCATGTCCTTCTTGTAGCGAGGGGCCCAAAACTGAACACAATACTCGAGGTGCGGCCTCACCAGAGCCGAGTACAGGGGGACAATCACCTCCCTAGACCTGCTGGCCACACTGCTTCTTATGCAAGCCAGGATGCTGTTGGCCTTCTTGGCCACCTGAGCACACTGCTGGCTCATATTCAGCCGACTATCAACCAGTACTCCCAGGTCCTTCTCTGCCAGGCAGCTTTCCAACCACTCATCTCCCAGCCTGTAGCTCTGCTTGGGGTTGTTACGCCCCAGGTGCAGGACCCGGCACTTGGCCTTGTTGAACTTCATACAGTTGGCTTCAGCCCATCGGTCCAGCCTATCCAGATCCTCCTGCAGAGCCTTCCTTCCCTCGAGCAGATCGACACACGCACCTAACTTGGTGTCGTCTGCAAACTTACTGAGGGTGCACTCGATCCCCTCATCCAGGTCATCGATAAAGATATTAAAGAGGACTGGCCCCAGCACTGAGCCCTGGGGGACTCCACTAGTAACCGGCCTCCAACTGGATTTGGCTCCATTCACCACAACTCTTTGGGCCTGGCCATCCAGCCAGTTTTTAACCCAACAAAGTGTACGCCGGTCCAAGCCACGAGCAGCCAGTTTCTTGAGGAGAATGTTGTGGGAAACGGTGTCAGAAGCCTTACTGAAGTCAAGGTAGATCACATCCACAGCCTTCCCCTCATCCACCAAGCGCGTCACTTGGTCATAGAAGGAGATCAGGTTCGTCAAGCAGGACCTACCTTTCATAAACCCATGCTGACTGGGCCTGATCGCCTGGTTGCCCTGCAAGTGCCGCGTGATGACACTCAAGATAATCTGCTCCATGAGCTTCCCTGGCACTGAGGTCAAACTAACAGGCCTATAGTTCCCCGGGTCTACCTTCTGGCCCTTCTTGTAGATGGGCATCACATTTGCTAGCCGCCAGTCGACTGGGACCTCCCCTGATAGCCAGGACTGCCAATAAATGATGGAAAGCGGCTTGGCCAGCTCCTCCACCAGTTCTCTCAGTACCCTTGGGTGGATCCCATCCGGCCCCATCGACTTGCGTACATCCAAGTGCTGTAGCAGGTCGGCAACCATTTCCTCGTGGATAGCGAAGGCCACATCCTGCTCCCCATCCCCTTCCACCAGCTCAGGGTACCACCCTCAGAGCAAATAATTTTTTCCTGATATCTATTCTAAATCTACCCTCTTTTAGTTTGAAGCCATTGCTTCTTGTCCTATCACTACACTCTCTGACAAAGAGTCTCTCTCCAGCTTTCCTGTAGTCCCCTTTCAGGTACTGGAAAGCCGCTATAAGGTCTCCCTACAGCCTTCTCTTCTCCTAGCTGAACAACCCTAACTCTCAGCCTTTATTCCTCGGAGAGGTGCTCCAGCCCCTTGATCATCTTTGTGGCCCTCCTCTGGACTTGTTCTAATAGGTCCATGTCCTTCTTGTGCTGGGGGCCCCAGAGCTGAACACAGTACTCCTGTGAGAAGTGATATCTCACAAGAGCAGAATAGAGGAGGAGAATCACGTCCTTCAACCTGCTGGCCACGCTTCTTTTAATACAGCCCAGGATACAGTTGGCTTCTGGGCTACAAGTGCACAGGGATCCTCTAGCCCAACTTCTCGCTCCACACAGGACCAACCGAAAGGCAGACTGCGTGTCTGAGTGTTGTCCAAATGCTTCTTGAACTCCAGCAGGCTTGGTGCTTTCCTCTGGGGGTCCTGTTGCAATATCTAGACACCTTCTCAGTGAAGAATCCTAATGTCCAACATGAACCTCCCCTGACAGAGCTTCACGCCTTTCCCTCAGGTCATATCACTGGTCACCAGAGAGAAATCAGTGCCTCTCCCTCCACTCCCCGCCATGAGGAAGCTGTAGGCTGCCATGAGGTGTCCTCTCAGTCTCCTCTAGGCTGAAATAAGCAAATGACTTAATCTGGTCCACATAAGTCTTGGCTTCTAGACCCTTCACCATCTTCATAGCCCTCCTTTTGACCAGTGTCCAATAGTATTATATCCTTATATTGTGGTGCCCCAAACCGCACAAAGTACTCATAAAAATATGTTGTCTGTAGAGCTTGCTTCATTCTTTCCCTTTTGCCAAAGGCAAAAACAGAATAGTGAGTGAAAAACCTTTCTTCACATAGATGTGCCTAAGGATTGGGGTGTGCCCTTTATTTTCAAACTGGAGAAGGAAAATTTCCATAATAATAAGCAAAAGCTTATCACAACCCTACAAAAAGAAATGTTTTATCTTCACTTATTATAATTTCACATATTTTTAGAACATAACAATTGAATACATATTTAAGGAATGACAGCAACACTCATTTATTAAATAGAAGTCAAGGTTACAAAAAATGAGCATTTGCAACGTTCTTGCCTTAGAACACATCATTGAAAACATTGAGATAATGAGAATCAGAACAAAAAGAAATATGAGGTATAATGATTTAACAAACTCGTGAGTCATTGGTTCATATTAGATATTTAAATATAGCAGTCACATTGATACAGTGCAATAGAAACTTGCAAATCATAACTCATGCATGAACTGCTATTATTAAATATGTTTCAAACAAACTGAAAAGGAAGAGGATCGAACTTTTTTTTTTTTTAAGGATACATTTGTCATAACTTTATGAAAACATTGTATAATGTTCTAAAGTATATTAAAAGAATTGCAAAAACACTATTTATTTATTTTAATTACTAACCCCTCCCCTACAACCTACAGCATCCTAGAGAAAGAACAGTTACATCTCCGTATCAAAGTACTATGTGTATAGATAATTTACAAAGGCTACTTCTTTTTTTAATACTATAAGAATTAAAATAACTTTTTTTTTTTTTTACAGAATGTAATATTAAATAACACACGTCTCACAATTATTATCAATGACTGTCTATTAAAACATTATTCAGTACTTACCTGTTATCCCAGGGTAACTGCTCTTAGGCCGTTGCTTTTGTGCGCTATAAAAATTGCATTTTTCTCGTTTTTTTTTTTCTTTCTAGTAGTGAGATATTCATGCAGACACACAGCTTAATTGTATAGAGAGAATTTCCCAAATCCCTTTTTACTTCACCAGAGAAATACTATCTGTCTGGAGCAGATGCACAATCTGCATAGACAAGAGAGGCTAGAAAAGAGAGCATTCTTCCTCCTGTTAGGGATTGAGACTCTTGGCTAGGCAGTGAGAAAGAAGCATGTCTCTCAAGAACCTTATTGCTTGTAAGGACTTAACTGACTTTTTCCAGTAGTGCACTCCATCTGTGCAATAAGCACTGCAACCTATTTCACTTACAGTCTGTGTTTTGCTGCCTGTGCTCAAAGCCAACTTTAATATGGTACAGCTATAACCTGGATCAACCTGCTGGGAGATGAGCTGTGAGTAACCACATCAGAGGAGCTGCTCAGGAGCTGTTTTTAGGCTTAGGACCACGTCTTTGTGTGAGCTGTGTTACAGGGCTCATTGTGCCTGCCCATGAACCTTGCTGATCCTAATATGGACCCTACCTGGCAAACTTAAACACCTGATTTAACCTTGGACCTTTCTCAGCATTTTGGACTCATTTGACTACATGGACTCTTGGCTGAACCTGGTTACCTTCACTAGAATGGCTTTGCTCAGGGGCAGTCATGGGAATGAAGCTCCCCAGAGAGAGGGGGAAGTTGCTGTGGGGACTGCTCATGTCCCAGGGCCTGACAGGCTCTGCCTTAGGCTCAAAGAATAGCTTGAATAACATATTTAGAAAACTACAGAACTTAACATTCAACAATTTTCAGAAGAAACCTTTACTGCAGATACAGATTAACAATTTGTTGATCAATTTCCTTACTTTACTATACTACATACTAAAATTAGCACTGCCTGTTGTTAAATACTCTTATGAGTCAGTGAATATGTCTGTCACAAAGAAAAAAAGTAGGTGGATAAGTTGTTATTAGTTATTTAATTGATAGAAAGAACAATGTTTAGTCTTTCCATTCTGTTAATCAGTAGATTATATTATGTGCATTATATTTAATTTTATTACTCGTTATTTAAATTAGATGGCAAAATATGCATTTCAGAAATGCTACACCTATGTGTAAAAATATCCCATGAAATATGAATCTCAGTCCTCAAAACAGGAACAACAGTACCCCAACAGTACCCAATCCTCAGACCATAAGTCAGTCATTAAATATGACTTAGCAAAGCACAGCGATGATCTAAAAGATCTCTGATCTTTGATGATGCACAAGTATACCATCCTTTTTGTTTCATATGTAGTATTAGAAATAATCATTATAAGTACTAGTAACTGATGATCAATGTGTGTGAGTGATATAAAACAGATTAACTGAGTGCTCTATTTACAGGTTAAATAGTTGTCTTTGATTGTGACATAGCGAATATATTCATTATTTACATTTGTTTCCTGTAGTCTAAAAATATAACTATATGGTTGCTTGTCATGAATACCTGGTAAATAATGTCTATGACCAGCAATATTGGCATTACTCAGTTGTATAAATATTGTTCAGTCTTAACCTGCTTATCAATTTATTTGAAAAATGCTTGCTTGTTTTTGTTTGTGTGTTTCTTTGTTTTAAGTGATGAGTGCTAGCCTGTAACACACACACTAAGAAAGACTGACCTCTTGTTTTATTTTTCTGTTCTTATTTTAATCTCACAAAAGTTATGGGAAGACTAGTACTCTTCCCTGTGGTTCCTTCCATTGCCTGTGATTGTTATAAATTGAAACTGAAATACTGAATGTTCACAAATAAACTTATAAAATGATCAGAAGTGACAGTTAAATGAACTGACAGATTTCATTTGCAAGGTTATTTGCAATTCCATTTTTGTCTCATTCATGTGAATTCACCTAGTTGTTGAGACAAAAGAATTCTTCTTTAAGAGATTCATTTCTTGAATAGCACTTAAGATGCTTCTATGGATGCAAAGAATGATAATCTCACTATTTTCAAAGGTCTAGTTAAATCCATTGTTTCTGTTGATGCTTCTGCTAGAGTTTAGCTTTTATCATTTTCCTCTGTATTAAGGTACTGGAGGTTTAAGCCAAATACAAACTGAAAATAATTTTGAATGGATTTTCAAACTGCAAGAAAAATAACAAAGGAATAGTCTAGGAAAACAAGCAAGCAAGCAAGCAAGCAAACAAAAAACAACATCTAAACCAACAATCACCTTTATGAAGGAAATCCATAACACTGGGGAAGATGGAGTAAGATATCTGCTCTTTTGCCCTCTTATACATGCCCGGTGACTTAACTACAGAACCAAATGTTTTTCTTTACAAGGTAGAGACAAACCACAGAGGGAAGCATAGCTGTCAACAAAGATAAAATTCATAAAAGAAAGAGAATACAAGCTACAGAGAAATAAAACAAGTGGAAAAATCCACATGCTATGCCAGTTTGTGTTAGAAAATTAAAGAAAAAATAAAGACAAGTTGGTAACATCATATAGGTCTTGAAAACAAGTATTTCTCAAAAAAGTTGATCTACCACTCTTTTAAGTCATTACATATTTAAAATTGTTTTATTTATTTATTTTCACTTAGCATTTTAATGTGTACTATGGCAATTAAAGTTACTCCTTAAGTATCTGCGAGTCTGAGAGGTGGAAAGACTACTGGATTCACTCCCTACCTTCCCTGAGAGAGGCCCAATAGGAAGAAGGGACACCCAATAGAGGTGTTTCTCTCTCCATTCAGCTGAAAGCACTGACCTAGACGATATGGGGCGTTGGCAACAATCCCAGCCTGGCAGAGCAGGCATGTCCCCTCAGGGACTTCCACACCTTCCCAGGTGCCTGTGCATGATAGGTATGAAGCTTTGCAGATTGTTCTGAACAATATTGAGGAACATGGTATATCTGAGGTCATGTTGACCTGTGTCCTGCATTAAAACAGCTCCCACCAAAAAAAAAAAAAAAAGACGTGTTGTTGTGGGAGACTCCGTTCTGAAGGGAACGAAGTTCTGCTAACTGGCCCCATTGCATAGGGATGTCTGCTGCCTTCTTGGGGACCAGACTAGGGATGTAAAGAAAAAGCATCCTTCCCTGGTTCAGCCCTCGGACCATTACCCATTACTGATCTTTCAGGTAGGCAGTAGTGATGAAGCTTCAAGACGAAGTCCAAGGGCAATTAAAAGAGACTTAAGGGCCTTGGGACAACTATTTAAGGGGTCAGCAGCACAGGTGTTGTTTTCCTCTATCCCTCCAGTTGCAGGGATTGATGAGGTGAGGAATAGGAAGAGCCACCAAATCACTATCTGGTTCCAAGCCTGGTGTCACCAGCAGAACTTTTTTTTTTTTTTTAATCACAGATCATTTTACAAAACACCAGGCCTGCTGGTTCACCTGTCTCTAAGGGGGAAAAAGGATCTTTGTTCAGGAGTTAGTAGGGCTCATTGATAGGTCTTTAAACAAGATTTGAAAGGGGAAAGGGATAAAACCAGGCTTGAGGGAGACAAGCCTGGGGGTGGTATAGTAATGGTTAAGGGACGGTGTACCAGCAAAGTCCATCGGACTTCTGATGGGGATGAAGAGCCATGCAGCACTAAAGGCACAAGGGACATTTGATGGGTTGTAAATAACAAAAGTGCCTGCAGGATTTAGGGCTTCTCCCGACAAAATGATGACAGGATTGCTAGCGCAACTGAAGTACATCTACACCAATGCTCACAGTATGGGCAACAAACAAGAGGAGCTGAAGGCCACTGCAAAGCAGGAGGGCTATGACAAGGTTGCTATTACCGAAACCTGGTAGGATGGCTCATATGACTGGAATTCTGCTACAGATGGTTACAAACTCTTCAGAAGGCATAGGCTAGGAAGGAGAGGCAGTGGGGTTAGCCCTGTATGTTGGGGAGCATTTGGATTGCCTTGAGAATAGTAATGGTGATGACAGGGTTTAATGTTTATGGGTAGGAAACAGGGAGAAGACCAATGAGGCAGATGTCCTCATGGTCATCTGTTATAGACCACCTAACCAGGCTGAAGAAGCAGACAAAATGTTCTACAAACAGGCTGGGAGAAGTCTTCCATTCAATAGCCCTAGTTCTCATGGGGGACTTCAACTTACCAGATATCTGATGGAAATATAACACAGAAGAGAGAAAACAGTCTGGGGGGTTTCTAGAGTGTGTTAAAG
This sequence comes from Anser anser, assembly GCF_964211835.1. NCBI lineage: Eukaryota > Metazoa > Chordata > Aves > Anseriformes > Anatidae > Anser > Anser anser. Next base: position 17,706,003 of record NC_139721.1, on the reverse strand, counting down.
ATAACTTCCTGGCACAGCTGGTGAGTGAGCCAACTGGGGATGGTACCCCACTGGACATTTTGCCAGATGGAATCCATCTGAGGGAGCTGGCGGAAGTGCTTGCCAAGCCACTTCCCAACATTTATCAGCAGTCCTGGCTATCAGGGGAGGTCCCAGGTGACTAGCAGCTAGCAAACGTGATGCCCACCTACAGGAAGGTCCAGAAGGAGGATCCAGGAAACTACAGTCCCGTCAGTCTGACCTCTGTGCTAGGAAAGCTCACAGAGCAGATTGTCTTGAGTGCCATCATGCAGCACTTACACGACAACCAGGTGATCAGGCACAGTCAGCATGGGTTTATCAAAGGAATGTCCTGCTTGATCAACCTCATCTTCTATGATGAGGTGATGCACTCAGTGGATGAGGGAAAGGCTGTGGGTGTAGTCTACCTAGACTTCAGTAAGGCTTTTGACACCACTTCCCGTAGCATGCTTCTGAAGAAGCTGGCTGCTCAAGGCTTGGATGTGTATACGGTTTGTTGGATTAAAAACTGGCTGGGTGACCAGGCCCAAAGAGTTGCAGTGAATGGAATTAAATGCACCACTAGTGGTGTCCTGCCAGGGCTCAGTACTGGGGCCAGTTCTTTTCAATATCTTTATCAATGATCTGGATGAGGGGATCAAGTGCAACCTCAGTGAATTTGCAGACAACACCAAGTTAGGCGCGAGTGTTGATCTGCTTGAAGGTAGGAGTGCTCTACAAAGGGACCTGGATAGGCTGGACTGATGGGCTAAAGCCAACTGTATGAAGTTCAACAAGGTTAGGTGCCGGGCCCTGTACTTGGGGCACAACAACCCCATGCAATTCAACAGGCTAAGGGAAGAGCAGCTGGAAAGCTGCCTGGCGGAAATGGATCTGGGGGTATTTATTGGTCAATAGCCAGCTGATTATGAGCCAGCAGCGTGCTCAAGTGACCAAGAAGGCCAACGGCATCCTGGCGTTTTATTTGAGATCAAAGAAAGAAAACTTTGGAGGTTGAAGTTACGGTCTCTGAGAGCTAGATTTTTATTTATTTTTTAATTATGACTGTTAAAAAAAAAAATCCAGTCCTGCTCTGTATTTGCTCTGGAACTTTATATAAGACATTTGAAAAAAAATATATATATATATATTTGTTCAAATTTAAAGAGTTATTTGTTTATTTATTAATTTTCATTTGCAGAGTTCACATTTTGAGTTTTGAAACCGTCTTTTTTACAGATCACTATCCAGATTATTTCAAATAAGATGTCTAAAATTAAATCATAGCTTCTTTGAAATTGGGGTACTTTGCCATGAATCAACTGAAGATAATTATCTAAAGTCAGTTGTGTGAATTGTTTCTGGTTGTCTGACTTCATTGTTGATGGTGTAAATTACATGATATGTATTTTACTTACAGTTTCAGAGAAGATAGCTATCTTTTCAGAAAACTTTTCTCTTCCAGACCACAGACACTGTCAACACAGCATAACACATGAACCAGTTAGGGTCCTTAAGAGAACTATCAAGATGAATTTTTGCACCATGTCTTGTTATGGAATCATATTTAAATTAATCTAAATCTGGAAGGGATTTAGCATTTCCCAGAGAAAAATAGCAACAAAGCATGACAAGAAATTTTCTGTAAAGTGTTAGGCTTGGCAATGCTGTTTGCTGACCATTTAAATCCCATAGGAAAAAAAAAAAAAAGCTATGTATTTTATATAGTAGTATTAGTGATTAAGTTTGAATTTTCTTATATCTATGACAAAAAAAAAAAAAAACAGAAAAACAAAAAAAAAACTATTCAAGAAATAAAATATGTTCAGAAAACAAAGATTTCTTCACTTTCTTTAGGCAATTGCCATGTTCTATTACACACAAAATACAATTGGGTTTTCATGCATTTGGAACTGAATTACCAACCTATACAAATGAATCCTTCTAAGTGCAATGGTCCAGTTATATTCATTCTGCTTATTTTGTCTCTCTCTATGCTAAGAACAGTGTCCTTAAGTGCAATGTATATCTTGAGCAGAGCCCTCAACTGTAAGTGCTTTATCTAACACTCTGAAAACTGTATTCAATGACAGCTAATTCAAGTAAAAAATATCATCTAAATATCTGTAGGAAGGAAATACGTTTTTCAAATGATTGTGAACAAGGTTAGAGCAAATGAATGTAGACTTAAAGAAAAGCTCAGCAGAACTGCCTGCTATATTCACCCAAGTTTTATTATCTGATCTTCAATAGGTATCTCTGTTTTAGATCTGAGTTCCTTCTTTCTTAGATGTCACTATCTTGTGATCTTACCTTATTCTTTCCTTTGGGTCTCCTGAGGCTTTTGCAAATGGCGCGTACTTGGATATTTTACTGCCATAATTGAACTTTCTCTCTGAATTTATAGGAGCGTAGACTTGTTCAGGTATTGCAAATACTTGTAATATGAGTTTTAACGAGGTACTATTTTTTATGAAGCTATTTTTTTTACATTGAAATGTAAACGGGAAACAGAATTTTCTGTTATGCTTATTTCAGGTGAGGATAGGAGGAATTCTGGATATATGAAGCATAAAAGAGGATTTTTTATTCTTGAAATATTAGATCAGATATTCTGTGTTTTCATGGGAGATCTAAAAAACATTACTAAATCAAGCCACATTTACAGCTATTATTAATATAATCTTTCACTTCCAAATTGCAAGAGAATGGAACTCATCTAGAAGTTCTCTAAAATATTTGACTCCCTTAAAATTTCATCAGACCAATAGTTTTAATTATTTCTTTAAAAACTTATATGCAATTTTCACTTTGACAAGAGTGATATCCTCTGTTCAAGATATGTAGTTTTAATAGTTTCTTAAGAAGAGGAGCCTAGTAGTCTCACTAGCAGGTCCATGTTCTTCTTATGTTGAGGAACCTATAACTGAATGAAGTACTCCAGGTGGGGTCTCCCAAAAGCAGATTGAAGTTGGAGAATCACCTCCCTTGACCTTCTGGTCATGCTTCTTTTGATGTAGCCTAGGATACTATTGGCTTTCTGGGTTGCAAACACATATTACCCACTCATGTCGAGTTTTTCATCAAATGCTTTTCCTCAGGGCTGTTCTCGATCCATTCTCCACCTGGCCTGTATTTGTGCTTGGAATTGCCCTGACCCAGGTGCAATCTTTCTTTCTCTTCAGTACAAATTCTAATCTGTTCAGTAAAGCCAATTCAGATTGCTAACTTGGTCAGAAGCTAATTACTTTTGTTCTGCTTTTTATTTATCTGGTTGTTTGGCTTACTTAAAACAGAAAAAAATGAAAGCTGGAGTTGGTGCAAAAGAAAAAAATAGGATAAGTCTAGGAGCAGAAAGCAGTGGAGACTCCTGGAAGGAAGAACAGAAATTTACTCTTGGGAATCACCAAATTGGCCCGAGCTATGTGAAACTTGATTCCAGAGGTACCTGAGAGATTCCTTAGGCAACTTTTCTTTTGTCTCATAACAGAGAAACTTCTTCCATAAGGTTAGCTGTGAATTCCTATCTTAGGAGCTTTCAGAGTTCATGGGTAAGCCTACATAAAAATAAGATTATGGTCAACAGGATCTTTGATATGGTAACTGAAACTTTTCAGCTGGTTCCTTTCAATTCAGTGAATTCCATTCTAATGTTACTTCTTATCTGACTTCAATTAAAAGTTCCAATTTGAATCTCTTTCTCTGGTTACTTTCAGTGTTAAAGATGTGTTAAATATATTCATTTACCTGTAGTCCCATCATTGGGTGATAATTTTAGTGTCAACAAAGGTTTTAAAATGAAAATAGGCATACCGATATGAGGAATAATGAAATGGCAAATGGACAATATTTTGTTCATGTTTCACAGACTTATTTAGACCATTACTCTATCACATGAAATAAGTGAGGCAATGATAATAAAAATCATGTCCTATAACGATGATATATTGAAACACTTTTCTCTTTTTAAGAAAAAATAAGATTTTTTTCTTTAAAAGAAAAAAATACAGAAAGAAATGTAGGTTATCAAGCATTGGTTTAAATAGTATGCTAGTGCTGTATAGTAGTCTTTTTGTTTGTTTTTGGAATAAGGATAGTAATTTATTTTTTTTTTTTAATTTTTAGCTGCAGGCTAAGTTTAAGTAAAAATACTTTCCTTCAAATCTCATCTGTTGGCTCTTGTCTATATTTAGAAGACATTTTTCAGTACTGCACGCATTACTACCCCTTCTGTTTCTTTGGGATATTTCTCATAAGGGTACTGATTACTTAGTGCACAGAACTATAAGGAAAATCTAAAACTATGTGGAGAAAAGAAGAGATACTGTTTATTAATACTAGTCAAACAGCAAAGATGCAAGTCTGAGTGTCTTGAGACATGTCTGAGACTCAAGTCTGGAAACCAACAGAGTCTGGAAAGAGTTAGACTATGACTATAACTAACAACATACACATTTTTCAGGGGCCTATTCTTGGAAGGTTTGTGCACTCATAGTTCACACTAGTTATAGTAAACAGAACTGTTGTGAGAGGAAACACTAAAATTTGCAGTAAACTGAGGAAATTAGTTTGTTACTCATGAATGCACACACTAGACGTTATGTAATGTATTAGGATTAGCTAACATCTTATGCAATGTGCAATGTAAATTTCTTACTACACATAACAAGAAATGAATCAGTCAACCAAGTGCTTGAATAGGCAAGAAAAGAATTAACCTTTAAGTGCCCAAGGCATCAAGCTCCAGGCTGGCTGATTAGAGATTTTTCTATAAGTAGTCTAAAACCTGAAGAAAGTAGTCATGGAAGCTGTGTCATAACTGCCAAGAATACAGGTACAGTTTCAATTCATTTTCACTTCATTTTTGTTATGAAGTGGACAAAAACAAACAAACAAACAAATGGGAATGCAATTTCACCTGGCAGCTGAACAAGTCTACAAAGTAGCTGATGTTAAAATTGGTGGCCCAGTTTCTCCATCCGCAGTTCCCACAAACATTTCCACTACTTTTTCTGAACTTTGGTCATTGTCCTTTAAAGTCAGATGATTCAAAGAAAAATCCAGAAGGAAAAATAACCTAGAAATAATTTATACAATCTTCTAATATTTTAGCTCCCTAAACTAACTCATTTTGAAGTCAGATGGTCACCTCTACCGGTACTGGAGAGAGGGCAGGAACTCTGGGATGGAATTTGGAGGATTGCTTTTAGTCGAGGGTCATCTGTATGACCCTCATACCAATTCACATATATTTCACATACCAGGGCTATTCTTTTGCACTGAGACCAAACATAAAAGTTTATAGGCACACTTATTAAATTCTCCTATCTTCTGAAACCAAGTGGTCACATGTAAACTTTCTACTGGGAGTGTCTTCTAACATGTGCTGTGCTCATATATAATTTTGGAGAGTTTTAGGTGACCTGACTCAAAATTCTGCAAGGGACTGCTATGTAAATTTAAGATAATTTAGCAGATGATTAACTTCCAGAGCCTGGAACCTTAGTCTTCTTGTTTTCTTTTGTCCTGTTTTTGTTTTTGTTTTTAACAACTTTGGATACTTTACAACTTTAGATAATTTACCACTATGGATAAAACCTATTAAAACTGATTAAATATAATCCAAAGGAGTGCCTAAAACAGACAAAAGAAAATCTGTGAGGGAGTTCTCTGGATCAAATTGTCCCTAACATAATTGGTCACAAATAGCTTTAAATTCAGAACAGAAATCAGGTTAGAGTTGATCTACAATTGTTGGATACATCTCAGACTCTAAAGCAGGGGATGACAAGCAATCATAAAGCTATCTCTTTATGGACATATGGACTATGACTTTGTTTTTCTTGTATTCAGTATTGTAACTGAGATAGGAATCGATTTTAAGAATGCTGACTCTTAGCTTAGCCTAATTTCCTCTTAACCATTTTAAACTTCTCTTTTCAAGAACTTTTTTTTTTTCTTTTAAAGAACACAGATAACTTTTAAGAACCTTTACAATTACCTGAAACCTACTTTCAAAGTTGAAGTACCTTTCTCCTCAACATCTTTTCTAGTTTTATTTCAAATAACCCTTCATTACAATGAGAAGATTGAATTATCCCACAGGGATTAATATTTTAACAGCCATAAAGCTTTTCTTGCGTGATAATTATTTCTCAAATTATGAATTATGTTTTAAGCATGTGGGCAGAATGCTCTGATTTCCTTGTTCAAATGTAAACAGTCTCAGTGGGTAGCTAAGAATTCCATATGTTGATGAATATTTATGTCTTCATAAGGCTTGACATCTGCCATGCTGTGCATATTTATGATCTTGTTCTATGTTAGAGTTCTTGAGGGAGGTCAGGTAGAATAAACCCTTATTACTCTGTGGCATAGGTTTTAATGTTCATGAATTTGGAACACACTTGCTTTGCAGGCTAAATGAAGTGCCACAGTAGGCCTATTTGGGACAATCTTAATTTCACAGGAAGTAATGGAATTCCATACAATACAAAAGGAGAGCAATCTAAAACCTTCAATATGAATTTTCATAAAATAGCAAACTCTTTGTGGTTGAGAAGCACCTCTGGAAATTGCCTAATCCAACTTCTCACTAGAGCAGGTTACTCAGGGCTTTGTCCAGTCTGGCTTGAAATATCTCCAAAGGATGGAGACTCCACACCTTCTCTGGGTAGCCTGTTCCAGGATTTAGCCATGAACAAAGTACAGATTTTTTCCTTAAGTCTAAGTGGAATTTCCTGTATTTAAGTTTGTGTCCTTTGCCTCTTGTCCTGTCATGGGGAACTACTGAGAAAAATGTAGTTTCTTTTTCTTCATTCCCTCCCATCAGCTATTTATACACACTGGTTAGAAACTTAGAATTTCTCACTCTGCATGACCTTTTAAGAATAACCAAGAATGGTGTCACAGTGACATCAGCCAGCTCCCACAGCATTTGTGGGTGCATCCCATCAGGTCTCCTTGACCTGATGTTCAGTTGGTTTAAATGTTCTCTAAGATGATCCTCCACCACTGAGTATAATGTGTCTTCTTTGCTCCAGACTTTCCCAATAGTCTCAGGGGTCAAGGACAGCAGAAGGCTGAGCTCATCATTGAAGACATTTGAAGGCATTTGATAGAAGTATAGAAGGCATTTGATTTAGGTGATTTAGGTGATTTTTATGCTCCTTGTCACTAGGTCCCCAGACCTATTCAGCAGCTGACCCATATTTGCCCTAGTCTTCCTTTTGCTGCTGATAGAAGCCTTCCCTTTTCCCCTTCATGTGCCTTGCCAGATTCAGATCCAGGTAGGCTTTGGTTTTCCTAACCCCATACCTGCATGCTCAGACAATATTTCTAAATTCCACACAGGTGACTAGACCCTGTTTCTACCTCTTGCTTGCTTCATCTTTTTTATTTAAGTTTTGTAGAAGCAACTTGTTCATCCATATTTGTATGAACATACTTGGCATACTCTTGCTGCCTTTGCCTGACTTCATCCACGCCAACTTGGATCATTTCTGAGCTTTAAGGAGGTGATCGTTGAATGTCAACCATCTCAACTGGAGCTGTCCTCTCTCCAGGGCTAATGGAATTCTTCCAGGGAGATGCCTGAATGTGTCAGTCTTCTCTTCTGAGGTCCAGGGTTGTGATCCTGCTATTTCCCATGTTCTCTCTTCTTGGAATACTTAAATCCACCATGTTATTCCCAACATTGCCAACACTGCACCACACCTTCACACACCCACCAGTTTCTTCCTTGTTTATAAGTAAGAGGTACAGCAGAGCACCTCCCTGGTTGGCTCCTTGATTGCAACTAGGAAGTTGTCATCAGTGCACTCCAGAAATCTTCTGGATTGCTTGTGCTCTGCTGTTTTGTCTTTCTGGCAGATATCAGGGTGGTTGAAGTCTCCCAGAAGGACCAGTGCTGCTAGGCATAAGGCGTTTTTATTCTGTTTGCAGGTCTCATCTCATCTGCTTTTTCTTTCTTATCTGGAATACATGTGCTGGACATCATCACCTTCCTTCCCCATCAGTTCTACTTCAAAGCTTTCATCTCCATGTTTATGAGACTGTAGTCAAAAAATTCTTTTGTCCCACTTGGTCAGGTGGATCCTTTCACTTCCTAATAACTCTTGATCCTCAAAGAAAGTCCCATGGATGTAAAAGCCATGGTCAGCAAAAGCTGTGCTGACCTCGGTCTTTCTGGTCAGCACAAACTGTACAAGTAGGTGTTGATGTCCAGGATCTTTTCAGTCCTCAAGCCCTTCTTCTTCACTGGCAGGACTTAAGAGAAAACTACATGGTTCCCCATACCACTGACCCTCACGCCCAGAGCCATGTAATCATGTTCAATGGGATCCATGGTTCCCCAGAACATGTAGTTGATGCCCACGTTGAAGAACAGCAGTGGGGGAAGGTTTGAGGGCCCAAGAAGCCTCAGCAGCCTCTCCAAAATGTTCTGGATATGAGACTGGGCAAGCAGCAAAGCTCCCCAGATTGTAGGCAGCCCCTGCAGCAGAGTCTTCCACCACTGTCACTCACTGTTTCTTCTGAGTGCTGCTGTGGGACTCAGGTCAGCTGTTTCGGGTGCTTGGTTGAAAACAGATCCTAGTTCATCATCTGCTAGTAAATCCAGTCCTGTTACATTTACAGACTTTCTAATGCAACTGAAACTCAGTTTGGATTAGGATAAATGCTATCAGACTTTCAGTTATACTCTTATGTGCAGAGTAATTTCAATTACTCTGTAGTGATAATGCAATAAATGGAATTATATCACAAGAAAGGCATCACCATTACTTCATATTAGTGGATAAAAGAGGTACCACTGTTTATCGAAATACTACATACCAGTATTTTTGGATTCTAAAAAATGTCTATTCGAACTATATATAAGTTATAAAAAGTAATTCATCCATGCATTTCTTATTAATTTATAATAATGTTCAATGGGCATCAATACATTACCCTAAAATGATTGTTGTCCTTATCTTTATTTTAGTAACTTTTTAGTAACTCATAAAATTACTACTGTGCTGAGCAGTTTACAGGTGCAGAACAGAAAGATGATCTTTGCTGTAAGGAATTCAGTAAGACCAAAATTATTTTTACATATGTTTGAACATCATATTTCCAGCTACCTTGTTAGCATAGTTAATCAATGCATTTACATCTCTCCCACAAATTAATGAATGTTAGAAATTTTTTATGTTCACTGGAACTCAGTCGACATTACTGTTGTACATTCCCAGGTAAATTTGCTTTACCACAAAAATAAAACCTTGATTTTTATTAAACACGGTTGGTCTTGGTTCAATATTATATCAGTGAAAATACTGTGGTAACAGTTTGTGTAGATTCAGCTTGTCCAGGTTTCAATACAGTCCTAGTAGGTAAAAACTACTTAGATGTATGGAAAACATCCATATATTTCTTTTCAAGACTCTAGATAGAAAATGAGAATTTGAAGTTTATTTTGTGTGTAGCCTAGTACACAGCAAAATCATAGTTCACTTTTTTTTTTTTGTTATGAAACAAAACAGAGAATTTGAATAGATCAATTATATTTATTCTTTAAGAGCTTTATCCTGATTTTATTAATGACTGCTGCAATAATCAGCTAAGTATATACCAATCCAATATTTACAACACTTCATGAAAAACTGAGTAAATAAGTAATCATTTCAAATATGATTTTTGTATAAAGTTTCTTGCAACATGAGACTCTATATATGTGAAAAACTAGATTTAATGTAAACACTAATTATTACTTAGGAAAAAAATAACACTGAAAATCACATGACAGATTTCATGTGAAATACAAAGTCATGCTGAATTTAATGGGCAATTTCTAGAAGTCTTTTAAAGCACACTGTAAAACTGCTATTCATGAACTTCCGTCACAAATTCCATAGGCTGGCTGAAGAAATCTTACTGTTTTCTATTAAAATCTTTGTGATTTTTCATAAGGCAGTAATTTAACTTTGGCAGTATTAACTGATAATAACTAACTAATAATAACTAATTTAACTTATGGCAGTAATTTAACTTTGAATGTGCAGAGCTTAAATATCTAGAATATGCATTGAAATTACAGGCAAATATACTGCCTAAGTTCATAGCCAGAGGTATTTTTTAGCAAATAAATGAGCAGAGTTGCAGTAAACAGTTCAGGTAAACACAATGGCATAATTCTCTGTCAAGGAAATTAATTGGATTCTATTTTGGGTCACATTTTCTATGAAATTTACTAATGTTTTCATCTTTAAAATGTTACATCTTTGCCCATTTATATCATTTAAGAGTCTGTGGTTCCATTAGTCATCCAAAAAGAAATAGCAGCATAGCTGTCAGCATTATTAAGTATTGTTCTAAATTGCTGAAGTAGAGCCTGGTTATGTGTGAGCCAAGCCTCTGCTCCTTCTTCTCTTGGATATCTATCAAAACACTGTTTGGAAAAGAAGTTCTATAGAAATTAGTAGTTACTTTTAGAGACATAAAGTTCCATCTGATATACAAAAATCCTACTTCATGTTTTCCCTTTCAGAGAAAATAAATAAATAAATAAATAAATAAATGAATAAAACTTTTAATGTCAGAAGAGAGACTGACTTCAGGCTTGCTAGCTACCTTCAAACGTTGCTTATGGATACATTTCTATTAAATCAGCTAATCTATATAAAGGATTTTTTTTTACAACTGGGATAAAATTTGTGGAGATTAATGTCCACAATGATTTTTTTAGAATAACTTGACAGGAAGAGAAAGTAGTCAGATATTAAAACATTAAGAGGAAAAAATACTTCTGATATTTATCAGTATATTTAAATGTGGTAATAGGAAATTAATGTTTATAGTATGTGTTTCGTTAAGGGATAATTATATATTATTATTTCAGATATATCTGTTTTTTCCTAACCTTGCAAAAATGTTTTATAACATCATTTTTATGGTATAATATGTATCTTCAAAGGAATAGCCAGAATTCCATCACTAACCAGTTCAGTACCTACAAAATACATGAAGAAAAATATATGGATAATTTTTAGTTGTTCATTTGTCAGTTTCTAGAAGAAAAATACTAAGAAAATTCTTTAGTTTTTTGAAGATGTTTTCTGCATACTTGAGGACTTCAATACTCCTATATCAGACTTATTTTAATTTCCAAAATCCAGTCTGCTCATGTATTTTCTAACATTTTCTAACTTTTAGATGTTGTTTTTATTGTTGTTTTTATTGTTGATTTTTTCGTAACTTGTACTGTTTTAATTTTTTCAGTCTTCAATGTAAGGGTATGCAGGAGAACGTCTGCTCTTTTAAGGCTATCTGGTCAAGGACCTTTTCCAAGACAACAAATATAATAAGGCAGGCAGTGATGGAAAACAAGTCTGTTGGGTAACACTAATTTATGAGAACATACGAGGATGTAGGAATATTATTCCAACAGGGTTATCTGACTGAGGATTTCTAAATTGGGATTTAATGCCCTCAGTCTCACTAACTGGTGGACTATCAAACTATAGGCACCAGTTCCAAGAACAACCTGGACTTTGCAGGTGATAGACAAGACTGTGAGAGAGGGGAGACCCTAGACCAGGAGGAATGCTGGAATCTCAAAAGTCTCATGAAGTTCAACAAGGAGAAGTGTAAAGTTCTGCACCTGGGGTGGAACAACTCCAGACACCAACGCATGCTGGGGGCTGCCAAGCTGGAAAGCAGTCTGGCAGAAAAGGCCCTAAGAATCTGGGTAAACACCAAGCTGAACATGAGTCAGTAATGTGCAAATGCCTCTAAGAAAACTAATAGTATTCTTGAGCTCATTAGACAAAATATTGCCAGAAGGACATAAACAAGATAAGTGATCCTTCCTCACTACTCAGCATTGGTGAGGCCACACCTGGAGTACTGTGTCCAGTTCTGAGCCCCCATACAAGAGAGAACTGGACATGCTGGAAAGAGTCCAGCAGAGGGCCACAAAGATGATCAAGGGACTGTAGTACCTCTGCTATGAGATGCTGAGAGAGCTGGACCTGTTCATCCTGGAGAAAAGGAGGCTCAGGGGGATTCTTATCAATGTGTATTGACACCTGAAGGGAGAGTGCAAAGAAGATTAATCCATAATATTTTCAGTGTTGCCTACTGCCAGGATAAAAGGCAATGGGTACAAACTGTAACACAGAAGGTTCTGTCTAAACATCAGAAACACTTCACTGTACAGAAGATGGAACTCTAGAACAGCTTGCCCAGAGAGGCTGTGGAGTGTCCCTCCTAGAAGATATTCAAAAGTCATCTGTATATGGTCCTGGGCAAACTACTTTTTGTGGCCATGCTTGAGAAGGGGTTGATTCAGATGTCCTTCAGGGGTCCCTTCCAACTCTAACCATCCTTTTATTCTTCAAAATCTTTTATTAACTCTCTGCATATTCATACTCTATTCCAGGTGTCTGGGTGCTGCAAGGACTACATGCCAGCTACTGGAGAGACCTGTATGTGAGCGATTGAAGATTGGTGCCAGCTATGGGAGTCAGGCTGGGGGAGTGGGCACCCTTAGACTGTGGTGCCAGCTGTAAGTTCAGAGTAACTTCATTTATTATTTATTCTTTTTTACTTCATTTATTGTCCTGGTTCCAGTTAGGACACAGTTAATTTTTCCTCATAGTAGCTGGTAGGGTGCTATGTTTTGGATTAGGATGAGAAGAGCGCTGATAACATGCTGATGTTTTAATTGTTGCAGAGCAGTGTTTACACCAGGCCAAGGACTTTTCGGCTTCTCGCTCTGTCCTGCCAGCGAGCAGGCTAGGGGTGCAGCAGGAGCTGGGAGGGGACAGACCCAGGACAGCTGACCCAAACTGGCCAAAGGGGTATTCCATACCATCTGACGTCATGCTAAACAATATATAGGGGTGGCTGGCTGGGGTGGGGGGCCGGCTGCTCGGGGATAGGCTGTGCATCGGTCAGCGGGTGGTGAGCAATTGCATTGTGCATCACTTGTTTCTTACACATTATTATTATTAATACTATTATCATTATCACTGTTATTATTATTGTTATTATTATATTCCTGTCTTAATAAACTGTCTATCTCAACTCACCGGCTTCACTTTCCCGTTTTTCTCCCCCATCCCAGAGAGGGAGGGGGGAGGGTGAGCGAACGGCTGTGTGGTGTTTAGCTGCCAGCTGGGTTAAACCACAACATTTATTTTTATTATTATTATTTTTTTATCTCATTTTACAATTTTTCTTGTTTTTGTTTTTCGTATTCTCTCTCCTGTCCTGTGACAGGGGGTGTGGGAAAGTATGTATGCATCTCTGTGGGTGCTTAGCTACTGACTAGGGTTAACCAACCACAGGGAGAGTACAAAGAATGAATAAATCTATACTGATCAGCTTGGAAAATTCTATCCATCAGAATCCTATTATTTGTCTGTGTTTTTAAAACATTCAATTTGCTTTCTGTTGTTTCTCCAGCAGAAGTCGAGGAAATGTATATGCCAGTGATTGAATCAACCAGGATACAAAGTACTCTAGAGACATATGTTAAATCATACAAAATAAATACAATTGTAGAATTGTTTTGCTTTCATTTTTTTAAAAAGTAAGAATGAAAGAAGAATGGTATTTCAATTGCTCCAGTTATGTAGTAGTTATTATGTAGTAATAATTTCCTCACAGATGGCTTATCACTAGAAATATTTCTTCTCTTAATCATAATGTGTTCCTGGTATTAGCAAAGAAAGAAAGAAAGAAAGAAAGAAAGAAAGAAAGAAAGAAAGAAAGAAAGAAAGAAAGAAAGAAAGAAAGAGAAAAAAAAGCAGCTTCCTTTTCTAGCTCATTCATGTCGACTTAGTGTGAAAAAGATCATTCATTCTGTAGCCTAAGCTAAGCAGACAATGGATCAACAGATATAATGGATACCTATAATGGAATGATAGTTCTGATTAGCGTATTTTTTGGAAAAAGAAAAAAAAAAGTAGTTATTGATATAACACACTTGGTGGCTTTTGCTAAATATATATCCCAATGTTTGAATGTACCATCGCTCTCAGTGTAGTCTTTAACAGTCCATTGTATTGTTCAATTTTCCTGGAGGCTGGTGCATGTTAGGGGATGTGACATGTTCACTCAGTGCCGTACTCTTTGGCCCAGTTATCTATGAGGGTGTTCCATAAATGAGTCCCTTGCCTTACTTTGTTTTATTGCAAAACCATCCTTCAGAAGGATTTGGGATATTTTATTCCCTTTCTCAAAAATTTCTTCTGTGTTGCCCTGCATGGTGATGTCATCAATGTATTACAAGTGTTCAGGAGCTTCTTCTTGTTCCAGTGCAGTCTGGATCAGTCAATGGCAAATGGTAGGGCTGTGTTTCCATCTTGGGGCAGTCGATTCCAGGTATATTGGACACCCCTTCAAGTAAAAGCAAATTGTTTTGTGCACTCTGCTTCCAAAGGAATTGAGAAAAATGCATTAGTAATATCAACTGTGGCATACCACTTGACTGTCTTCGGCTCCACTTCATATCGAAGTTCTAGCACGTTCAACATGGCAGCACTTGGCACTGGCACGACTTCATTCAGGCCGCAGTTGTCCACTGTTAGTCTCCAGTCCCATTAGACTTTTGCACTGGCCATATGGGACTAATAAAGGATGAACGAGTCTTGCTGATCATTCCTTGTGTCTCCAATCAACAAATCAGCTTATTGATTGGAATCAGGGAGTCTTGGTTGGTGCAATATTGCCACCAGTGCACCACTGCGGTAGCGATCAGTACCTTCTGTTCTTTGACCTTCAGTAACCCCACAACAGAAGGGTGTTCTAAGAGACTGAGCAAGGTATACAGCTGTTTGATTTCCTCTGTCTCCAAGGCATCTATGCCAAAAGTCCACCTGTACCCTTCTGGGTCCTTGAAAATCAACTTATAATACTTTGTCTCTGCTTCTCCTTCCTCCTCACAGTTTCCCTCCAGTGCCACATAGGACGGGGTCTCTGCCACAGGATACAGCCCTTGACAAACTGCTTCATTGTGGACTTCACATGGGCTGCTGTTCTTCAAGAAGCATTCCAGCAAGGGACCATTCCTCAGGGTGCAATTCTTCAGGAATGGATTGCTCCAGCATGGGTCTCCTCCATTTCCTGCCAGGAGCCTGCAGCTCTGTGAGCTTTCCATGGGCTGCAGCTTCTTTCAGGGCACATCCACTTGCTGCCACATGGGGTCCTCCACAGGCTGCACTGTGTATATCTGCTCTGATACAGCCCTCCATAGGCTGCAGGGGGACAACTTGTGCCACTGTATTCCTCTCCACAGTCTGCTCGTGAACCTTTGCTCCAGCACCTGGAGCACCTCCTTTCTTCCATGTCCATGGTGTTTACAGAGCTGTTTCTATCACATTTTCTCGCTCCTCCCTCTCACAGCTGCTGCACAGCATTTGTTTATCATTTTGTAAATGTGTTATCACAGAGGCACAACCAGCATCACTCATTTGCTCAGCTTTGGCCAGCACTGTGTCCCTTTTTGAGCCATCCGAAACTGGATTTGTCTAAGGCAGGGCAGCTTCTGGTCTTTTCTCACAGATGCCACCCCTGCACCCCACTACTACCAAGACCTTGCCATATAAGACCAATAAGCAAGGAAATCCTCAAGAGAGTGTTAAATTATTATTTTTTGTTGTTGTTGTTATTTTTTTAAGTGCTGCAGATTCCTTGGCTAGATAACTGTCTGCTCTTGTGGGCATTCCTTGCTGTTCTGCAATTTTGTCAAGGAGATTTCTGAGCATATATGTGAGTTTAATACTCCAAATAAGTTATGTTCTCTTCAGACGGCACAGACTGAAAAGTGTGAAAATACAGCAATGTTCAGGAAAGGTGACATCTTCTTGCATAATCCATATAGACATACAAAGATTTTCCTCAAGAGATTAGAGTTGAAAAGTAGAGTTAAGAATAACCTTCTGTGTTGTGACCTCCCTCTCAGCTTTTCTTTCTCAGAGTATTTTTGCTTTATAAAAAGCAAAGGCCTCTACCTTTCATAATGGTAGTTAAAAGTTTATGGACTTCATTGTTTATAAATATAATCTTTTTCAAAATAAAGATAATTGCTTTGTTTTCAATGACAGATCACTGATTTGAAGACTGGACATCATGTTAAATATAGAAAAGTTTTATCTCACCTGCTGAGGTAGACATTATACAACTTCAACCATTTTCTGCAGGTTTCTTGTGCTGATGTGGCAGGAATGACTTTTGATACATGCTGCTGTAGTAAATAAATGAAAAAGAGAAACCTTTCAAAATATTTTAATGAACTTTGAATCAAGTCTGAACATGAAAAGGAGTATCTGTAAAGTCAAAAGTGAAAGGTAGACATTGGAGAGAAAGAAGACCTTGTGAAAAGAGCTAATGTGAAGAAATCTTAAGGAAGGAGGGAAAGTAATCACCACAATTTTATGATTGTACCATGTGGTAGATCCAAAAGCTTTTGGTTGTTTTGTGGATCTTTCATATTTGCCAATATGAAACTGCTATGTGAGTAAGGGACTACTTATTTTCAAGAGCACTGAGATCACTTTGAAAAAATAAAAATAATAATAATAATAATTTCAGAGTAAAAATAAAGCCAAAATCCTCCTTCTCAAAGTGCAGCCTAGGCAGAGGTACTGCATGATAAATGGGAAGAAAATCCATGATAGCAATAAACCCAAATTTAATGAAATGGTAGGAAAGTTCAAGTTTAATGTAAACAGAGTATTAATTATAATGATGTGGTTTCTAATTCCCATAAGTTCTAGAGTTTAGTCAATGAAAAATCCAGAATATGGAAGAGAGTGTTGCTATCTGGCAGGATGACTGGGAACCACACAGGAAGGCAAGCATTCTAATTGTTGGCTGCAGGTTATCATTCTAATGAAATTAATTATTTTGCTTTTTTTGTTGTTGTTCAAATAAAATCAGTGTGGAGGTGCTAATCATCATGTTACATCCTACCTCTGCCCACTAGCTTAAGGAGAAGAATTTATCTTTACATTGCCTTGATTTATTTTATTTTATTTTATTTTATTTTATTTTATTTTATTTTATTTTATTTTATTTTATTTTATTTATTTTATTTTATTTTATTTTATTTTAAGGAAATGCACTTTTTTACCCTTTATTTTACCCTTTATTTGGATGTTTACATTGAAAAAAGAAAGAAGTATGGGGAAAAAAGTGAAGAATTTTAGAATTGCAGAACGTTT
The DNA here is from genome assembly GCF_964211835.1 of Anser anser. Taxonomy (NCBI): domain Eukaryota; kingdom Metazoa; phylum Chordata; class Aves; order Anseriformes; family Anatidae; genus Anser; species Anser anser. The sequence goes on along the minus strand of NC_139721.1, from coordinate 17,688,790 downwards.
CCTAGGAAGAGATTTCTGCAGATCATTCAGTACATCTCAGAGCAGAACTCTCAATAGACGGACAGCATCAGAACATGATCCATACTGGAACTTATCAACAATTTTAATTTTTTTACAATCCTAATAATGAGAAGCTAGCTTAGACATTTAGGCTAATTTAGATATTTAAGCCATTGTTTCTTGGGTTTGACCTGATGTGACAATACTCCATTTAAAATTTTATTATAAAGGCAATAAGATGTTCCAAACTTAATGATTCTATGATTCTATGTTGTGTATCAAAAAACTAAAAGAACTGTCATGAGGTATTATAAAGTATAGAATTATAGAATCGTAGAATTATAGAATTATAGAATGGCTTGGATTGGAAGGAACATTAAAGATCATCTAGTTCTAAGCCCCGTGCCATAGGCAAGGATACCACCCACTAGATCAGACTGGCCAAGGCCCCATCCAACCTGGCACTGAACAACTCCAGGGATGGTGCATTCCCAACTTCTCTGGGCAACTTGTTCCACTGCCTCATTACCCTTACACTGAAGAAATTATTCCTAATATCTAATCTTAGCATTAGACCATTCCCCCTTGTGTTATCTACCGGAGTAAAGAGTACTTCTCCATCTTTTTTTATAAGACCCCTTTAAGTATTGAATGGCCACAATAAGGTCTCCCTGGAGCCTTTTCTTCTGCAGGCTGAACATAGAATATCATAGAATCATTAAGGGTGGAAAAGACTTCCAAGATCATCTGGTCCAACCATCACCCTACTGCCAATGCCACCCACCAAACCATGTCCCTAAGCACCACGTCCAGCCTTTCCTTAAACACCCCCAGGGACAGTGACTCCACCACCTCCTTGGGCAACCCATTCCAATGTCTGACTACTCTTTCTGAGAAGATATGTCTCCTAATTTCCAACCTAAACCTCCCATGGTGCAACTTGAGGCTATTCCCTCTAGTCCTATCACTAGTTATCTGTGAGAAGAGACCAACCTCCAGCTCCTCACAGCTTCCTTGCAGGAAGTTGTAGAGAGCAATAAGGTCTTCCATGAACCTCCCCTTCTCCAGACTAAACAACCGCAGTTCCCTCAGCTGCTCCTCATAGGATTTGTGTTCCAGGCCCTTCACCAACTTCGTAGCTCTTCTCTGGGCACACTCCAGGGCCTCGATGTCTTTCTTGTAGTGAGGGGCCCAAAACTGAACACAGTACTCAAGGTGCAGCCTCACCAGACCAGAGTACAGGGGAACAATCTTGTACCCCGCCCAGCTGGCTACACTATTTCTGATACAGGATGCCATTGGCCTTCTTGACCACCTGGGCACACTGTTGGCTCATGTTCAGGTGAGCATTGACCAACACCAGATCCTTTTCCTGTTCGACCAACACCAGATCCTTTTCCTCTGAACAGCTTGCAAGGCACTCTGCCCCAAGTCGGTATTGTTTCATGGGGTTGTTGTGACCAAATTGCAGGACCCGACACTTAGCCAGATTGAACCTCATCCCATTAGACTCTGCCCAATGATCCAACGTGTCCAGGTCCCTCTCAAAATAATTCTATTTGTTTGTTTGTTTGCCCCCCCCCCCCCCCCCCCCCCCATCCAAAACATATTTTGGACTTGGAAAAATTATTTGATAAAATTCAATGAAATGGTGATAAATCAAAACTTTTCATGAGAGAAATGTTGCTGAAAAGTCTCTAGCAAACTCCATCATTGTTTGCATTTTATCAAAAAGCAACCAAATCACAGCAGGTTAAACTCATGTCCATCCAAATGTTTAAGTTCCTACTGTCCATTTAGATGCTTAGCTTCCCATTGAATGCAATTGCAATTTGGTTTCTGAGGTATAAATTATAACTCCATTTCCTGTTGGGCTGACCCTAACCAAACCTGCCCAGGGTAATGCAAGGAATATGCAAAGGAGTCAAGGACTAAGGTGATGTTTCCTGGCTCTAAGGTGCTTTTTCTGTTTGTTTGTTTGTTTGTTTGTTCATTGTACAGAACAGGATTAAATAGCACTTGACTGAGCAGCATGCTGTCATTGCAAAAATGACAGTAACATTCAAGCTGTGTCCTACTATAGTCACAGAGATGGCAACAGTGTAGATTTACTCTAAATTGTTTCATTAGATACCTCCTTTGTCCCTTGTATCTCCAAGAGTCACCAAGTTGTTGGATTAATAGATAGATGACTTCTTGATTTCAAAGAATCCCAACAAAACCTGATTATTGTATGAAGTTTCAAACTGACATGTTCAGGTGAATAATAATAATAAAAATATATTTGTTTTGAAGTGTACAATGACAGTGCAAGGGAATTTTAACTATATTCTGAAAACAGATTTCTACAAAATATATCTTAGATGAAAAAAATAAAACAATCTTCAAGAAAAAAATTGACCTCTGATTTTTTAAATTATTAATTTTTCCTTCAAATTGAGGAATCTACACTCTCTACACAGGCTGAAATGTAAGCCTGGAAATAGAAAGAGGATTGTCTGGGTAGAGTGGAATAAGAATCCACAGAATATATGCTGACTCATTTGCATTATGCAGAGTTATCATTGTCATGAGTTTGTTCTTGTACAGTGAGTAAAATGTAAGGGTCACACAGACTTAATAATTGTTTAACTGATAAATATGCATATGAAAAACAAATTGTCCCTAATTAAAGATTTTGATGAATAATAGTGGTATTTCAAAGAACAATTCAGAAAAGAACTGAAATAAAAATCCAGCTGTCTGCCTGAAGGGGACAGATTTAGAAAAACAATAAAACAGAAAGGGAATAAATCTCATATAGCAGTCAACTGATTAAATGGTTCAATATTCCCAATTAATTTTGGACTACAGCAGAAAAAAAAAAATGGAATCTTGATTTAAACGCACAAGGCGTTCCACATCTTTATGAACTACATCTATGGTATTAGGAGGAATTCTTTAGTTTAAATTAAGTCAGGAAAAATGTTTTTTTTTAACATGAGTTAGCATGAGTTAGCATGAGTTAGCATGAGACACTGATATCCATAAATCTACACTGTATTATGAAACTGATTTTTCCAACATTAGACTAGTGAGCATTTACAAAAAAAAAAAAAAAAAAAAAATAGTTATTTTGACACCTGACCTAAGAAACAGAATTTGGGTCCCACAGTCAGCTGACAAAGCCCAGCGAGACCAACCCTGACTCTTTATGTAAAACTGGGGGGCACTTGTGGTGCCAGTACCCATGTTATACACAAACCACATACAAAACTCCTTTGTCTTCTGTTCCAGGTGTCACTTGGCTTCCTTCTGGAAGAAACCTACTTTCATGTATCACCTGTTTACTACACTGTAGGTAAAGACATACCTGGATCATATAATAATATGTTCGCAGGTTCATATTCTCCTTCCTCAAAGCTCATACAATGCCTGTAGTTCAGCATGGGCTTGTATCCAAACTGTGAATGGCTTGTGTGTTTGGGCTGACCTGAGGCTGGCTCAGGTGAGTAGAGAATGCAGTGTATGGGTAGCACCAGTGGTCCCAGCTACACTTACTTTGCTACTTCAGTTATTTGGTGCAAGCTTCCACCAAGGCCACTTGTAACTTCTTTGTTTATATGGGGAATGAAGACTGCATTAACTTGGGGTTTGTATGTTCATACCATAGAGCCTTTTCTGGATTCCTTCTTACTATTAATTACCAACAGCATTAGCAAGGAAAATACTAAAAAGATAAAGTATTTCCCTGGCTACAGCACTGCCACTTGGTCTTTGATGAATTTCAATACCCTGAATTAACTCTTCCTAAACCTCAATTTGTTTGACTGCAATTCATAAATTTATGGGTTATTTATGGTACTGCATTAAAAAGTCTAAGTCATATCAATCAAATATGGTATTTCTCTTACGAAGATAAAAAGGAACTTCTGAAGACAAATTTAAACTCTAGATAAAGTATGCTAAAAATCTAGTGGGAAAAGATCTGTCAGTATGAACACATATCAAAATACAAGGTTCAGCTTCTTATACAACATGTTTGGATGTGACTTTGAAATGTATTCAGAATGGGTCACAGTTAGGTATGGATGAGAAGAATTGTTGCTGATCTGTAACACATATTTCTGATTTGATTGTTTTCTTTTATTTTCCTTTTTTTTTCTTTATTTATCTTTAATCCCCCCCCCCCAAAAAAAAAGTCAGATTGTGAAATTTCTGATTAATCATATTTTTTGACATTTTAATATACTTGAAATTTATCATTTAACATTTTGCCTTTTCTAAGTACAGAAGACAGGTATTTGCCACTTTCACAAGCTACCTCCAAATGTTAAATAAGGAAAATTTCTGGGCCCTGAAATCCTCTATTTTAGGAAGTATTTCATTCTTGTGTATGAATGCACATAATTACAAAACAAGGCTGCAAAATACAAGAGAGTGTAATAATGATTTATTATTATTATTTTTGAGATATTGGAACTTGGAAGATACCATATTTTTTATCGCTGTGGAAACCACATCTTTGAGCTCTTTATTTTTGATCATGTTTCTGAAAGTTTTTATTGGTATTAGATACTCACATGTTGAAAAACATGTTTTCTCATGTAAGAATGCTGAAGTTGTCCTACCTTTTCGAAATGGTCCACTCCCTCTACGGTAGCTAGTATTATATGTTTAGAGATAGATCAGATTTCAGGCACACTGTCTGATTACAGGATCTTTTTTATTTTCTTTTTAATGAAAGAAAGTTCCAATCTGATCATAAAGTATTTGGTTAATTTCTTGATATCATTAATATTCTGTTGTGACTGAATTTTGTATTCTGAGGCCTAACATTAGCTAAATCTACCTTTAGTTTCTGTGTGTTTTTGTTGTTGTTGTTGTAGTTGTTGTATTTTAATGCATATGAATATCATGAAAGAGTCACAGTGTACTGTAGGGTCTTATTTCACAACACAAGATGTCTGGAACATCTCTTTACAGTTTTACTACTATGTTCCGTATTATTTCTGATTGTATTTAACATGAATTTTTCAATAATATGCATTGAAGTCACAAATTAGGTAAACTAAAATGGAGCTTATTAAAAAAATAAAAAATGTTTTAATAAAGAGTCTAGAGTAATAAAAGTATACAAAAAAATCAATTTATTTTCATTTTTAGTGAAACATTTTAATTTTAGCTTTTTAGAACAAAAAAATCAACTTCAAATTGAAATAATAGACCAGATGTTTCCGTCTCAAAGTGACATTTTAAAAAAAAAAAAAAAAGGAAATACATGAAAGCCACATTTCCTAATGTGGTGTGTTCACACTGATAGGTTGCAAAGCTCTACTATGCCACTCTCACCACTCTCACTCACTTCCTCAACAGAACAGGGGGAGAAAATATAAGATGAAAACCTCATGGGTTGAGATAAGGACAGGGAGATCACTTATCAATTACTGTAATTGGAAAAAGAGACTCAGCATAAGGGAGATTACTGTAATTTATTGCCTGTGATAACAGACTAGAACAGTGTGTGTTGTCGTCGGTCCATAAATCTTTGTCTCTGCCGCTTCTTCATGGTCACTCTTTTCCCCTGCTCAGTCATGGAGTCCCTCCCATGGGATACAGTCCTTCCTGAATTGATCCTACATGGGTTTCCCACAGATAGCAGCTCTTCAAGAACTGCTCCAATATGGGTTCATACCATGGGGTCCATCCATCAGGAGCAAAGTGTTCCAGCATGGGTCCCCCACCAGATCACCTGCTCCTGTAGGGGCTCTCCATGGGCTACAGCGTATTGATCTGCTCCACCATGGTACCCCGTGGGCTGCAGGGGGACAGCCTGCTCCACCATGGGCCTCTACATGAACTGCAGGGGAACTTCTGCTTGGGCACCTGGAACACCTCGCCCCTTCTTCTTCCTCACTGAACTTGGTGTCTGCAGGCTTGTTTCTCACTGCATTTTCTCACTTTTCTCTCCCAGCTACTGTTGCATCGTATTTTTATTTCTCCATTCTTAAATATGCTCTCACAGAGATGCAACCAGTATCACTCATTGGCTCAGCTTTGTCCAGCTGTGGGTCTCTTTTTGAGGAGGCTGGAACCTCTTTTCTAACAGGGGGCAATTTATGAACTTTTCTCACAAAGGACATACCTTCAGATCCCCAGCTGCCAAAACCTTGCCATGTAAGCCCAATACACCTGATGTGCATAACCTTATCTGTAGTATTACGTAATGAAAATTCCAGATAATAAAAATAAATAGACAGTTTTAGTTAACAAGCAGACTACTTTCTGAGTAGTCATATTTGCTGTGTTTTTTTTTTCTGTTTCTGTTTTCCTTGTCTTTTATTGTACGTTGCATATTTCAACTTTTCATAGTTACCAGAGATTTTGAAAAATCATTTATTACTGTAAATATGAAATTGCTTTGACTGCTAAGTAACTTTATGCTCATTAATGAAAACAGTGAGATGCTGAGAAATTTGATGAGTCTTTATAATAACTATAAGAATTAACAGATTAATTTGTAACTTTTCCTAAAGAATTTGTAAGCAAATTCTTTCTTTGGCATTCTTCAGGAATACTTCTTGACATGAAAAAAGAATAATATGTATATATATAGGGAGAGAGGGACAGACTTTGTATAAACGTCATATGTCATTTTAAGTTGTAAAATGTGAATTTTGTTGGGAAACATGCTGACCTCGGGAACAATGTTTTGAATAGCATCTAACTTTGGAAATGTGTACTGAGATACATTTTCTGTAAATATTTTAAATGTGCTTCAACTTTGACTTTGTGAGACCACTATCATGATTTATTTTCCATGTTTGTTCAGTCCTCTAGCTATCAACCAGGATTTCCAGTAATAATTCGATGTACTCTCTCTGTCCTGTGTGAGGAAAATCTCAATAATTTTCTCAGATGTGGTCTTCTGTGGAGTTACTTTATTTGCGATTGCAATGACAGGTGTCCTGCAAGCAGGAGTGCACAGTAAAAGTTTATCATAACCTTATATTCCCTATTACCTGACACTTGATTTCTCCCTTGTTTCCTCATTGGCTGAGTACTACAGGTTCACAACCTACTCGAAGCCCTTCTACACCATATATGTATAATTTTATTTGACCAACAGTTTTCTCCTTTTTTTTTTTTTCTTCTTCTTTTTTGACTAGAGGGCCCATGATTTTTGTTTTTACTCATTTCGTACTGCTCATCCTGTTTTTCTTAGCTATTCTCCATATTTTGGGACAGTGGGACCTTCCCCTTATCTGCTTAACATACTCCCCACCACTATGCTACTGTCATGCCTGCACAATCATTTTTGAATATGCAAGGTTAGTGGATTTTCCACTTCAAAAACAACTTCTATTGCAAAAACACAGCTTTGTTTCTCACACCTGGTTTTCAAATTGAGTACCGGCTTATCAGACATTGTCAGCTGGAGATGTTGAATTGTCAGAGGAGATGTTGAATACTAGCACACATATTCTATCATTTAGAAGATAAGAAGAATGATTATTAATGGAAGGGTCTTGTATTCTTTCTATACTGGAAATAAGACTTTAAATTTCAAGGGGTTCTCAACAATTTTAAACTGTGCGAGTCCCATGTTCTTTATAAATTGTGGAAGGGCTACACCAGTCATAAAATCATAGAATAGTTTGGGTTGGAAGGAAACTTAAAGCTCATCTAGTTCCAACCCCCTGTCATGGTTAGGCACACCTCCTGCTAATTCAGGTTGCCCAAAGTCCCATCCAACCTGGCCTCAAACACTTCCAGGGAGGGGACACCCACAGCTTCTCTGGGCAACCTGTTCCAGTGCCTCACCACCCTCATAGTAAAGAATTTCTTCCTAATATCTAATCTAAAAATCTTTTAAAACCATCACTCCTTGTCCTGTCACTATACTCTGTGACGAAGATTTCCACCTTGACCTTTCCTATAAGTCCTTCTTAAGTACTGAAAGTCTGCTATAAAGTCTCCCCGGAGCTTTCTCTTCGCCAGGATAAACAACCCTAACTCTCTCTGCCTGTCTTCATAGGAGAGATGTTCTAGCCCTTTGATCACCTTTGTGGTCCTCCTCTGGATATGTTCCAACAAGTCCATGTCTTTCTTGTAATGGTGGCTCCAGAGCTGAAGGGTCTCACAAGAGAGTACAACAGAGTAGAGAGAGTCACCTCCCTCAACCTTCTAGCTACACTTCTTTTGATGCATCCCAGAATACGATTGACTTTCTGCCAGGTGCAGGATCTTCCACTTGACCTTGCTGAACTTTATGAAGTTCACATGGGCCCACTCCTCAAGCCTGTGAAGGTCCCTCTGGATGGCATCTGTTCCCTGTAGCACTTCAACTATGCCACTCGGCTTGTTGTCATCCACAGACTAGCTGTGAGTGCATTCAATCCCACTGTCCATGTCACTGACAAAAATGTTAAATATCAGACCAAATACAGACCCCTGAGGGATAGCACTCAACATTATTCTTCACCTGGACATTGAGCCATTGACCACAACTCTTTGACTGTGACCATCCAGCCAATTTCTTATTTACTGAGTGATCCATTCATCAAATTTATGTCTCTCCATTTCAGAAAAAAAGACCGTTCCTTCACTCTATTGTATTATTAAGTTTGAGAGACCTGCTACTTTTAAAGCAAAAGGAGGTATTTCTTACTTTATCATTGGTTCCCTCAACCCTCATATCACAGAATCACAGAATAACAGAATCACAGAATCACAGAATAGTTGAGGTTGGAAGGGACCTCTGGAGGCCATCTGGTCCAACACCCCTGCTCAGGTAGGGCCACCTAGAGCTGGTTGCCCAGGATCTTTCAAATGTATTTTCTCTTCCTTTTTATCATCCTCATCCAATTTTTTTTTTCCTGTCATATGCTCCTAGACAAAATAGATAGATAGATAGATAGATAGATAGATAGATAGATAGATAGATAGATAGGAAGGAAGGAAGGAAGGAAGGAAGGAAGGAAGGAAGGAAGGAAGGAAGGAAGGAAGGAAGGAAGGAAGGAAGGAAGGAAGGAAGGAAGGAAAGTCTGCTAAACTCTCCTTAATAATTTAGATTCAATAATTTGCACACTTAAATAATCACCAACTGAAAAAAGCAACTCAAAATTTTGGATCCAAGCTTAACTGTTAGCAAGCTTCAGAGGAATATTTTCTTCTAGAAACTTCTAACTCCTTAGGTAATACAAGCACAGTGGAAAAACAAAAAGGATTTACGTATAACCTAAAAAAGCTATTTACAGTGTAACCAGCAGTCTTTCCCAATGCTAAAGAGAAATCAAACCGGTATATCCTTTGTCTATGTGACTGTTGAAGGACTTTGTAGAAGTTACATGTAAGAAAATCTTGTAGGGGTTGGGAAGTGAGCAGAGTGAGCTGAATGAAACTCACAGGCCAAGTTCATCAATTTTTATTTTATTTTATTTTATTTTATTTTATTTTATTTTATTTTATTTTATTTTATTTATTTATTTATTTTTCAGGAAGAGCATAACCATCCCCACACTGGTAACTGGGTAGACGGAGAAGATAACACTTTGTTAGGGTAATGTATGGTATTCCTGAGAACTGATTCTGCTTCTGGGGTCTATCTGTCTTCAGTTAGTTCTCCTCAGTAATGATTGCAGTTAAAAGATCAGAGGTGAGACAAGCTGTGAGAAACAGAAGAGAGGGATGGGAAGAAAAAGAAGAATAAATTGCCATTTAATTATATTGGAGAAGGTACCACTACAGACAGGACTTGGGGAACATCTTGTCTATTTTGGTAATACTGTTGTCTTCTCCCAAAAGGATTATTCTGACAGACTAAGGGAAGATCCCTGAGGATCAGGGATCAGGATTCAGACCTTTATAGTGTTTTTCTTGAAGTCTGGTTCTAACAAGTAAGTTTGGGAATTGCTGTTCTGAATATTGAAGGTTTCAGAAAATCTACAGTGATTTCTAGAAAATCTTATTTCTCCGTATCAATTAAACAGATGATTCTATTAACATAAGAAATTTAACTGAGTATATAAACTCAGTCAGATGAATAAGACTTTCTTTCTGAGGACCTATGTAAGTAGTGTTTGAGGTATACAACTGAGTGACATGATATATACTATTTGGCATTTTAAGTTTTTTTTCTTTATATTTTCAGAGTAATCAAACGATATATTTTAAATATATTATGTGATCCTTAACTTTAATTTGTCAGAGCTAAAATATTTATCTAGAAATCTATTAATAACTGGATATACATGGATGTAAATGAAATAGCAGATATCAGCCAACACAAAGGTTTAAGCCTTTCTTAAAGTTGTTTCATTCCAAATTTATTTGTTTATTCATTTATGGTTAGCCAGTGCAGATGCAAATGACCATGCCTCCAATACTATTATTTTATTAATAAATGATGGCACTACTTGTACATCCAAAAGTAAATTCAAAAACTAAATGGAGATCTCTGTATCAGCTTACAGGTGTTAAAATATAGTAGAGTATACAGGTGTTAAAACATAGTATAATGCATTCACGAGGTTTAATAGCTCAGCTAACGAAAGAGTTGCAAATTTAGCTACAATGCCACCAAGTATGATGGTCACATTTTGCAGAAATGGGTGTTTTCATATTGATTTGGTGTTGCTATTCAATAAGTACTAGTGTCAGTAGTTAGTTATAGAAATAATATTTTTTTTAAATTTATTATCCAGTAAGTTATTGGTACCTTTATTTAACAATATACTATATAACAATAAATGAAGGAATTCATTATGCATACTTCCAATTTTGTAGGAAGTTTTTAATTTCTTAACTTACATATAAATATGAATGTTCAACATAGTATTATCTACAAGGCTCAACTAGGTCACTCATTAATCCAATTCAGGACTATATGTTCTGTATGCCTGTGTTGGGGTGGAAGGTTGACCTAGTTTTTAAATTATTCTCAGTTATAGTCCTTTATGTGTAACGAGAAAGGTAGAGATGTACAGTGATACATATACCTCATTCTTTTCATGTGTTGTAACATGAGAAATATTCAGCTGCTTTACATATATAAGAGAAGCTTCCCAGAAGCAGCTCAGGAGTCAGGCCATTCAAAGGACCATTCTTATTAGGCAGGCTGCATGCAGCCAGCCTTTGGTGGAGTCCATACTCTATGATCATAAATTCAGGCCTTTTGGTGGCAATCAGCCTCAGTGCCTGGGGACATTTCTAAATAAATGTAATTACTAATGCCAGAATCACCTTAAGAATCATGCAATACACACATCTCTGTTTGGTACCTGGTTTGTTTCCTTATACAGCAATGGTCACCCTATTTATCATTTTATATACAGGCTAGTAGGATCCAGTTCTTTTCTACAAGGGATATATGTACAAAAGGGCTATATATCAGGTTCCTGGGTGGACTGGTACCTCACTGGGGGCCTGGCAAGGGCAGCTATGGGGGCTCCCTGGGCAGGGCATGGCCTGGTAGACATGGCCCATCCGACTGCACCAGTTGGAGTGGGGCAGCCAAGGGACAGCTGGGACAGGTACAGGAACAAGTCAAGATGTGGACCTGAAGGTGGGCCTGACTCAGTGATGCCCATGGCCAGGAAGGACATGGTGGTGGGAAGCTGGAGATCAGCCCTGCTACCATCTTACTGTGGCAGGGGCTGATGGCCCTTAGGGTTGAAATGGGGTCCCGGGCAGAATAAGGAGAACCATGGGGAGGCTAACCAGGGACACTTAGGCCCACTGGTGATCTTAGGATCCTGACATGGAAGTCATCACAGTTCTAGAGCTACTGATGATTCCAGCTACATTTGTTATATTTGAAATGAGGAATATTGAAAAACAAACAAACAAAAAAGCCCTTCAGTGATTGTACTGTATCAGAGTTCTTCTCTGTCTCAATATAAATACTCCTTTGCAATAGAATTTAGTATTTTAATATCTGTGGGTTTGTTCGTTTCTTTTAATACAGAGAGGGTTCTGACAATGATGTTTACCTTATGAATATGTATAAAAACATACATACACATACACATGTATGTGTGTATAAATGCATATATATAAATCCCTGTGCTTTGTGTAAATTGTTCTAAATACTTTGTGTAAATCTGGAAACGTTTCTGTCTTCTTTTTGTAAGGCTTATGCTATATCAGAGCAAAATATATATAAAAATAAAATAAAATAGGAGAAAAACCCTGCCAGTTGCATAATTTGTAGAGTAGTATGGCCTCCTTGAGAGCCCAAGTGAAGTTCCTAATTGGTTAATGAACATCATGAGATAACTTACTAGTACAAATAAAAAACTAGGAATAGATAATTTCACTCTCTACTTTTGCTTACCTTCATGCTGTTTTATCTAGCTCCAAGTATGGTTATTCCTGCTGAGGCTTTCCTTTGTAAATCAGTCTCAAAACAGCCTATATGATGAATTCATGGAGCGTCATGTTGCCAAGGTTGATGATCCAAGCTAAACAGGCAAGTGTCAACATTACTAACATGTTCTTCCCTTAGTGCATGTTGTTTCTGGGTTCAGTGGCTCAGACATGGCTTGAGTTGTAGCACAATTTGGGGGAACCTAGGTGGCACCACGTTGTCCCTGAGATATGTCAGGATTAGTGAATTAAACAGAATTGGGCATCGTTATTTTATTTTATTTTATTTTATTTATTTTATTTTATTTTATTTTATTTTATTTTATTTTATTTATTTTATTTTATTTTATTTTATTTTATTTTATTTTATTTTATTTTATTTTATTTATTTTATTTTATTTTATTTTTTTCTGTACTACTGAATGATCAGAATAGTCCTTTGTCCTGGTTTCAGCTAGGATAGAGATAATTTTCCTCCTAGTAGCTGGTAGGGTGCTGTGTTTGGGATTTAGGATGAGAATAATGTTGATATCACACTGATGTTTTAATTGTTGCAGAGCAGTGCTTACACTAAGCCCATGACTTTTTGGCTTCTCACACTGTCCTGCTAGCGAGGAGGCTGGGGGTGCATCAGGACCTGGGAGGGGACAGACCCAGGACAGCTGACCCAAACTGTCCAAAGTGTTATTCCATACCATCTGATGCCATGCTGAACAATTAATATAATTAATATGGGGTGGCTGGCCAGCGTCGGGGGGAATGGCTGCTCAGGGATAAGCTGGGCATTGGTCAGCGGGTGGTGAGCAATTGCATTGTGCATCACTTGTTATTATTACACACTATTATCAGTAGTACTGTTATCATTATTATTATTATTTTCCTTTCTTTTCTGTCCTAATAAACTGTCTTTATCTCAAACCACAGGCTTTCATTTCTTTCTGATTCTCTCCCCCATTCCAGAGAGGTAGGGGAGAGGATGAGCAAACAGCTCTGTGATGCTTAACTTCCAGCCGGGTTAAACCACAACATCCTTGACATTTAGGACTTTGGGACTGTTAAATCTAGCACTCCCCCAAATGCTTCTCAGGCACATTTCAGAAGTTAGAGTAGTCAAAGAGTTATCCCCAACTGTCTTTGGAGGCTGAGAAAGTTTATTAGAATATATGCTCACTGGTCTGGACCCACTGGCCTTTGTGTCTGGGAATATGCCTTTGCACACTTAATTTAGTAGTACAGATGTAGTTATAGGGACCATGCAGAGGAGAGTTGTGTATTTGCTCCATGTTAAAAAAGGGTTTACCTTCTTTACTAACTTGCATGGAAAGCAGCCAGCATGAACTGCTTGCTATTGTATTCTCACTTAACACTTCATTTTATCTTTTGAATATACACTTCTGCTCCTAAGCATCAAAAGTCAAGGAAAAGATACATTATGGAAGATATTTCTCTCTATATATGTTATATATATATATTTTCAAATTTTATAAACACACACACATATGATTTATTTATATCTTGTGAACACCTGAAGGAAATGTAGACAATAAGAAAATATTTAAATTGGTTTTGTATTTACTACATATTTTTGTTTGTTTGCTTGTTTTCCCAACTTTCCAAATGCTTTTTAATGGGAAAGGAATGGAATAAAATTTTGCCACAGGCAAATAGAGAAAAAGATGAACCTAACTATTTAACCAGAAACTGAATGTCCCTTTAGAATTGAATAGTCAATTTAGTATCATAGACTCATAGAATCATAGAATAGACTGAGTTGGAAGGCATCCATGAGGACCATTGAGTCCAACTCCTGGTTCCACAAGGGACCACCCAAAAATCAAACCATATGTCTAAGAATATTGTACAAATACTTCTTGAACTCCGGCAGGCTCGCGGCTGTGACCGCTTCCCTGGGGAGCCTGTTTCAGTGCCCAGTCACTTTCTCAATGAAGAAATTTTTCATAACATCATGCCTGACCCTCCCCTGTCGCAGCTTCAATCTATTCCCCTGAGTCCTCTCATTGGTCACCAGAAAGAAGAGATCAGCGCCTTTTTTATTTTAGAGAGTCGACTTGGCTGAGACAGTGAGAATCCTCAGGCAATGGACATTAACTTTTAACATTGAAACTCCCTGGAGTGAGCTTCAAAAAAAGGCTGTAGAATGGATTTAAGAGGAAAAACACGAGGAAAGAAAGACAGACATTGGAAAAGATGGAAGCTTTGAAATCCATGGGCTCTTTATGAATTTTAAAACATGATATGGATTGGTTTTCGCTCTAAGAACTTTCAATCTGTAACCCAATAACCTTTCATATAGTTTGTTTTAAGGAAAAATAAATATTTCTTAGCAATGAACACTGATGATCAGCTGAACTTCCCAAACTGGTGGAGAGCTAATTCTAGTCCTTCTAGGACAAGACGATATGCAGAAATACTGTGACTCACAGGCCTATATTCAGAATTAAAGAAGCCAATGAAGCTCACCCATATGTAATGACTAATAGTTGACTTTGAGACTAATTGAAGAAACTACAAAAAAAAAAAAAAAAAAAGTGAATTCTGAGCAAAATTTAGTTGCACATTCTATAACTGAAATAAATAATTGAGATAAGAGATTTATTATAGGACCTTGGAAAAGAGAGTGAGAAAAGATGGTTGTCCCTTTACTGTAGATGGAGTGGTCATTAGGCAAGAAAGGTACTCCTTTTAATAGACCTGTCTGATATTTTTCACCATCTCAGGAAGTATGGAAGTACGTATGATAGTAGAACAATCCTCTCACTTACCTGTTTCAAGCAGAGAGACTGCACTTCCAAGCTGTAGAAATAACTAGAAAAATACTGTTCTACTACTTTGTAACTATTTTTACTTGAGGCACTTTCCCAAACTCTCCAAAAACAGTATCATTAGGGAAAGCAGGGTCTTGAAACCAGACTATGTATTCTGAACCATAGTCCCTGACAGCAAAGGGTAGATGACTATCAATTCAAGAATATTATTCATTTGAATAAGTGCTAATATGCACTTGTTCATCACAGATATTTTTCAATGTACACGTCCTGACCCCACCTAAGAAAAGGTAATAAATGTGTA
>NC_139721.1:17413352-17668352 GCF_964211835.1 Anser anser | reverse complement strand
TGCCTACTTTGTTGCAGTCTCATTTGACCCTACATGAAAGAGTAGGAATGGGTGGTAGTTTTCTGGCCCCACCTGGCTTGGTAGCCTCTTTGTGGTATCATGAATGCAGGCCCCCCAGGCAAGCAGCAAACCTCTCTGGAGAGATTATCCAGATGGCAAGTAAGTACTTCAGTGCCTTTCAGTGTGGATTCTCTAATTACTACAAAACTTTATGTGTGTGTGCGTCTGTGTGTGTGCATTTGTGTCACTGTTTCTAATAGAGGTGGTTGGTTGGACCAAGCTTTCCTGGGTCTTGATCATTACTCACACATTCTCTTTTTTCCAGGCTTAGAGCATTGTATGTGTTGCGCAGGGGCACTTCAGGGGCAAGGGGGAAGACTCCTCCTTCTTCTTTGAGCAGAGATGAGGGTACAGTGTCACTCTTCCCCCTAGTCTTTTCAGTCAGTCTGTCAGTTCAGGGTTGGAAGCTAGCTTACCTTCCCCTTGCCAGTATTTAAGGTAGGGCTGTTGCTCGGACCATGTCAGAACATCCTAAAATTCATCCTTTCAGAATACTTTTAGAAGAATGGAGCAGACTTCAGAAAAAAAACAGATCTGGTTCAAGTCGTATATCTACTTTTTAGAGTGGAATGAGAGTATGACTACCATCTCATTCATGTCAGCCTTATCCTAGCCAGAGAACTCTTCAGTTTGTTTCAGATGAGAGCATAGAAGCAAACTAACATATATTCATCATGTGAGAGTAGGAAATTATTGAGAGTTGGCAAGATTCTTGTCAACATGATAACTTAGATATGCTAGTAGTATTTGAAACACTAATTTATGAGCATGTGACTATGTGGGATTGTTTATTCCAGCAGGGTTATCTGATTGATGACTTCTAAGTCGATTCAATTGTCTTAGTCTCACTAACTGGTGAGCTATAGGTGCTGTTTCTAGAAAGAACAACCTGGACTTTTCAGCTGATAAGACTGTGAAACAGGGGGGACCCTGGACTGGGAGGGGTGCAGGAAAATGCAAAGCTCTGAATATCCATGGTGGGCTGTGCAGTAGAGAGGGAGAGCAGGAGGAACAAGGTGGGGAGTAGATAAAAAAAAAGAATATAGAATGGCTGGTTGCATGTAAAACAAGGCTTGTTAGTAGTTTTCTGGATGTGTCTGGTGCCCGATCACCACAGTACGTACAACCTCCTTATGTTTTCTGATTAAAACTTTTCTTAAATATCCCTCTGTGTATTTTCACTCTCTTCCCAATGTGTATGTATGCCGCCAGGTCTACGTGCCAGCTACTGGCAAGAACTGTACGTGGGTGAGTGAAGATTGGTGCCAGCTACTTGTGTCAGACTGGGGGTGTGGGTACCTGTGGCTTGTGGTGCCAGCTACTGAAGTAAGAGCAGGGTCTCTGTGCCAGCTACTGGATGGAGCAAGTGGGATCTTCTGCTCCTAGCCACTGGGATGGGAATGTTTTCTGTTCCTATACCAGCTACTGCAAGGGAACTAGTTTAACTGTGGGCTTGTATGTGTGTTTATATGACTTGAAAGGACTACTACAGCGCCAGCTACTGAGGTGGCCAGTGCAAGTGAATTTAGTGCCAGCTGCTGGAGTCAGACTCGGGGTGCAGGCCCCACAGCCTGTGGTATCAGCTACTGGAGCAGGTGGGGGTTTTATCATCAGTAGCTGGGGGGGCACTCTTTGAGCTCAAGGTCAGCTGTTAACAGACCGGTGTGACTGGGCTGGGTGCCAGCTACTGGAATCAGACCAGGGATATAGGCACCCGCAGTCTGTGGTGCCAGCTTCTGGAGTGAGCATGGTCATCATTTACTGGGGCACATGGGGTGTCTTCTACTCCTAGCCACTGGAACGGGAGTGGTGTGCTATAAAACAGCTACTGAGGGGACCAACATGTGTGAGGTGAGTGGGGGGGCTCCAACTGGTGCCTGGAGTGCAGTTGCGGGTCACAGTGCATGTGCCTGGTGCCGGCTGCTGGCAGGGCTGGATGTCTGTATGCACCCCAGACCTGGTATGCATGTGGTGTGTGTATGTATTCGCTAGCAAACTTTAAGCTGGACTAGCAATCGAGTATCGGGGCCTCGGGTATCAGATGTGTGGTGGGTCCATGCTGGTACACTTAGGGGGGATTTGTGAATGTGATGTACGTGAGGGAGAAACGTGTGAGTGCATGTGTGTTTACAGTGAACTTCAAGCTGGACTAACCAGTGAGTAGGTGACGTGAATTGGGTAAGTGGTCTGTGATCCAGGCAGAGGTTGTAGGCAGACAGAGGAGCTGTGCTGGTACTCAGTTATCTGCGAATGTGTGTGAGCTTATGAAGCTAAGGAGTGCTGTGTGTGGCCTCCACTGCCAAATTTCTTTCTCTGCCACCTTGAGAGCAGAAAGGGGAATCAGCTTCCTATGTCTATGTTTTACGTGAGTCCTTTTTTTTGTGTTCACCACTAGCAGTTTTAATCTGCACTGTAGTTTCTAGTACTGTTTTCAAAAGACCAGATTGGAAATGTTTTTCTTAAAGTAATTTCTTATAATTAGCCAACTAAAAAAAAAGGCAAAAAATTTCCACTAATCAAAGTGACCACTTTTATCAGCTATGCAAATCAAGATTATTTGCAACAGCAGAATTCCCTGTTAATACAGAAAGATAACTTTTTATGTTTTTAATTCAGGATATTTTGAGATATCTCTCTCTATATATTAGCTTCAGGTTGAAGTTTTTCCATATCCTTAGTGTTCAGATTCTTCTTTTATATAAAAGTGTTCTTTTCTGTTTGTTTTTTTCTTCTCCTTCTAGAAAAAAATTAAAAAAAAAAAGAATTAAAAAGAAAAAAACAGTGAACACTGAACACTTAGCAGTAGGGCTTTAACATCTTGGAATAACAGCACAGTAAAAATGTTTAAATTGATACCCTAATGTGGTTCATAATACTGCAGATATACACCAGGTATTTTTTCATATTTTTAACTTTCTTTCAAGTATTATTCTTTAGAATAAGGAGAATTTCAGTGTTGTAATCTGTTCTATATAATCATGTTACCTTTCTTCCTTTCTACAGGGTTCCTCATTACAAGCATATGATGTTGATTACACATGTAAGATCCAGTTTATAAAGAATATAAAATACCTAATATTCTGTACTTGTGAGCTCTTGTCTCTCCAGAACACATATGATTTGTTACTGGTTAGAGATAAGTGATGTCCTTCCCTTTTTCCTTCCCACCCCCCACCCCCCCACCCCCCACCCCCTTTTTTTTTTTTTTCCAGTAGATTCTTAAAAGAAAATTTGTTTGCACTTTCTGAGACAAATGTACAGTGAGGATCCTGGCTGGTTGAATTTAAAGTTCTGTTATTACTGAAAGCTGTATTCTCCAGTGAGTTTGAATTAGGCTTGAATTAGCAGATGTTTACTAAAAGTGCTTATGTGCTAGCACACTAAGTTGTAATTGCAAGCTATGGATTGCTGAGATTTGGGGGTGGGGTGGGGGGGAATAATTTTTCTCAGGCCACAAAATCAACTCAAACTCTTATTAATCTCAGATACTGACCACATCTGGAATATTGCATCCAGGTTTGGCTTCCAGTACAAGACAGTGATAAACTGTAGTGATTTTAACAGAGGGCAGCTAAGCTGGTTGCGGCTAGAGCACTTACCCTTTGAGGAAAGGCTCAGTGAGCTGAGCTCTGTCAGCCTGGAGAAGAGACAGCTTTGGGGATACCTAACAGCAGCCAGTCAGTACCTATTAAGAGGTGTGGTGGTTTAACAAGGAACAAAAAAGCTTGTGGGCAGAGATAAGAACAGGATGATCACTCACCAATTTCTGTCACTAGCAAAACAAAACAAAC
Organism: Anser anser; assembly: GCF_964211835.1. Lineage (NCBI taxonomy): Eukaryota > Metazoa > Chordata > Aves > Anseriformes > Anatidae > Anser > Anser anser. The sequence continues at coordinate 17,664,501 of NC_139721.1, read as the reverse complement.
TCAGCGTAAGGGAGATTAATGTGTTTTATTGCCTATAGATGATGGATTAGAACAGTGAGACTTAAAACCAAATTAAAAACGCCTTCCTTCCATTCACCTGCTTCCCTTGAATGGCACAGGGGAGATGGGAAATGTGGGTTGCAAGTCAGTTGATAGTGCTTCATTTCTGCTGCTCATTCATCCTCACCCTCACTTCTCTATCAAAAAGACAGAGCCAGCTTATTTGCTGAGGTGCAGGTCAGGAGAATGAATGAAAATAAACATAAATTGAAATGAGAGCACTCTGACTTATGGAGAAAATCTTTTAAGGCATAAGGACCATGAAGCATTGAAGGAGGTTGCCTGGTGAAGCTATGGTATCTCTGTTGATGGTTTCCAAGATCATCTGGACACAGCTTTGAGCACGCTGGTCTGAACTAGAGTTCTCCTGATATCTCTTCCAGCCTGAATGATTCAATGTTTCTTAGTTTGAGGCAAGAGGCTATACTAAAAGAGACCAAGTTTTAAAAGACACTAAGGTGTTAGGTGTTTTTATATTATCTGGTCTAGTATCAAGAGAAGAGTATTTTAGAAAATGATTAGTTAAAAACAAAATACATGACAATGTCAATAATTTTTCCTTTTTTTTCTTTTTTTTTCTCTTTTTTTTTCTTTTATAAAGAGTACATGCATTTATAAATCAAGAAGTAATTACTAAGAGCAATACTAAACATCTGTGATCTATGTCTGCTTATGTAAAAGAGAAATCTTTTACATAGAGACAGAGAAATCAGTGCAGATCTATTTCTTTACCTGTATTGAGAAGAGATAAGCAATTGATTTCCCCTATAAATTCACACCTGAATTCTGCATGTTTCTTTGAAATAGCAATAAATCATTGCTTTATTTCACTTTCTCATTATGTATAGAACATGTAAAACACACATGCAATATCAAGGTTTAGTCTACTTCATTTATACACAGAATATGATCACTTCCTTTATGAATCATTATTTGTTTAAGTTTATCACTTTCATCTAGTTCTGGACTTGAATAAAGCTAAAGACAACATTGCCCTTCTATTCAAAGATAAAATGTCATGTTGTTTATCAATATATAGGAAGTCATCAGGACTAAGTATTGTATAGGATTGCATGAACTTTTGGAATAGGTGCTATATTAAAAAAAAAAATAAATAAAGTTAGCATTCCATCTGTGATATTCGTGGAGATTTTAGCTCACCTTTTACATTATTATACTTCATTATCTATCCTTTTATTTAGTCATTAAACCATGCAAAGACAACTGCTAAGGCAAAATACACTTTACCTAAATGATTTTCTTGGCCTTTTTTCATCCTCAGTTTTCAAATACTCACCACATTTGACTTAATGAAGCATATATGACTGACTGTAGTAGTTACTTAGAAAGACATTGCTGCTGAACCATATTTAATCAGGGTACTGCCAGAAATCAGGTACATATCACAGTAAAATGAATAAAGTACCTAATTAGAAAATCAAAATGATAAATTTGGTTTTATTTGATGGCAGGCATTGCTCTCAGACTTTCTACATGCAAATTAGTAAGAAAAGTGTTGGTAAAAAAAAGATGGATCTTGACAACATCACTTGATGGACATTTTGCACTAAGCCATCAAGTCACATTCCCCTGAGGAGCAGCCCTAGAACTCTGAAAAGAGATTATTGTAAACAATTGAACAGAGATGTCAGGAACCATATATGAAACATAGATCTTTGGCTATATCAATATACACACACACACACAAACACACAAAACATATACTGTGTAAAAAGGAGCATATTATGTAGTTTAAGAGAAATTAAAATTAAGTAGTAGAAAGTGATAGATTCTGTTTTTAAAAAATAGTATCAAGAGAACAATGGGGAAGAGAAATGTTGACTACTGTAAAATAAAAATATACTAGATTAAAAAACATTGCTAAAGCAATAGAGAAATGTAGATATTCATATGTAGATATTGATAAATATTGCATCTGTGGAAATTCTCTCTATTTTATGATTCCTGTAAGGCAAAATCAATTTAAATTTTAGTAATTCCTTTCTTTTGTTTGTTGTCAACTATTGACATGATAAGAAGTGCTAATAAGAAAGACTAATTCAGTTGTCTTTGTCATTATCTTTCCTGAAAATTTGCATGTTACTAACTCTGTTTATAACTTTCTAAGGTTGTTTTCTATTTTTTAGAGGAGGGGTTAGTTTTAGCTACTTTTGTTTTAGTCATGGCTGAAGACCAGATTAATTTTGTTAATTATTTATTTAATGCCATGCAAATAAACTTTTGGAAAAAAAAAAAAAAAACACCTTGGACTTAAATTTTGAATTAAATAGTAAAAAATAAACAGTTTTTCTTCTGAGACTAAAAATTAATATACTTTAAAAAGCATGTATACTTTTTGAAAATTCACCATGAGTTTGACAATGTCTCTAGGCAACCTGTTCCAGTGTCTCCACAGGGTCATAGTAAATAATGTCTTCCTTATATCTAATGTAAAATCTACTTTCTTTCAATTTAAAATTTTTGCCCCTTTGTCCTATCACTACAGACCGTGGTAAAAAAGTCTTTCCCTATCTTTCTTATAAGTGCCCTTAAAATATTAAAAATAAATGATAAGGTCTCTCCATAATCTTCCCTTCTCCAAGCTAAACAACCATAACTCTATCTGAATTTTTTTTTTTTTTTTTTTTTGGAGCCATTCTCTACATCTGCTCTGATAGGTCCATGTCTTTCTTGTACTGGGGGCTCTAGAGCTGCATGCAGTACTCCAGGTGGGGGTCTCTCACTCTCATGAGAGTCGGACAATCACCTCCCTTGACATGCTGGTCATAGAATCACAGAATCACAGAATAGCTGAGGTTGGAAGGGACCTTTGAAGATCATCTAGTCCAACCCCCCTGCTGAGCAGGATCATCTAGAGCACATTGCACAGGATGGCATCCAGGCGGGTTTCGAATATCTCCAGAGAAGTAGACTCCACAACCTCTCTGGGCAACCTGTTCCAGTGCTCTGTCACCCTCACAGCAGGGAAGTGTCCCCTCATATTCAGCCGGAACTTCCTGTGCTTCAGTTTGTGCCTGTTGCCTCTCGTCCTGTCACTGGGCACAACTGAAAAGAGACCAGCTCCATCCTCCCAACACCTTCCCTCAGGTATTTATATACATTAATGAGGTATTCCCTCAGTCTTCTCTTTCCCAGACTAAACAGACCCAGGTCTCTCAGCCTCTTCTTGTACAACAGGTGTTCCAGTCCTCTTATAATCTTTGTATCTAACTTCTGGACTTGCTCCAGTAACTCCATGTCCCTCTTGTACTGGGGAGCTCAGAACTGGACACAATACTGCAGGTGTGGCCTCACCAGAGCTGAGTAGAGGAGGAGGATCACCTCCCTTGGACCTGCTGGCGACACTCTTCCGAATGCACCCCAGGAATGCACCCCAGTTGGTCTTTGTGGTCACAAGGGCACGTTTCTGACTTACAGTCAGCCTGCTGTCCACAAGGACTCCCAGGTCTATGCAATTGGCTTTTTGGGCTGCACATTGCCAGCTCATATCAAATTTTTTCATTCAATATTATCCTCAAGTCCTTCTCTGTAGTGCTACTCTCAAGTCCTTTCTTGGGACTTCCTTGGGGTAAAGGTGGAACGTCATGGTTCTAGGTGCAAGAGGAAGGCTCCTACTCCACCTGAGGACTTGCAACTACAAAACAGGTTCACCACCCTCAACATTGACAAGGAGCTAGACAAGCCTACTAGCAATAAATCTAGTCCACCTAAACCACACAAGGCAGCCTGGAAGAAGCGATAAGTCATTGTAATCAGTGACTCCCTGTTGCAAAGGCCAGAGTCATCCGTCCACATGATTTATTGACTAAGGAGGTTTGCTGTCTGCTTGAGTTGTAGATCAGGGTTCAGCAGAAACACTGCTGAAGTTAGTCCTGCCTTCTGACCATTGTCTTCTGCTTTTAATCCCAGTGAGTGTAAATGATACTGCCAGAAGAAACCTGGACAGTATCAAAAGGAACTACAGAGCTCTGGAGACAGTAGTTAAGGGCATGGTGGCCCAAGTGGTGGTTTTCTTGATCCTGCTGAGGAGGGGAAAGGTTGTCAGTAGAAAGGAATTTATAGGAGTGATCAATAGTTGGCTGTGAAACTGGTGTCATCAACAGGGTTTTGGATCTTATGACCATGGGACCCTATTTGAGGATCAACATCTGCTTGGGAGAGCTGAGTTGTACCTCACTAAATGGGGCAAAAACATGTTTGCCAGTAGGGTGACTGACTTAAGGAGAGTTTTAAACTAGGAAGGAGGGGGGAGGGAGATGGTAACCAGCAGCCCTGTGAAGGAGCAATGCAGAGGGCTGATAAACAAGGGCCATGGAGTTACGTGATAGGGAAGGATCATGCAGTCAGTGTTATGGAGCTTGAGTGGAGTCACCTCCAGCACTTGCAGCATTATGGAGAAATCTACCAAATACTTTCTAGGAACACAGCATGCTGAGGTGCTCTTTTTAAATGCCAGTACACTGATGCAAGCAGTATGAGGAATAAACAAGGTGAGTTAGAGATGTGTGTACGTTTCCAGGACTATGAGAGATGTTGTGGGATGGATCCCATGACTGGAGTGTTGTAATGGAAGGATACAGGTTTGTTAGGAAGGACAGGCTGAGGAAATGAGGAGGGGGAGTCACCCTCTATGTCAATGACCATCTGGAGTGCATGGAGCTCTGGCTGGGAATGGATGAGGAGATGACTAAGTGTACGGGTAAGGACTAAAGGGAAGACAGGGCTTAGAAACGTTGTAGTGGGAATCTGCTACAGGTCTCCTGACCAGGAAGAACAAGTGGATGAGGAGATGACTAAGTGTACGGGTAAGGACTAAAGGGAAGACAGGGCTTAGAAACGTTGTAGTGGGAATCTGCTACAGGTCTCCTGACCAGGAAGAACAAGTGGATGAGGACCTATACAGACAGATAGTAATAGCCTTATATTCACAAGCCCTAGTTCCTCATGGAGGACTTTAACCACCGCAACATCTGCTGGAGCAACAACACAGCAGGGCACAAGCAATCCAGGAGGTTCCTGGAATGCATTGGTGACAAATTCATTTTCCAAGGGATAAAGGATTGCCCTGCCTTCAGCTGGGATAGAGTTAATTTTCTTTCTAGTAACTACTATGGTGCTGTTTTGAATTTAAGATGAGAATAATGCTGAGAGCACACTGATATTTTAGTTGCTGTTGAGCAATGCTTACACTGAGTCAAGTACTTTTCAGTTTTTATACTGCCCTGCCATCTAGAAAGCTGGGGTACACAAAAAGCTGGGAGGGGACAGCTGACTCAAACTGGTGAATGGGATATTCCATTCCATATGATGTCATGTTGAACAATAAAACTGGGAGGAGTTGGCCAGGAAGCATGGGGCTGATGCTCAGGGTTTGGCTGGACATTGGATGATGGGTGGTGAGCACCACTTGTGCATCACTTGCTTTGTATATTCTTTTATTATTATTGTTATTATTATTATTATTCTTATTATTATTATTCCTTTCTTTTTCTGTCCCATTAAACTGTCTTTATTTCAACCTATGAGTTTTTACCCTTTTGTTCTTTTGATTCTCTCCCCCAGTCCCACTGGGTAGGGGACAGTGGGAGGAGGAGGGAGGAAATATCTACGTGGTGCTTAGCTGCCTCCAGGGTTAAACCAAAACACGGAGTTAATGAGGAGAGTTATTATGCTGGACCTCGTTCTCACCAACAAGGATGGGTTTGTTGGGAATGTGACGATCAAAGGCATCCTTGGCTGCAGTGACCATGAAAATGTGGAGTCCAAGATCCTGGGGGCAGTAAGGAGGGTCCACAGCAAGCTCACAACCCTGGAATTTGGAAGAGCAGACTTTGGCCTTTTCAAGGATCTGCTTGGCAGAGGACTGAGGGATAAAGCCCTGGAGGGAAGAAAGCCCCAGGAAAGCTGGTTAATACTCAAGGATTACCTTCTCCAACCTCAAGAAAGATGAAGTCAGACAAAAATGCCAGGCGTCCTCCATGGATGAATAAGTTGCTTCTGGCCAAAATCAAACACAAATAGGAAGCCTACAGAGGGTAGAAGCAAGGACAGTTAACCTGAGAGAAATGCAGAGACATTGTACAAGCAGCCAGGGATCAAGTTAGGAAAGCTAAAGCCCAGATAGAATTGAACTTGGCAAGGGCTGTCAAGGGCAACTAGAAGGGCTTCTGCAACTACCTCAATGAAAAAATGTATTGAGGTTATGGGCAAGGTTGTGGTAGTGGGGGGCTGCAAGGGTGGCCTCTGTGAGAAGATTCCAGAAGCTGCCCCATGGTAGATAAGAGCCAATTTCAGCTGGCTCCAAAGGGACCCACTCCTGGCCAGAGCTGAGCCAATAAGCAATGTTTGAGCCTCTGTGAGAACAGATTTAAGAAAGGGAAAAAACTGCTGCTCAACAGCAACTGGGAGAGCGAGGAGGTACAACACGCTCTGGAGCTGAAGTTCCCTTGTGGCCTGTGGAGAGGCCCATGGTGGAGCAGGCTGTCCCCCTGCAGCCATGGTGTATCACAGCGGAGCAGATTGCCATAATGCAGCCTGTTGAGGAGTCCATGGTGGAGCAGGTGGATCTGACCTGAAGGAGGCTGCAGCCTGAGGAAAATCCCTGCAGGAGATTCTCCCCTCCAGTCTCCCTTTTTTCACAAAGGCAATCTGCTCTGGGGTGGATGTGTTCTGCAGTGGAGTAGGGGATTGTGGCATGCAGGGGGTTTCCTGCATCAAGGCCACTTAATCCCTGAGGGCATTTTTCCAAGAGGTCCCACCCACTAGTTTCTTAAATTGGAAGTTCACTCTTACTCTTCACATGACACATATCCCTCAAAATTGTGGATTTCATGATGGCATGACAACAAAATCTGTCTGAAAGTCAGTATAAAGGAAGGGAAAATTAACAGTCAATACAAGGATTATGAAACTATATTATTCAATTGTTTTCTTGTCACATTCTTTCTATCATCCTTAATTTATGTATTACAGATATAGCTCTGATCTTGCAAATCAGTTCATATTGGAGAATCATTTACTGTAATCAATGGATATGCAGACACAGAGATCTAGGTATGTCAGTCAACTTGACACATTAGCACCTTGTGCAGTAAACTGCTTGGATCTTGGTGTCTTGTTTTTTATTGCAATGTCTCTTAAAATTTAAAGAGTATGTTCATTGGTAAATATATGTAAATTAACATGAAAAGTAAAAGGATATAATTTATGCCTATTGTAATACTTAGAGATATCCCAAATAGCTATTGCCTTTAATAATCACTTCAAATATCTTATATGTACGTTAATAAATTGAGGTCAGATTATACTATTGTCATGGAATATATCAAGATATATGAAATACTGATATTTAAAGAACATCAATCAATGCGACCTTTTTACAAAATCTAGTTATATAATGTTGTGACCTTTTAATTTTACAATTGCCTCTTAAATAGAAAAATAAACTGAATTTCTATGCTTTGAAGGTATTATATTCAAAGAAAAGTGGTTCAAATTTAGACATGTGGTAAATGATATTGAATGAAATTTCTTAATTTTAGTTCTAACAATAGTCCCATATATTGACTTCATAAACAAAAGACAAAATAAGTTTGACTGAAACCTAATTTAAACCTGATTAAAAAAGCAATTTATTTGAAAGTCCACACTTTTGCAGTTTCATGACTTTCACTGAAAAGCTGGTGGAATCTCTCTGAAACTCTCAATGGAATGGTGTTTTCCATAAAGTTGAGCAGTATCTGTGCATGTTTTATTGCAGTGCTTGAAACCTCATGGCCTGCCAGAAAAGCAGGATAATTTATTATTGAGGAGATTCAGCTTAGAAATAGTGTGGTAGTGCACTATGCGTTCTTTTTATGTGCTTTTGCAATAAAATCTCTAGCATTACTCCTGTGATTTTTTTGTCTTTTGTTGTTCTTTATTGCTATTTTTTCCCAAGCTATTTATTTGGGGGGCAGGGGAGGGTGGATTGGGGAAACAAACAAACAAAACAAAACAAAACAGTGTTGTGATGGGTACTATTTATGATGTTATTTATGATGTTGTGCCAATATGCCAATATATAGAATTCATACAGTATTACATACATTACGTTCAATGGCAGGTGTCATGTTATATCTAATGATTTCACAGGACACGTCAGATGTTTGAAAGTTAACTATTATGTTTATGTTTCCCCTTCTGCTTTGTAGTATTTATTTTTCATAAGTCAGTGCTCTTTCTCAATTTCTATTTCCATTTCTTTGCAACATGACTAGGGCAGATAACATTTATCCTCCTGGCTGTTCTATTTTGTTATTACCACTTTACCAGAAAAGGCAATATATTTAAGACTGATATGGCTCTTCTGCAATCAAAGTCCCAAGTAGAGGCCTTTAAATGCTTCAGCCATTTCAAATTTTATCAGGCTGAAGTTTGATAAATGAGCTGTCAGCTTAAATGCATTTTGTTTTCAAAAACATAATCTAAAATCAATAAGCTATTTAAACAAATAGAGTAGCTAACACTTAATTAGAGAATTCAGTTTACTTGTACTTTTGACAAACTATGCCAAAAATTGTAAATTATTTCACCAACTTTTTTTTTTTAATGTATACATGGCTATAGTTGTAAACAAAAATGTAATTTATAAAACTTTATAATGTTAACAAACATTTGGTGAAGTTTGCTTGCATGAAAACTGTATTTTCATTATGCTAGCTATCAATTCATTTGGTTGTTTTAACAGTGTAGCTTACATCTCAAAATGCAGTGAAATTAAAAATTCACTGTTCCATTTATCAGAGTTCAGGAATTGCTAGTGAATTCCTTTCTTCAAATCTTCAAAAATTCAAATGCTTTTTTATGAATAATACAGGTGATGCCCTGAAGACTGACACACTCACTATGTATAGAAAGAATATACATATAGAAAGAAAGGTGTTCAAATGACTGAAATCTCTGAGTGTTACTGTTTTTGCGATTTCTTTGATAAGTCGTTTGGTGCTGATAGTAAGCTCCTTCTCCGGATCATCAGAAGCTGCCCATGTTTGATGCTTTAGAGATTCAAGATCTATATATTTCACCTAGAAATTTGTTACATATACCCAAATGAGTTTTCAAGGGTTTAGGCAGCTTTAAATTATTTCTTCCATTTCAGTATAGAGAAGTAGACCTCTGTTGACTACAGTTTTGTAACGTATCTCTAAACAGCTGCAATTATTTTCCAGAGGACTGTTGGACTTTGTTGTACCTTGCACAGCTGGGAGATATTTTGCAACGGAAAACTGAAAGCTTCTTGAAAACGTGAATATAGTGCCTCATAACGAGAAACTTTTCTTAGAACAGTGGCAAGGTACTCCAAATAAAGTGTAGGTAATTATTTAATGTAAATGCAATTGAAGAGTGGAAAACAAACAACAACAACAACAAATGACTGCAAAACATTTATTTATTTACATATTTGTTTTTGTTTTTGCTAAGAATATGTTTTTGCTAAGAATATGAAATTTTAAGGGAGAAGATGTATGAAAATTCTATAACTGAACTGCCTTCATTTGAATAAAGTAGAATAGCAAAATGAATAGGAAAAAGTTGGCTACATATATATGTATTAATATTTTCTACAGCCTTAGACACTGTATGTGCTACTGATAGCAGTTAATAACAACTTGCCTTGCACTGAAAGGTTAATCCTCTCTAAATTGAGGTCACTTAGAAACTTGGATTTCCTCTCTTATGAGGTTTGTCTCATCTTTTTATTTATTTTCATGTATAGATCCAGAAGCTGTCAAGGGACAAAACAGTAATTCATTCATAAGCAGATATGTCTAACTGCATCTATTAGTAAAAAATTATTCTTTTATTCAGTCTAAATTGTCTTCTGAGTCTACTGGATGATTGAATACAGTATTTGCATTAGCTAGCATCTCATTTGCACTATATGCACATTAATTTAAGTTTCACTTAAGGATACTTGTAGCCAAGAGCATTCCATCAATGTTCAATCACTGAAGTCCTTTTAGGAAACTCAGATAATGCGTCAGATCACAGACTGAAATTCTGCTGTCGGTGTAAATTCATTAAACCAAGATGTGGACAGAAGAAAATGTACCCTACTGTTAGGCTGTGAAAATATTCCAGTGAAAGCACCAGAAAAAGACACTGAAGATTTTCTTGTGAATGACAAGAGCAGCTATGGCAGCTGAAAGAGTAAAGTTGAAGTAATTTCTTGAATAAACAAAAGGTCTTATTTCTTTGACTTTTTAAAATTGTGTATTTGCTGAGGTAAGAATCACATCCTCCATCGTCTGCTAAGCACCAAGCATGGTCAACAAATAACAATGTACCTCAGAGTTAACTATAATCCCACTGTAAATCTTTGCTATCTGAAAGAATATGCTCATGCTCAACTTGTTGTCTACCAGCACCCCTATGTCTTTTTCTCCAAAACTACTTTCCCACAGCATATACTAGGGCATGGGGTTGTTCCTCTCCTGGTGCAGAACTTTGGATTTCTTGCTAAATTTCATGAGATTCTTGTCAGCCTGTTTCTCCAGATTGCCCATGTCCCTCTGGATGGCAGCATCAACCTCTGGTACTTCAGAATTCCTCCTAGTTTTGTGTCATCTGGAGACTTGCTGAGGGCAAGTCTTTCCACTTAAGAAAGAGAAAAACATGAAATCTTTAGTCTAGAGTACTAGGCTACTGCAGAATTGTTTCATCATTATTTATGACAAGTTTAACACTTTGTTTTTAAAGCATAAAATGTATAGTGAAAACTGTGTAAAGCTAAAGGCAATAGGAAATTAGTCATGCTTTATTTTTACCAAAGGATATGAGAGCATTTTTATGCCAACCTACTCTAAAGGAAATCAGTAGCTTAATTCCAAATTCAGCTTGTATTTTCACCATTTCTCTGTCATTTCATTCAATAGAAATGGAGGCTGACAGTATAAAGAAGGTGCACTTCTCTCCTGATGTGGATCAGGACTGTTTATCTGACTCATCTGAAACCAGTCAAACTAGTCTTTCACCTATTATTTTCTATTTATCTTAAATTTTGGTATAAGCCTCACTGAAAATTCATGGCACAAAATATCTTTAAACACAACATCAAGTAATGATTACAGCTAGAAATAATGGAGGCCGTGCAGGAAGAACATCACAGCCTAGCACTTTATATAGGTCATTTATCAGGGTGTTTTTGTTTTTAAGCAAATAAACACTAAAGCCCTATAGTAAGTTAGACCTCTAAACCTACCCAATCATAAATCAAACCACACCTTGGAAAACTAAATACAGTTCCTGGAAAACATCCCTCAGATCCCATAATACATTTAAATAACATTGCGTTTTATTCTTTTTTCTAGGAAAAAATTAGTCGTAAATTAGAATTCAAGATCTTTTTTACATGTTAGTCAGACAATGAAAATCAGAGTATAACTTGGTACAAGGAAATCTGCATATCTTTTTCTGGCTTTAAGAGATGAGTTACAATATATAACTAGTACTCTTATATTTCCATATAACATAGAGTCTCATTTGTATCTATTATTTCAATGTTATGTTCATTTCTGAATTCAAAATAGACATTTGCAAAATAAACTTGATTTCTCACTAAGGAACTAGTGCAAATCATATGGTGATTATATTCTATATTCTATAATGTTATATTCTAAGATTATTTTAAAATGAAGATTAATTCAAATAAGTTACTGTAGCCCTTAGGTTGAAAATCTTGTTTGCACCTGCTGCCTCAGAATAAATAAGAAGAGTGATGGATGTGTATATTCATATGTTTTTGAAATCATGAGAGGGATGGGTCAATCCATCTCCCTATGTTACAGCAAAATCTGCTAACACTTATGTCTCAATATAAATCTCACTGAAGTAATAATATGTATTCATTTGGGTCTTGAAAAATATCAGAGAAGAAAATATGTATTCCTCTGCTCATTCCTAATTCTGAAAACCTGTCCCTCATTAAGATTCAGTGATTGTCTAATAATGTTTTCAGGTATTCTGTATTGCAATTTGTTCTAAAAGATGCTATGAATGGGTTGTACACTCTGTATTTTGTACCAACTAATACTGCATTACACATTTACCAAAATAGCATAATGAAGGATTAGGAATATAATATAATAATCAAGTACCTACAGGTAATGTCTACATCTTAATAGTACCATAAGAATTTAAGAACTAATCTAAAAATAATTTAACTTTCTGGTGTGTTCTCATACCAGATGGGATGTAAAATGACTATAATCTAACCAATTAGAAATGTAATATTATTGAACAACAGAAAGCTGGTAATACCAGAGAGAGGGATGCTATTGCCCTCTCCCCTTCTTCCCTACTCTCAGCCTGATATATTTAGCGGTGCCTTCTAGCTGTGCCACATAGTCATCCTCCTCCAATTCTTGACATAAACACCCAACATATTTCCTCATGAGGCATATACCACTAAGAAGTTATCTACAGTGGAGGATTATTCTCAAGAATTTTTCTAGATATTACCAAAGGAGATGATCTGAGAAAGTCAGCATGGCTTCACCAAGGGCAAATCATGCTTTACCAATCTGGTGGCCTTCTATAATGGAGTGACTGCATCAGCTGAAGAGGGAAGACCAGCTGATGTCAACTACTTGGACTTCTGCAAGGCCTCTAACACAGTCCCACATGACATCCTGGTCTCCAAATTGGAGAGGTATGGACTTGAATGGTGGACCATTCAGTGGATAAGGAATTGGCTTGAAGGCCGCACCCAGAGAGTTGTGATCAATGGTTGTATATCCAGGTGGAGGCTGGTGATGAGTGGTATCCCTCAGGGATCTACGTTTTGGGAGTAGTATTCTTTAATATCTTTATCAGTGACATAGACAGTGGGATCAAGTGCACTCTCAGCAAGTCTGTAGAGTGCACCAAGCTAAGTGGTGCACTTGATACAACAGAAGGAAAGATTGCCATTCAAAGGGACCTGGACAAGCTTGTGGATGAAAAAGCTTGATGTGAGCCAGCAGTGCGTGCTTGCAGCCCAGAAGGACAACTGCATCCTGGGCTGCATCAACAGAGGAGTGGCCAGCAGGTTGAGGGAGGAGATTGTCCCCCTCTACACTGCTCTTATGAGGCCTCACCTGGAATGCTGCATCCAGACTTGGGGCTCCCAACACAAGAAAGATGTGGACCTGGTAGAGTGGGTCCAGAGAAAGGCCATAAACATGCTCAGAGGGCTGGAGCACCTCTCCTATAAAGAAAGACTGAGAAAGCTTGGGCTGTTCAGGCTGAAAAAGAGAAGACTCCAGGGTGACCTCACTTCAGCTTTTCAATATTAAAGGAGACTAATATATATATATATATAAATAAAAATAAAAATAAATAAAAATAAAAATAAATAAAAATAAAAATAAAAGGAGAGCAATATTTTGCTTGGTAGACTTCCCCCTCTGCCCAGTGGGATGGGGGAGAGAATCAGAAAAAAAAAAAGATAAAAACTCATGAGTTGTGACAAAGACAACTTAATAACACACACAGAAAAGGAAAGGATAAATAATAATAATAATAATAATAATTAATAATAATAATAATAATAATAATAATAGAAGAATATACAAAGCAAGTGATGCACAATGCAATTGCTCACCACCCACTGACCAATGCCCAGCCAGTTGCCAAGAAACACCACACCCCCTGGGCAACTTCTTCCAGTTTATTGGTCAGCATGACGTTATATGTTATTGAATATCCCTTTGGCCATGTTGGGTCATCTGTCCTGGCTTCATCTCCTCCCAGCTTCTGGTGCACGCCCAGCATCCTCACTGGCAGGGCTGTATGAGAAACTGAAAAGTACTTAACTCAGTGTAAGCACTGCTCAGCAACAAGTAAAATATTGTTTTGTTATTAGCATCATTCTCATTCTACATCTAAAACAAAGCACCACAGCAGCTACTAGGAAGAAAATTAACTCTATCCCAGCTGAAAGCAGGACACTGGAATTCAGGAAACTGAAACTAAATTGCCAACGTATGCTTGTGTGAAATATCTTGGTTATTTAGAAGAATAAGTTCATAGTGGCATAGTCATCTGGACACTTCCCATAAAATACACCTGAAAGTGGTAGTCCAAGAAAATTTATATTTCATACTTACAAATAATTTCTTTGTATAGCAAACTAGATAAGAATCTCTCAAAATGTAATACAGTAAATTATATCTCTGTGACATATATGACATGAGTACTATGCTCACCTTTGTGTTAGGAGCAGAAGGGAGAACACCTTACATACAGACAAAAATGTTTTTTCTAATAAAGGTTTTCAAATGGCTAATCAAAATGGAACAAATATACTCGTTAATTTATAATGATACTAACTCTTGTAGTCTGTTATCTGATTATTATTGAAAAGCCTTCCTACTCTTAGTAATAACTTTTGTTATTATTATTATTGTTGTTATTACTGTTGTTATTATTATTATTATTATGGAAAACACACCTCTTTTCTGTTCTGCTGTTTATGCTTCCAGTCTAGTAGCATTAAGGTTGCAAGGTTACCTCGAGCAGAATCGGAGAAAGGAGCAGCTAGGGCTTTGAGTCTTTTGCTGTGATGAGAGAAATGCTGGAAACTGCCCAAACCCCTGTTCACTTGTAGTTATTTTTCCACATTCTGTTAACATGGACTGTTTTCTTTTCATTGATTTTTAGCTAAAGTTTGAAAATTTCACAAGAACCTCCAGGAGTTACAATTTAAATTAAATGTCCACTCTTTACTTTTCAGTGACTACCTAGGTTTGTTAGGCTTTTAGTATGTAGAATATTCACAGAGCTAAGCTAAAATGAATTAGGCAAAAGTCTGATGATTTTATAGCTTTTACAGCTAAAAAAAAAATAAATAAAATCACATCTGGCAAGAGAAAGTCCAGAAACTCTGGACTATTTACCAGTATTTTTCACTTTTATTGAAAACGGTTAAGTCAAATATGTGTTGAAGAGTTGGATGTATAAAGTGTATTGTAAAGTCTTTTTAGACTTCATTAATGTGAAGGATTGTAGATGCATCTGAAGTAAAGTATTTCATTTTAACAAATTGCTTCAACTCTTTTAACTGATTTTGCTAGGCAGGAAATTTTATTATTCTAAACACAAACTTCTCCACTAACAAAATTAAAACAGGGCAGTGACATGCCCACAATTACAGCTCCAGTTAGAAAGATTTGATTCTTGAAAAACAGTTAAAGTAGCTTATACTTGTGACTCCACAGACAGCTTGTTCAAATATTTGTATATTCACCAAGATGAAACTTTTCAGGTATATTTATGTACAACAAGAAGGATACATAGATTATCTCAGAGTTTTGGAGGGGAGAGCTACAAAACTGCAGTATTGGTATTTCAATATTTTAAAAATAAAAGTTCTTTCATTTGCTTCATGTTCATCATATTTTCTTTCTCAAGATAAGGCATTCCCTTCTGTTTTATCTGGTACGTCTGCTTAAAATTTCAAAATTCTAACTATGGACATACAGACATTTCTAACAATCTTTTTTTTTAAAAAATCACTGCAAGTAACAAAGTAACATTTTTTTTATCCTAAATATGTAGAAGTAGAGAGCTTTCAGTGAGCAACAATTAAAATCCTCAGCAATTAGCTGTTGAAGATTATGTTGCCATGCTTTAACAGTATTCAGATATACCTGATCACAATTGCCTATGCTCAGCACTATTCAATTCTGCCTCTTAAAATGTGAAATTAGAACATCAAATTTGATTCAGATAAAATGCTTAAGATAGTGACAATTCTCTATCTCGTTCTCCTCTACTTTCTCACTTTGGTAACAGGAAGTATGCTTATCTTCTCTTGGAAAGCATAGTTCTAAGTTTTACTGTTAAATGATATAACCATAACCATGGTCTAGATGAAGAAACAAAGCAAAAGCAAATGCAAATAATACTTTTTAACAAGGGATTAAAAAAAAATTGCTAAACATTGCTAAAGGCTCAGATTTGAAGTAGAACATCATTTGTCTCTGGGCTCTGTTTATGTACTGTCTTCTCAAAATCATTAGTTGTCTGGCATTCTTATGAGTTCA
Organism: Anser anser; assembly: GCF_964211835.1. NCBI lineage: Eukaryota > Metazoa > Chordata > Aves > Anseriformes > Anatidae > Anser > Anser anser. Next base: position 17,648,353 of record NC_139721.1, on the reverse strand, counting down.
GGACACCTGAACTTTCTTCCTCTTACCTCTTTTCACAAATCATAGTGACATCACTGACAACATTTGAGCTCCTTCTGTTCTGCTCCTACTGTCATCCTTCCACTGTCACAGTTACATGACTACTGCACTATAGGCATCTACAGCACTTGTGCCAATATTTAATAATCTGCAGAAGCCTGGAAGCAGTTGCATACAACCTAAGAGTAACGAACAAGCATTCAGACAAATCATTCTCCTAATTCTCCTACTTCTAACACACCACTACCCAAACAGAAAAGAAGGCTGGTTTTGGATGGGAGTGAGGAAAGATCGAAAATAAATTTACAGCTATACTTTGAAGTCTAAAATATAAGTCTATACTGATGGGATTACACAGCTGGAGTCAAACCAAAATAAGTATCTTCAAATAAGGTGGGAATGAAAATGTCTCAGGACTAGCCAGATGGAAGAAAGGGTCCCTTGTGTTTGGGAAATGAATGTGGCTTCACATAACCTCTTTAATCTGCTTCACTGCATGAGCAATGCTTGTGCAATGTTAGTTTGGATTGGCATTTCTCTCTGATAAAAAAAAAAAAAAAGAAAAAAAAAGAAAAAAGTGAGACATCCATGTTTCCACAAAAATTAATGACAAGCAAACCTCAAAAATATATTCAGAGAAACTGTGAGTAATTTTGGATGTTTATCATGTTTCTGGAACTCTTGCATTTTCAAATTAACCTTCATTGATGGTCTAGTCCTTCTTTTCTGGCCCTCATCACTTCTTTCAAGTTCTCTTGCATGCAGCCAATATAATAAGATGTCCCTGGTTATTGCATTTAAATAGGAAGGTAGTGTCAAGCCTATTGATCTGTGTGTACCAGAGCTTCTAATTTTAAAAACATGTTTAAATGGTGGTCCAAAATGCAGTGAATTTCTGATACCTGTCACATCCCAAAACATATGAAATAGCAGTTTCACTCAGTGAAGAACACAAAATTAGACAGCAGTTTTAGCAAAAGTGTCATAAGTAAGGCAAAGTTTGCTTAAACTCTAACCTTAGTAAACCTGCAATAACTCTGTTTTGTTTCATGTTAAAAGTGATAATGTTTTACACAGCTTGTAGATGTTTTCTAAATTATTAATGATTCATTGAAAATGACAAAAAAAAGAGACTGCTACACTGAAGAAAACGTACCAAGTTTTCCATTTATATAGGGGAAACATGAGGAATATTTCTGAATTTCTGAAAATCTCTTTCTCCTTTTTTTTTTTTTAATTAATTAATTTATTTATTTATTTATTTTAATCTAATCAAAAGCTATGAGGTAGTCTGAAGATCTTAATAGGAAAGTAGAAAGGAATTTGTTTAGCCATATTGCTGGAAAACATGTAACCTTAATACACCATCCCTTATTAAATAAACAACAAAATTAGGCCTTAGGGTGTACCAATAAAGAAGTTTACCTAATTCAAATTAAAAATCTTTTAATCTACCACATGACCTGTATATTTTTTAGGTTTCTAAAGTATTTCAGTATAGAAGGCTTTGCTCTGGAGTCATCCTAAGGCAGAGATGAGAAACACATGGCAGAGAACATAAAAACAACTAGTGAACATCTGAACAAGCAAAAGAATTTCCATTAAGATATGAGCTGTGAAATATGTTGATATATCCTCTGAGGTTTTTTGTTTTGTTTTTAACGCTGGCTAACCTGAATTTCAAGGTAAAAATTAGTTTAGTGATTTGGAAGATTTGGAACCAGGGCCGATTACACTGTATGCATTTTTGTGAACTAAGTTGATAGGGGATGCAAAATTAGGTTACTACTGTTTAAGCATTGAACATTCTTTCCCATAGTTCTGGTCCAGATCCAAAGGCATTCTCTAAGACAAAGGTCAGGGTATTTCTAGGACAATGTGTGTCAGGAAAAAGTTCTACTAAGTATTTTTTTTTTTTTTAATGGAGACATGATAGCCATTTTTCCATGTTATTTCTCATTTTACTTGCTAATTTAGACGTCTGCTTAGTCAGATATTATTTCTGAAACTTTGACATATGTACATTGACTCTGCAAGAGAATTCAAGGCGTACTAGTCAAATGATGCTATTTCCTCATGAAGGACTACTTAAGGTAGTCACAAAAAATAAGAAAGAGTAATTACTCTACCAAAAGATTCCTTTCTTGTGTATAGTCTGAGAATTAAATTCATAGTTCTACTCAGTTTTCTGAGTACCTTATTCTTTGAAGGTATTTTTTCTGTTGTAAGATAGAGTGAATATTACTTTGTCAGCCAAGGTGCTTAAAAATGAATAAATGAAATGATGTCCTCATACATCTTGTTCACTGCAAGAAATGAGAAAGATGGCACATATCTAGTGGAGTCCAGTGAGAAGAAGAATATCATAATTCATATGCAGGGAGAAGCAAAACAGTTATTATGAAAATAATATTTTTAAAAATAGAGAAAATTGAAAAAAAAAGGAAACAAAGTGGGTAAATCTGAGAAATCTCAGCTTTATTAACATTTTAAACTATTTTCAATATTTAGGTCTTCTTAATTTAATTTTTCTTAAAAACATTTTATAGGGCTCCATTTTCATCTTTTGAGTGTTAAAATACTACTTTTACATGATAGGTTTTTTTTTGTTTGTTTGTTTGTTTTTCACACAGTTTTGAAGTATAATACAGCTTTAGAAGGAAAACCTTACTGCAGATGGATAAGGTCCTGTAAACACATTCACATGTTCCTCAGGGAAAAAAAGACATAATGAGATATTTTAAAAGGTTTTTGATTTGATACCTGTCCAGTGTTAGTCCAATATATTATTAATAACAATGTGTTTTATTCTTACAAGTAAAAATTACTTATAAGTTTCTTTGCATCTTATTTATTTAAAAAATGATGCATGACAAACACCAAAAATTCTGAATTAGAATGGTCATAACAGTTTAATTTTATTTCAGACAATTGAAAGGGGTGTAATAGTAATGACTAATAAAGATATCATCATCAACTAAGAAAAAATTGCTGAAAACTTGATTGCTATGTGTGACTTATAGCTGAGTGATTTTTAAAATGCCAAAATATGTGTGTTGATAATCCAACTAAAAATGAGATCAAACATCTTTAAAGGAATAAACACACATAGAATGAATCCATAATGCTTTTTAGATAATTTTCATGCTCAGTTTCTCTGAATCCACTGTGGAATAAGGATGGAAAGATTTAGGGTCATATGCCAACACCTGAAATTTGCTGAGATCAACTAGGGTAGAAAGATTTTTAAGTTAGTATAAAGAGAAAAATACTCAGCAAATAATACTCAGATGATTCTCAAAGGGAAAAACAAACAAAACAAACTAACTAACTAACTAACTAATCTGTTAACTAACAAAAAAAACCACATGCACGCAAAAAAAAAAAAAAAAGTTCCCATTTTAAACAATACTGTAGGTTGGTCTGTCAGTGTCAATGGAAGAAACGTCTGTGTGATAAATGTGGGAACAATAAGGTAACCACAGAAATTAGTATAATTTTTAGATATTTGAAAGGAGTTTGATAGATTGTCTGCTTTAACATTTCCTTCTCTATTTGTTTCATTCTGTCTATGGCTTCATATTCTTTTATTTTGAATGCATCCGTTTTTTTTTTTTTTTCTTCTGTTGGGGAATGTAATCTGGATAATATGGATAATCCGTCATACCAGCATGGGATAATTTCTCAGTGGAGCTCTTGGATACAAGACTTAGAGGTAAAGGTCGTCTAGAAGTGTACACACACACCAAAACCAAAAAATAATAACAAAAACAACAACAACAACAACAACAAAACATTACTAAAATGCCAAGAAAAGAGAGTATTTGCTATTCATTTTTGTAGTATTTGTTTCAAATTCTATACTGAAACAAAACATTTTGTTTCAGTACATGTTTCAAACATTTTGAAGTAGTGAAAAAACAAAGCCCTGAGTTTGTATAAATTGAATCAGTCCTTGTGGATGTTTCATGATTAAGAGGTTATCATTTCTAACACTATTGACAATAGTGCTTGCAAAACTAGTGCAGAATGCAGATGTTAGAGAGAGAAAAGAATTGTTCTTGTAGATTTAGTTCACAAAGCAGAATGGGCAAAAACTGCAAGTACAGTCAAACAAAGCCTTTCTATGTTTTATGGATTGTGGGCACTCTGCTGTTACGCATGCAAGCAAAACAAATTTGTAAAGTCCTGTAGAAGACAGAAGACCTGGTGAGATGCACCTGAGGGAACTGGCAGATGAAGGTGCTAAGCCACTGTCCATCATATTTGAGAAGTCATGGCAGTCCAGTGAAGTCCCCACTGACTGGAAAAGGGGAAATATAACCCCCTTTTTTCAAAAGCAAAAAAAGGAAGACCTGGAGAATTACAGGCCAGTCAGTCTCACCTCTGTGCCCAGCAAGATCATGGAGCAGATCTTCCTGGAAAGTCTGCTAAGGCACATGGAAAACAAGGAGGTGATTGGTGACAGCCAACGTGGCTCCAGTAAGGGCAGATTGTGCCTGACCAGTCTGGTGGCCTTCTAGGATGGGGTTACAGCAGTGGTGGATAAGTGAAGAGCAACTGACATCATCTACTTGGACCTGTGCAAAGCATTTGACCCTGTCCCCCATGATATCCTTCTCTTTAAATTGGAGAGACATAGATTTGATGGATGGGCCACTCAGTGGGTAAGGGATTGGCTGTATGGTCAAGCTCAAAGAGTCATGGTCAACAGTTCAGTGACCAAGTGGAGATCAGTGATGAGTGGTGTTTTTCAAGGGTCAGTATTGGGATCAGCACTGTTTAACAGGACAGTGGAATTGAGTGCACCCTCAACAGGTTTGCCAATGACACCTCAACAGGTTTGCCAATGACATCAAGCTGTGTGGTGCGGTTGACATGCTGGAGGGAAGGGATGCCATCCAGAGGGAGCTTGACAAGCTTGAGTGGTGGGCCTGTGTGAACACCATGAAGTTCAACAAGGCCAAGTGTAAAGTCCTGCACCTGGGCCAAGGCAATCCCAAGCACAAATAGAGGCTGGGCGAAGAATGGATTGAGAGCAGCTCTGAGAAGAAAACTTTGGGAGTGTTGGTTGATGAGAAGCTCAACAGGAGCTGACAACGTGTGCTTGCAGCCCAGAAAGCCAATTGCATCCTGGGCTGCATTAAAAGATCTATTACCGGGACGTAATAATGGTCCTACCAGGCCAGAGAAGGCTCTGGGGAGACCTTATAGTGCCCTTCCAGTATCTAAGGAGGGTCTTACTAGGGTGGCTAACAAGGTGCGGGCAGATCTAGAAGCTCCCCCTCTGACATGCAAAGGCAGCCCCTAGGGAGCACGAGCGACCAGGAGCCCAGCGAACAGGGCAGGAAAACAGGGCTTGGCGTGCCAGTCAGGGCATGGTGCAGCAGTTCGCGTGGCAGTGTGTGCAGGCAGGCTGATCTGGCAGGATGAGCAGGGAGGGCAAACTATCCCTCCCCACTCTGGAGACCAGCTCACCTACCAGCTACCTCCCGGACAGTAAACCCAGCCGTGGTCACCACCAGGCAGCAAGCACTCACCAAAGCACTTGCCAAAAAGACTGTGGCAACCCAGAACGAGTGCCTGCCCAAAAATGTGGCTGTTCAGGTCTCTGGCTTCAGGGAGTGCCTAAGCCTGTTGCTACCAATGGAGGGTGACAGAGATACTGCCTGTGTGAGTTATGAGTGAGTGGAGGATCTGATCAGCCTGGTGGCAGAGCTCAAGGAGGAGGTGGAAAGATTAAGGACTATCAGGGAATGTGAGCAGGAGTTAGACCGGTGGAGTCACTCCCTGCAATACCTGAGAGAAAGGCACTGGGGTGACACACCCCAGATAGTGATGGACCCCCTGCCCTGTTGCTGTTGGGCAGAGGGAGGGAACCTGAGAGATGGAGAGGAATGGAAACAAGTCGCTGCTTGGTGTCACAGGCGAGCCCCCTCCCTACCCACCTCGCCTTCCCAGGTGCCCTTACACAGTAAGTTTGAGGCCCTCGAGCTCGAGGGACAGGGTGATGAGGATGTGTGGGAAAGTCTGCACAGGAGGCTGTCTAGGGCAAGGAAGTCGATTCCACACCTCAAGACTTCCTCCAGGAAGGAAAGAAGGGTAATGATCGTAGGCGACTTCCTTCTGAGGGAAATAGAGGGCCTAATATGTCAGCCAGGCCCTACACGTAGGGAAGTCTGCTGCCTACTTGCGGCCCAGGTCAGAGACATTACTAGGAAACTTCATGACCTTTTTTGCCCCTCCAATTATTACCCCTTAGTGATAATTCGGGCTGGCAGTGATGCATCTGCTGAGAGAAGCTTGAAGACTATCAAAAGGGGCTTCAGGGGATTGGGGCAGTTACTGGATGGAGTGGGTTCCCATATGGTGTTTTCTTCTATCCCTTCAGCAGTGGGGAGGGATACTGAGCAGACCTGGAAGGCCCAGCTGATTAATACATGGCTGTGAGTCTGGTGCCATCACAGGAATTTATTTATTTTTTAATCATAGGAAGGTTTACTCGGCACCTGGCCTGACAGCTGCTGATGGGTCCCACCTGTCTCAAAGGAGAAAATAGATTCTAGCCCAGGAGCTGGCAGGGCTCATGGAGAGGGCTTTAAACTAGGTATGAAGAGGGGCGGGGAGGAAATGAGGCTTAACAGAGTTGAGCCTGGGGGAGCAGTCCCAGGGTTGGGGGTGAGGCCAATGGCACAACTGAAGTGCATCTACACCAATGCACACAGCATGAGCAACAGGAGGAGCTGGAAGCTATTCTGCGGCAGGCAAACTATGACCTAGTCACCATCTCTGAAACATGGTGGGAACACTCCCATGACTGGAGTGCTGCAATGGATGGCTACAAGATCTTCAGAAGGGACAGGAAACTAAGGAGGGGCGTTCGTGTGGCTCTCTATATTAGAGAGTGTTTTGATGTTGTTGAGCTCAGGGTTGGCAACGATAAGGTAGAGTCCCTGTGGATAAGGATCAGGGGGTTAGCCAGGCAGGCATCCTGGTGTTATAGACCGCCAACCCAGGATGAAGAGACAGATGAGGCATTCTATAAGCAGCTGGCAGGAGTAGCTCAATCGCCAGCACTTTTTCTCATGGAGGACTTTAACTTCCCAGACATAAGCTGTAAATATAATACATCCCTGAGGAAGCAGTCTAGAAGGTTCCTGGAGTGTGTGGAAGACATCTTCCTGACTCAGCTGGTTAGTGAGCCTACCAGAGGTGGTGCCCCTCTAGACCTGTTATTCATGAACAGAGGAGTAGTGGGAGATATGGGATATGGTGGTAGGGAGTTGTCTTGGCCAGAGTGGCCATGACATGGTAGAGTTCTCTATTCTTAGTTAAGTCAGGAGGGGGTTCAGTAAAACTGCTACCTTGGGCTTCCGGAGGGCGGTCTTTGAATTGTTCGGGACACTGGTAGGGAGGGTCCCTTGGGACTCAGTCCTGGAAGGGCAGAGGAAGGCTGGACACTCCTCAAGAAGGAAGTCTTAAAGGTGCAGGAGCAGGCTGTCCCTGTGTGCCATAAGATGAGCCTGTGGGGAAGAAGACCAGTTTGGCTGAACAGGGAACTTTTGCTGAGTGTACAGGAGAAAAAGAGTTTATATCCAGTGGAAGAAGAGGCAGGCAGCTCGGGGAGAGCACAAGGAAGTTGCCAGCATATGCAGAGAAAAAAAACAGGAAGGTCAAAGCCCAGTACGAGCTCAACCTGGCCACTATGGTTAAGGATAATGAAAAATGTTTTTATAAATGTATTAACGGCAAGAGGAGGACAAAAAAGAATCTTCATCCTTTACTGGATGTAGCAGGGAAACATGACTACAGAGGGTAAAAAAAAGGCTGAGGTTCTTAATACTTTCTTTACATCTGTCTTTACTAGCCAGACCACTTATCCTCGGGGTACTCAGCCTCCCGACATGGAAGTCTGGCATGAGGAGCAGAAGAAACCCTGGGAACTACAGGCCTGTCAGCCTGACCTCAGTGCCAGAAAAGATGATGGAACAGGTCATCTTGAATACAATCATGCAGCATATGCGGGACAACCAGGGGATCAGTCAGCATGGGTTCATGAAAGGCAAGTCCTGCCTGACCAACCTCATCTCCTTCTATGACCAGGTAACCCACTCAGTGGTTGAGGGAAAAGTTGTTGATGTAGCCTATCTAGACTTCAGCAAGGCCTTTGACACAGTCTCCCATAGTATTCTCCTGCCCATGGCTTGGAGAGGTACATGCTTTGCTGGGTTAAAAACTGGATGGATGGATGGATGGATGGATGGACGGACGGATGGACGGACCCAGAGTGTGGTGGTGAAGGGAGTGAAATCCAGCTGGTGACCGGTCACCAGTGGTGTTCCCCAGGGGTCGGTTTTGGGGCCCATACTCTTTAATATCTTTACTGGTGATTTGGAGGACGGAATTGAGTGCACCCTCAGTAGGACTGCAGATAATACCAAGCTGGGGGTAGGTGTTGATCTGCCAGAGGGTAGGAAGGCCCTGCAGAGTGACCTGGACAGGATGGGTCAGTGGGCAGAGGCAAAGGATGCTGTTCAGCATGGCTAAGTGCTGTGTCCTGCACTTTGACCACAACTACCCTATGCAACACTACCAGCTTGGGGCAGAGTGGCTTGCAAGCTGTGCAAGGAAAAGGATCTGGTGTTGGCCAATGCTCACCTGAACATGAGTCGGCAGTGTGCCCAGGTGGCCAAGAAGGCCAATGGCATCCTGGCTTGTATCAGGAACAGTGTAGCCAGCAGGACCAGGGAGATGATCATCCCCTTGTACTCTGCTCTGGTGAGACTACACTTTGAGTACTGTGAGCAGTTTGCGGCCCCTCACTACAAGAAGGACATCGAGGCCCTGGAACATGTCCAGAGAAGGGCTACAAAGATGGTAAAGGATCTGGAACACAAGTCCTATGAGGAGCGGCTGAGGGAACTGGGGTTGTTTAGTCTGAAGAAGAGGAGGCTCAGGGGAGACCTTAGTGCTCTCTACAACTACCTGAAAGGAATTTTGGGGGATCTGGCTGGGCATTGGCCTCTTCTCACAGATAACTTACAATAGGACTGGAGGGAATGGCCTCAAGTTGTGCCAGGGGATGTTTAGGTTAGAGATTAGGAGACATTTTTTCTCATAAAGAGTAGTCAGGCATTGGAACGGGTTGTCCAGAGAAGTGGTGGTGTCACCGTCCCTGGGGGTGTTTAAGGAAAGGTTGGACATGGTGCTTAAGGACATGGTTTAGTGGGTGGCATTGGTCGTGGGGTGATGGTTGGACCAGATGATCTTGGAGGTCTTTTCCAACCTTAATTGTTCTATGATTCTATGAAAAGAGAGCAGATTTAGATTAGTTATTTGGAAGGAATTCTTTGCTTTGAGGGTGGTGAGGCACTGGAACAGGTTTCTCAGAGTAGTTTTGGATGCCCATCTCTGGAAGCGTTTAAGGCGAGGTTGGTGGGGTTTTAGGCATCCTGGTCTAGTGGAAGGTGTCTCCACCCATGACGGGGTGTTGGAATGATCTTTAAGGTCTCTTCCAACTTAAGCCCTTCTATGATTATCTGATTCTATGAATCTCATAAGTAACACAATTTGCAATTCAATTTTTTAAGAGTAATTATTAAACTTCATGTTCCTCCAGGCGTGACTTAGAAACTAAGAGAATTCTTAAGTGACCAGTTCCAATAATAATAATTAATAATAATAATAGCACTTATTCTAAATGAATGTTTACAGATATATTCATTGCCAAATACTGTTAAGGAGGATTTTGTGTAGGACAGCTACAAGAGCAGGGCCAAACCATCTTGTAATATATAATCTAAAAGTTGTATACTCAGCAGGATGGAAAAAGTGAGCTGATAGTGATAGTTTCTATTTGAGGTTAAAATCTATTTTTATATCTGTTCATAGAATCTCAGAATCTTTGAGGTTGGAAGGTAACCCTGCAGATCACCTAGTCCAACCTTGCTGCTCAGAACTGGGTCAGTTCAGGGCTGCGTTGTTTCAGGTCTCCAAGGTCCAAGACTCCACAGCTTTCCTGGACTACCTGTTCCACAGCTCAAACACCCTCACAGTAAGAAAACTTTTTCTTATGTTGAAATAACATTTCCTGAATTTTTGTTTGTCTCCATTGCCTCTTGTTCTTTCAATAGGCACCAGAAGAGTCTGACTCCATCTTTTTGCTCCCTCTCACCAGATATTTACACAGGTGTATGAGATTCCCCCTGAGCCTTCTACTCTTTGGACTGAACAAGACCAGCTCTCCCAGTCTCTCCTATGAAATATACTACAGTTCATAAATCATGGTCTTGACTTTTTACTGGCTTTTCTCCAGTACATCTATGTCTCTTGTGCTGGAGAGCTCACAACTGGACACAGCATTCTAGATGTGGTCTCACCAGTAGTGAGAAGGAAAAATTACTCCTCTCCACATGCTGCCTTTACTGTTGCTGAAAGACTTCTACATTTTATGGCCTTCTCTATCACAAGGGCACGTTGCTGACTCAAGTTCAGCTTGTTGCCCTTCAGGACCACCAGGGTATTTTCTGAAAAGCTACTTTCCAGTTGGTTGGCCACAGTGCTTAATAATAGTGCATGAGGTTATTCCTCTCAGGTGCAGGACTTTGTGTTTGCTTCCATTAAGCTTCTTTGGTTCTACTCACATACTTCATATGTCATTCAAGTGTCAAGCTTCTCCATTCACTTGTGACCAGTGTCATGGACTGAGCAGAACAGGACACTTTCTTCAATTATTTAATGTGTCCCAGTCCTGGTTGTTGGTCTGACCCCTGTAGGTAGTAGTTCCATCTTGGACTCAGATTTCATTATAGTGTCACATGTCAAACAGATATGTTCCCCCACACAGGGCTACTGTCTCAATGGTTTATTACTTTTTAAAAATCAGATTATGATCATAAACTACAAATTGATTTATTAGTTAGGTAGGTTCAGACTGATCTCTCTTATTTTCACATTATATAAAAACAATTTACATGTTACCTGGGTTACTATCATCCTTTAATCTCCATCCTAAATGACTGAGAAGAATGTGAATCTGGCATCAGGTATTCAACAAAACTCATCCATGCTTCTATGTTTTCTCAGTACATGCTAGAGCGATCTAATCATTAGGTGGCTAATGTACACCAAGTCTCATTTGTCTGATCAGTGCTTTCAGGTAGGCTTTATTTTGTGACAGATAAAGAATGATAGTTTAAATATTGTAATGTCGAGGATTAAAGGTGTTGAGAAGTGAAGTAATAAGTCTTTTAAGACTTAGTCCAAGCTTCAAAGTTAGAAGAGGGTGAGGATTTTGTCATACCTTCAGGTGAGAATATCGTTATATAAGCGAGGTCACTGCCAGAGAAAACTTGCTCTAGGTCAATTGCTTGTTCTTACTGTTAATATGAAACCATAATATTATAAATAGAACAAGTGGATGTATGCAGTTTGTGACTCTGTCTCCAGGGAAACTAAATTTGAATCTAACTTACACTGTTCTTAAACTTGTCTGATCCCATTCTATGATCTTGCTCAAGATGAAGTTACAGCATGTCAAGGCTTTGTTTATGCCTGTTACATTTTATACTAATTTGACGTCTCTTGTTAATCTAATTTAGGCTAAAGCCTAAAATCTATGAATGATTTTTATGTCTAGAAAAGAAAAGATTAAAAATCTGTTAGCATTACTAACAGATTTTTACTCTTGCATACTCTCTATTCATTTCCTGTTTGTTCTTCTTGTTAAGAAGCATTCTTTTTACTTTGTTGATAAGTGATTCATATTTAGGCTCACAAACACACTTTAGATTCCTCATACTGTCAAAGGTCTGCAAAAAACATAGCCCACAGCATAAATTAGAACAGTTGCACAAGACCTCAGAGGCAGATCTCCGGTCCTCTCCATATAGTAGTACAAAAGTAAATTGCTTTGGAACTTCAACAGGTCTCTCCACATAGACATTTGATGCCTGTCTACTTGAAACAGTTTTCATGAAACAGATACGTTTTTTGTGTAAATAAAGTCTATTTAAAAAAAAAAAAAAAAAAGGATATTGTGATCCTGTACACAGAACTCATCAAGACTGAAGACTGGAATACATTTGGATTTTTTGGCAAGACTTCTGCAAGCTTCCCCCAAAGATGAAACTTTCTAGAGTACTGTATCTCAGTTGTACATGAGAGAAAAACAATCTGAAAATATCTTGAGTAATATATTGCCAATACTTTACAATGTTTCTGCATTTTATACTGTGATTAATATTCCTGTAGTTTTCAATGAACTATTAACAACTGTGAATTTAAGCCTAGATAGAAGTCATTAATGGATAGAACAGAAAGAAATTCTTAAATATACTAAACGATATTCTCAAATTAATAGAGATTTACTGCATGATTCTGGAAACATAACTTTAATGGGGGGGGAGAGGAGAAAGAAAAAAAAAGAAAAAGGAAAACAGGAAATATTGGAACATTTTGCCATTTACCAACAGGTTACAGAAAAATAAAACCCCTCTATTTGAAGTCTATCCTGCAATATTTTATTTTAGGTTTGCATCAGTTCTGCATTTCAGAATACTAACTTCTTTTACACTGCCCAAAAAGGCTCTTTCACTTTTGAGCTTCCTTAAAATTTTCACATTTATGTGTCAGCCTAATCAATTGAAAGATTGATGAAAGCAATAATTTATTAGCAGATACGTCTTAACTGAAAGACAGGAATTATAGTTTATGTGTGCATTCATAAAATTATATTATGTTTTTCTGCTTATAATCAAAATTGGTTAAACAATAAACTAGCATGGATTAAAAAACATTAAAAAATAAATTTTAGGTGCCAATCTGGTAGCATCCAGTAGCCTAGTCATAAGATAGTTGGAAGTGAAATATTTGAAAAGAACACTAAAAACTGTAAAACAAGAAGAAAAAAAAGAAAAAGAAAGGGTGAAATTTGTCAAGTAATAACAAAAGTAAAAAGTTATGTAAGTTTAATATAGAAATCAGTTTTTCTGATCAAGATTCTTTCATTTCTTGTTTTAGTACAAAGCAAAAATTTTGTTTTAACTGTGATTTGTTTTGCAAATTATATCTATAGCCTCGGATGAGCTCTGTGTATGTTTATGAATTATCCATACCCTGGTTTAACAGACTTCTGTACTGTAACATATTCAAAATAGCCAAGAAAAACAAAAATGAAAACAAAAGTAATCATAAATTTTCAAAATACTTAAAACAATGATTTCTAGCAAGTGCCTCCAATCATTTATTTATGTTTAATTATTAAAGCTATTTTAGCACAAGAGGTACAGTAAAAGACTACAGAAAAATGAAATACAGTGAATAAGATTTCAGAACCGTATTTCAAGACAGTGTATTACAGTTATGGACTGAAAAAATAAAATAAAATAAAATAAAATAAAATAAAATAAAATAAAATAAAATAAAATAATAAAATAAAAATCCTGAAACTGACATTCAGACAGTCCTGCTCATCCATTATGCAACTCCTCCATCAATTTCCGTATGATGCTCCAATTAGGATTTTTGACTTTTTTTTTTTTTCTTGAGTGACTGGTGGTTAAACTCATCTTAACAGATAAATTCAGCTTTGTCTTATATTTAGAGCAGTCATGCTGAAATCAGAGCAAGTCAGTGTAGAATTTGATGCTAAATATGCATTTAGAATCCTGAACATGTTCTGTCTGTATTTTAACTACTCAGTCTGTATATTCATGCTCTATACCTTTTCCTTTTACTGTGCCACACTATATTTCTGCAACAATAAGTAGGAATCATTTATGAGGACACAGCTAATGGATATTCTTTAACCTAGTTGAAACCAACTATAGATTCAGGTAAAAATATAGCAATATAAAACAGCTGGAGTACTTGGCAGACTGTGATGGGAGTTGCAATGCAGAAAGGCTTATTCTTGTACACAATGCAAAATGGCAATTTTCAGATGGCTGTATCTCAGGAATAATTAGAGCTGTCATCATAAAATATATCAAGTAGCACCAGACAAGGTCAGTTCCCTCAAAAGTTTAGTCAAATTTTGTTCAGACCTTTCAATTTTGCAAAGAGGTCAAGGTACTGTGAGATTTCTGTATTTGCTGAGATGTCACCATCCATTAGTATGAATAAAGAACCCTTCCATTAGTGGAAAAAAAATAGAAAAAGCTGAAATTTAACTGACTGAAAAGTCAGAAGAGTTTGCATTTTTTTTTAGAAAGTTTTTTATATATAAATAAGTAAATATATTGTAACATGAAATCAAAGTAGATAGATAAGGACATCAGAATAAAAAGGTAATTTAAATCTAATACAAAAACATTATGCTGACTGACAGATTTTCACGAGCTAAATTATTAAAAATAAAAATAAAAATCTTTTCTACAGTAATTAATTGATTTGGGGCACAAACCAACTCCCTCTTTAGCCAATGGCAAAGCTCCAGTCATTTGCAGTGGATGCAGACAAAAGGCCGGCTCTAAGCAGAAAGGAAAGATTTTCATGGCTAAGGGCGGATTAAGCAACTATATGAAAAATCGACATTCAGACTATAGGGCTAGCACAGATGGATACAACTCAGCTCTTTCAATGTGGATGAGAGAGAGAGAGGGAGAGAGAGAGAAGTAAAAAGGATATAACAAACTCATTTGTAACTTCATTTCCATGAGTTATAAGTTTAGCTTTGCTTAGCTATATTTCCATGTGCAGACCTAGCAGGTAAATGCTGGTGGATTGACAGCAGCAGCAACATCAAGCTGACACCGGAGCAGAATCATACCGATCCAGTGATGGCAGGAGTTCCAGGTGCATTGCTTATATTCCTGTCTGGGAATCTCTAGTGTGGATTTCTCTGGACAGATTAAGTGCTAGCATTCTTGAAATACAAGGAAGCTGAGTCTACATCTGTGCACCTGTAAATTACATGTGCTGGGAATGATTTATGAACTAAGGCCAACTGGCACAATGTGGCCCACATCCATGGTTTTAGATTCTCTTATGGCCTGTAGCAGTATACCCACATCTAAATTCACTAAGCAGAATGGTGCTTATTTCTTATTGTGCCCATGCCTGTTCCTGAGTGTGCTCACACTGAGTGGGAGAATTTTCTGAAAGAGATGAACTATGATTCTGAGGGACTATTTGACAATTTGACTATAAGGAGATTTGAGTTCCAACGTCCAGTGAGGTTCCCTGCTGAAGTTCAACTTAGAAGTTTAGATTTAGCCAACAAGTGATATTCACAAGTGATATCTAAGGAGCTGGAGCTCTTCTGTGGTTAGATATTATGGTCTATTGAGAGAGAAACATGAAATCTGGCTGAAGTGTGAAATAATGCTTGGGAAATAATTTTCGTGTATGCTAGGTTTTGTTTGTTTTTCTTTCCTTTTTTTTTTTCTTCCTCTAAAGTAAAATCAAAAATAGTCACATCCCTAGTACTGTAAATAACAAGACAGTGAAGAATAACCTTCAAGACAGCTGGGAAAGTTTTACTTTTATTTCATATAGGCACCAAGAACAACATAGAATCATAGAATATCCCGAATTGGAAGGGACCCATAAGGATCATCGAGTCCAGCTCCTGGCTACACACAGGTCTACTAAAAAAATCAGACCATATGACAAAGAGCACAGTCCAAACGCTTCTTAAACTCCCACAGTCTTGGTGCTGTGAGTACATCCCTGGGGAGGCTGTTCTAGTGCGCGACAACCCTCTCAGTGAAGAACCTCTTCCTGATATCCAGCCTGAACCTCCCGTTGCAGCTTGACTCCATTCCGTTGGGTACTATCACTGGCCACTAAAGAGAAGAGATCGGTGCCTGCCCCTCCACTGTCCCTCATGAGGAAGCTGTAGACTGTGATGATGTCTCCCCTCAGCCTCCTCTTTTCCAGGCTGAACAGGCCAAGTGACCTCAGCCACTCCTCATACGTCTTCCCCTCTAGGCCCTTCACCATCTTAGTATCCCTCCTCTGTACACTCTCCAATAGTTTCACATCCTTTTTGTACTGTGGTGCCCAGAACTGCATACGATACTCAAGGTGAGGCCACACCAGCGCAGAGTAGAGCGGGGCAATCACTTCCCTTGACCTACTAGCAATGCCGTGCTTGATGCACCCCAGGATACGGTTGGCCCTCCTGACTGCCAGGGCACATTCCTGGCTCATATTTAACTTGCTGTCAACCAAAACCCCCAGATCCCTCTCCGCGGGGCTGCTGTTCAGCTTCTTATTGCCCAGTCTGAACGTATAGCCAGGGTTGCCCCGTCCCAGGTGCAGGACCTGGCACTTGCTCTTGTTAAATTTAATGTGGTTGGTGATTGCCCAGCTCTCCAGTCTGTCCAGATCTCTCTGCAAGGCCTTTCCACCCTCAAGAAAGTCAACAACTCCTCCAAGTTTAGCATCAGCAAATTTGCTCAAAACACCTTCTAGTCCTACATCCAAATCATTTATAAAAACACTGAAGAGAACTGACCCTAAAATGGAGCCTTGAGGGACCCCACTAGTGACCAGCCACCAGCCTGATGTGGACCCATTTACCACAACCTTTTGAGCTCTACCCATTAGCCAATTGTTCACCCATCGTATGATGTTTTTGTCTAGCTGTATGCTGGACATTTTGTCCAGTAGGATCCTGTGGGAAACTGTGTCAAAAGCTTTACTGAAATCCAAAAAGATCACATCAGCTGGCTTCCCTTGATTGACTAGATGGGTGATCTTATCATAAAAGGAAATCAAGTTAGGAAAGGAAATCAAACAGGACCTACCCCTCATGAACCCGTGTTGGCTGGGACCAGTGACTGCATTGTCCCCCAGGTGCGCTTCAGTAATTCCCAGGATAATCTTCTCCATAATTTTACCAAGCACTGACGTGAGACTAACAGGCCTGTAGTTGCTGGGGTCTTCTTTCTTGCCCTTCTTGAAAATTGGTACAAAATTTGCCAGCTTCCAGTCCAATGGGACCTCTCCAGATTCCTAAGGCTGTTGAAAAATAATTGAGAGAGATCCCGTGATGATGTCAGTCAGCGCTCTAAGCACCCTGGGATGAATTCCATCCGGACCCATGGACTTGTATGGATCCAGGTGGAGCAGCAAATCCCGCACACGTTCAGGGTCGGTTGGGAGTTTATCATTCCTACCGTCATGGTCCTCCAGCTCAGGGCACCTGGGGTCCCGAAGCCCATCATCATCATTGAAGACAGAGGCAAAGAAGGCATTAAATGTCTCTGCTTTGTCTAAGTCTTTGTCTGTGAGTTGACCTTCCCCATCAAGTAGCGGACTCTGTAGTTTTCTCTGGTCCTCCTTTTTCTATTCACATATTTTATATATATATATATATGTATAGTCTCCCACAGACCTGGCCAGCTTCAACTATAACTGGGCTTTGGACGCAGGAGTTTGCTCCCTACAAATGCATACAGCATCCCTGTATTCCTTCCTCGTTGTCTGACCCTGCTTCCAGCAGCCACACACTTTCTTTTTATGCCTAAGCTCCAGAAGAAGTTCCATGGTCAGCCAAGCCGGCGTTCTGCCCCGCCTGCTTGACTTCTGATATTTTGGAATTGACTGATCCTGTGCTTTTAGGAGGCAGTGCTTAAGGACAGACCAGCACTAATGGATGCCAACGCCTTCAAAAGCAGTTTCCCAGAGGACCTTGCTAACTAGGTCCCTGAGCCGCCTGAAGTCTGCTATCCCCATATCCAGAACTGAAGTTTTGGTGGAAGTTTTCCTCCTGTCACCAAAAAATTTAAACTCAACCACTTCATGGTCACTATGACCAAGACGGCTGCCAATTGCCACGTCTCCCACAAGACCCTCTCTGTTCTCCAGCAACAGATCTAGGAGGGCACCTTTCCTAGTTGGCTCCCTTAGCACCTGCACGAAGAAGTTATCATCTAGGTGCTTTATGAACCTCCTGGACTTGCTCATGTCAGCCGTGTGGTGATCCCAGTTGACGTCTGGCAAGTTGAAATCCCCCAGTAGGACAAGGGGAGTTGATCTCGAGGCATCTCTTAGTTCTGCAAAGAATAATTCATCGGCGTTGTCGTCCTGGCCAGGTGGTCTGTAATAGACTCCCACAACGACATCCCCTTTATTTGTTCGTCCCTTAATCCTTACCCAGAGGCTCTCAACTTCGCCATCGCCAGCTTGAAGTTCCACACAGTCCAGCCCATGCTTCACATACATTGCCACCCCACCACCTCGCCTACCCTGCCTGTCCCTCTTGAAGAGCCTGTAACCATCTATTGCCAACACACCAGTCACAGGACTCATCCCACCAGGTTTCGCTTATGCCGATGATGTTGTAGCTCTGGTCCTGGGCCAAGACCTCTAGCTCATCCAGTTTATTCCTCATACTGCATGCGTTTATATAGAAGCGCTTCAAATGTGCCTCCTTGTATGCAGCACCTCGTGGAGCAGACTGAAGGACCTCACTAGCACACAGTCCCTCTGATTCTAGCGCATCATCCCTTAGCTTATCATCGGTGAACCTGGTTTTATCCATTTCTCCCTTCAACTCTAATTTAAAGCCCTATCTATCAGCCCTGGTAACTCCTGGGCAAAAATCCCTTTCCCCCTCTGAGAGAGGTGCACCCCATCTGGGGGCTGCAGTCAGTCTATAGCACTTCGTCTCCGCTGCTCCTTCTTGGTCACTCTCTTCCCGTGCTCCACGTGGGGTCCCACCAACAGGATGCCGTCTTTCCTGACGTGATCCTGTGTGGACTTCCCACAGGCAGCAGCTCTTCAGGAACTGCTCCAGATATGGGTCCATACAATGGGGTCCATCCCTCAGGAGCACACTGCTCCAACGTGGGTCCCCCACAGGCAGCAGCTCCTGCCAGGTCACCTGCTCCTGCGTGCGCTCCTCTCCACAGGCTACAGGTCCAGCCCCAAATCTGCTCCACCGTGGGCTCCTCCACAGGTTGCAGCATGGAGGTCTGCTCCACCATGGTACATGATGGGCTGCAGGGGGACGACCTGTTTCACCATGGTCCTCACCACAGGCCTCAGGGGACTTCTGCTCTGGAACCTGGAGCACCTCTCCCCCTCCTTCTGCACTGACCTTGGTGCCTGCATGGCTGTTTCTCACTCCCCTCTCTCTCTCAGCTGCTGTTACCCAGCAGTTCTTTTTCCCTGTCTTAAATATGCTCTCACAGAGGCACAAACAACATCGCTTATTGGCTCGGCTCTGGTCAATGATGGGGCCCTTATCTAACATGGGGCAGCTTGTGGATTCTTCTCTCAGAAGCCACCCCTATGGCCCCCCCGCTAACAAAACCTTGCCACATAAACCCACTACAAA
Source organism: Anser anser (assembly GCF_964211835.1). NCBI lineage: Eukaryota > Metazoa > Chordata > Aves > Anseriformes > Anatidae > Anser > Anser anser. The sequence goes on along the minus strand of NC_139721.1, from coordinate 17,629,044 downwards.
ACTTTACCCTAGCCAGATTTCTTACAAAAAAAAAAAAAAAAAGATGGTGAAAATGTTGAACTAGTCTTTCTTGATGCTACTGGCACATATAGAAATCTTAGCCATTATAATGTTGCAGTGTGGAAGAAAAATCATTTCTTATTCTTGTGTATTTATGAGCTGTATAAGCACCATGAGCCTTCTGAATTTCCACTGTACTTCCTAAATAAAATGCTGAGTAACTTCATCTCCAGAAAACAAGTGTGATCAACCACAAACTTAAAGTGACTTTTCTGTTAATTTTTCTAAGGATTTTTTCTATTAGCTGTTATTAAAGATTTTGAATTAAAGTACAATCAACTTCCTGAAAAGGACTATTCAAGAAAAAAAAAAATGTAATGCAGTAATACATTTTACATTGTCCCAATAAGCTCTGGATATTCTATTAGTAGTTTTCAACTTTTTTGAGGATTCTTGTTTCATTATTTCCAAATAGAATCGATTTTATTAAGCTTATTTCATTGAAAATCAGAAAAACTTCCTGCAGTTAACATGACTTAAAGAATACCTGTTCTGTTAAAATAATTCTACACCATTTTTGAAACCATTTTTAAATTACTTTGAGGTTTTGGAAAACTGAGTCAGGGTCATATCAACTTTTACATTTCTCCAGTTGAACTGCTTTGTCTTCTCATGGCTCCTTTACTCCTACTTTCAATATATATATATATGAACTGTATTATGAACCATAATTCTGTAAACTGGTTTTGAAGATCTTTTTCCTTTGTTTTTTCACTTTCAGTCCAATAAGGTCTCACGTTTTAAATTATGCTACTTTTTTTTTCTGACAAACACTGAATGTCTTTTCAGTGCCTTGTAAGAAACATTAGAGGTGTGTCCACAGAACTGAGTGTTCATCATAACTCTTTAAAGAAAAGAAGATAATGACCACAATTTATATGAACAGAAGCTTAAAGTCATCTTCTAGAAGTTGTGCTGCATTTCCCAAATATATGGCCAAGACAGGCAGGAATAATAAAGCTAGAACACTTTCAGAAGAGCCATCTTCAGATAGGAAAGTTATTTCTCAAGATAATTGCATATACTTCCATTGTATTTCACTTTTCAGTGTTTTTAGAGCATACATCTGCTTATAAACTCAGCTGAAGGATTTTCACTTCTAGTTGATAGATGTTGTGCTTTAACCCAGAAGGCAGTTAAGCACCACACAGATTTTCACTCGCCCTCCACCCCTGTGGGATGGGGGAGATAACTGAGGGGATAAAAAAGTAAAAGCTTGTGGGTTAAGATACAGTTTAATAGGACAGAAATGGAAGATAAATAGTAATAATAATAATAAGTGCAAAGCAAGTGATGCACAATGCAATTTCTCACCACCTGCTGACTGATGCCCAGCCTGTCCCCAGGAAGTGGTCTCCCCCTGTCTCTGGACAGGCACCCCATATTCATTGTTAAGCATGACATCACATGATATGGAATATCTCTTTGGCCAGTATGGGTCATCTGTCTTGGTTCTGTCCCCTCCCAACTTCTAGTGCACCCCTAGCTTCCTCATTGGTAGGGCAGACTGAAAAGTCCTTGAATAGCATGAGCACTGCTCTGCAACAACTAAAACATCAGGGTGCTATCAACATTATTCTCATCCTAAAGCCAAGATGCAGTATTATACCAGCTACTATGAGGAAAATTAACTCTATCCTAGCTAATAGCAGGACAAAGGGAAATGAAATACATTTACAGGTGGAAATTCTTAAACCAGTAGGTTGCAAGTAACTTGATTTTTCAGCAGTGCTGGAAACCCAGCAGCTGTTCATGGCATAGTGAGTCTACTTAAGGAACATAGTGGTGTGCACATTAAATAAGATTGATAGATTTTAGCATTTTAAAAACGAGTCTTTCAAATGGTGAAATTTTGTTAATAATTTCTACATATCAATATACATTGATCTTTTTATATCAGTCTAATGCAGTCTAGTTTAAATATAGAAAGTAAAAGTAGACAATTCTGATTGCTTCTGGAGGAAAAAAAAAACACATACTAGTAATTCTGCATTCTTATCAACTACTCTGGCTAAAAGCATCAATCTGACAGCCAAGCCACTCAATTTGACAGCAGGAGCAATATTGAAGAGGTTCGTACCCTGCTATTTGCTAGGATAATCTGACATGTGCTGCGAAATACAGATTGGAAACACAAAAGTCACATGACGGATCTGATGTTTTTAACATGCTCAAAATAGAAAATTATCCTTGAAACAAATGAAAACAGCTATTTTTTTCTTCAGCTGTGTGAAGGATAATGTTTTTGTTTTGCACTGAACTTTGTATTTGAAGCTTTAAATTTGTAACAAACCATTATTGTGATAAGGAATAATTACTTACAAGATTTTAAAAGAATGCTTTAGTGTTAAACATACTCAGGCTTCAAAAAGGGCTTTGGTCATCCTTGCTATATCAAACACAATAATTTATGGGCATTTAAGATGCAAATTCGTTTAAAAATACAACCAGAAGAGAAAGTACTCTTGACCAGGGAAGTGGTGGAGCCATCGTCCCTGTGGGTCTTCAAGGAAAGGTTGGACGTGGTGCTTAGGGACATGGGTTAGTGGGTGACATTGGTAGTAGCGTGATGGTTGAACCAGATGATCTTGAAGGTCTTTTCCAACCTTAATGATTCTGTGATTCTATGATACATATATATATATATATATATATGGTGAGACTCCAGAGAAGGAGAAACCTTTAGATTTACTCTAAATTTCTATGAAGTAGTGTGAGCCACCATGCTCAAACCGAAACTAAAAAAGAACAACTTCTCCTTTGTACTTCATGTTTCTATAAGTTGCCATTTTATTTTAAAAGCTTACATCATTTCAATGAACTTTTCAGTCAGCTGTCAACTACATTCACCTTTTTTTTTTCCCTATATTTGAAAATTAAGCTTGCCAGAATTATTTTAACCAGGACTATATTTTATTTTCAGAATATCTGCTTCTTTTTTTTTCCCTTAGACCATTATTAATTGATATTGTGGGTTTCCCTGGTTAGTACGTTAACCTAATTAATCAATGTCACCCAAAGACACAGAGAAAATAAAATTGTTGCAAGATGTGCATTAATACAAGTGTTGGATCAGGGACTAACTTTCTGTTGTTGTTGTTTTTTATTTTTTTGTGTACATTGCACAGCAGAAAAATACTTCACAACAAGTCGTGACTTGATTTGTGACTATGAAACTAAAAAATGTTAAGGAGAAACGCGAAACTGTGCTTTTTATTAAGTTTTCCTGAAGTTAAGCATTGAAAAAAATAATCAGTATAGGACACTGTCATGGACAAAATGGTTGTGGCTCAGGGAATTTCACTGAATTTTAATTTATTTTCAATTACATTAACATTTAATTACTGTTTCAGTTACTGAGATACAATGAAGACAAAAGATTAAACAAACACTTTTAGAAAACACTTTTCATTTGTCTGTCTTCACTCCAGACACTTTCCTGGCTGTCCTTGATTCCCTTTGTTTTTGCCACACACTGCATTCAGTCCCTTCAGTAAGGCCATAGACAGGGCAAGAGGAGGGGTTCAAGGCACAACTTCCTAACATTCCTCATTCCTTACTCTTTTCTTCCCCCTGTTTCTTCTTTCTCATGCTTCATCTACTCTGGTGTGGGTAACCCAGAGTCTGAAATACCCTTAGGGGAGTACCTGCTCTGGTGTGGATTCACTGCAGGCTGAATTCCCCTCAGATATTTACCTTCTCCTGTGCCTCCTTTTGTTTGTCCTCACACTCATCCTCACACGTCCCATCCTCTAACCACCCTTTTTGTTTCTTTTTATGTGTTCTCACATCACCTACTCCTGGTACCTCCTCCTACATCTCCTTTTTTTTTTTTTTTTTGTGTGTGTGTGTGTGTGTGCATGTGTGGTTGTTGTTTTGTTTTGTTTTGTTTCCAGTGTGTACCACTGCTTCTTAAATATGTTTTTTGCACAAGTTCCAGCAGATCTTCTGACTGATTCCAGTTTTGGTTTGTGGTGAATAGGTGTCATTGCAGAGCCAGCTGGAACGAGCTGCAACCAGCACAAGGCAGGTCCTGACCTCTTCTGATTCAGGCCACACTTTCAGCTTCCTGCTAACAAAATCCTGCCAGCTATGCCACTGATTCTTGCTGCCTAAAATAAATAAATAAGTAAATAAATAAGTAAATAAATAAATAAATAAATAAAACAGATTAATATACTTTTAAAAAGCTTGGATTTTTTTTTATTATTATTATTTCACTATAAATTCTGCTTATATAGGTTTTTTGAGAACATGATAAATATATCTGCATTTCCACTTACAGTAACTGATCAAAGATTCTCTGAAGCTCTACAGATCTATACTGGACATCATCAAAGTGTAGCTTTGTAATTTCTACTCTTTTGAGGAAATGAAGTCTTTGTCATTCCGAAAAGTAAGAGGAAGATTTAGATGTTAATTAATACTATGTGAGTAACAATCCAAAAATGTAGCCAGATTCATTTCAAACTGAAAATCTTTCTATTGAGTTAACAAAGCAGGTTGATTAAAATAAATCTTTTGGAAGTAAGGGGCTTGACAGATACATTTTGCTACTATCAGTCAGTACTGGGTCAAGTCTTGTTCAACTTATCCATCCATGACCTGGACAACAGAATGGAGTGCACCCTCAGCAAGTCTGCTGACAGCACAAAGCTTGGAGGAGAGGCTAATACCACAGAGGGCTGTGCTGCCATTCAGAGGGACCTCAACAGGCTGGAGGGTTGGGCCAAGAGGAATATCATGAAGTTCAACAAAGGCAAGTACAGGGTCCTGCACCTGGGGAGGAATAACTCCAAGCACCAATACGTACTAGGGGCTCACCTGCTGGAAAGCAGCTCTTCAGAGAGAGACCTGGGAGTCCCGGGTACAGCAGGTTGACAATGAGCCAGCAATGTGCCCCTGTGGCCAAGAAGTCTGACGGTATCCTGGGTTGCATTCGGAAGAGTGTTGCCAGCGGGTCAAGGGAGGTGATCCTCCTCCTCTACTCAGCTCTGGTGAGGCCACACCTGCAGTATTGTGTCCAGCTCTGGGTTCTCCAGTACAAGAGGGACATGGAGTTATTGGAGCATGTCCAGAGGAGAGCTATGAAGATGATTAGAGGACTGGAGTGCCTGCAGTACAAGGACAGGCTGAGAGACCTGGGTCTGTTTAGTCTGGGAAAGAGAAGACTGAGGGGAGACCTCATTAATGTATATAAATACCTGAGGGAAGGTGTTGGGGGGATGGAGCTGGTCTCTTTTCAGTTGTGCCCAGTGACAGGATGAGAGGCAACAGGCACAAACTGAAGCACAGGAAGTTCCGGCTGAATATGAGGGGACACTTCCCTGCTGTGAGGGTGACAGAGCACTGGAACAGGTTGCCCAGAGAGGTTATGGAGTCTACTTCTCTGGAGATATTCAAACCCCACCTGGATGCTATCTTGCACAATGTGCAACGTGACCCTGCTTGGCAGGAGGGTTGGACCAGATGAAATTCAGAGGTTCCTTCTAACCTTGGACGTTCTGTGATTCTGTGATTAAGTTCTGCTAAGGACATTTAGCTGTTGAATACCTATGCACACAGAACAAATGTGTATCTCATTTCATCATACTTAAAAAACAAAACCAACCAACCAAACAAACAAAAAACTAAGACTTCAGTAAACACTTCAATTAGTAGTAATTGTAGTAGTAGTAGTAGTAGTAGTAAATAGATACTTGTGTAGGAGACTGTCATGTAGAGTGTTGGAATTCAGACTGATGTGAAATAGAAAGCAATTTTAAAACTTTGTTTTCATATGTCTAAACTCTTCAAGACATTTTTTCATTATTTTTTTTTAATTATTTCTTTGCTTGTCAATTAAAAAAAAAAAAATCCAAGGATGTGACAAAGGCATAGATAATCATGGCAAGATCATCAACTAAAAGAAAGAAAGAAAAAAAAAAAAAAGCAGAGGAAAGATGAGATAAATATCCTGGGGTTGTACCAGTCCCTGGGTGTCAGGGAGTAGCCAAGGGGCTGAGGACCTTTAGGGAAAGTTAAGATTACTTAGCTACATAACCAACAGTGACAGGAGAAGACATTTCCTCCTCAGTCTGTGACACCTATTTCCCATGTACAGAGTCCTATTAACCAAAGATATCAACCTTGTTTTTAGTAATGCATTTTTTTAATTGTATATTCCCTGATTTTTGCATCTCATATCCATGTTACAATAAGGAAGGAAATGGGAGACCTGGTTATACAATATATACAAAAGGCAGACGTTCTCAGTGACTTTTTTTTTTGACTTAGTCTTCATCAGCAAAAGCTCTAGCCAAATAGCCCAACTCCCAGAAGGCAAAGGCAGGGATTGGAGAATGAAGAACTACCCCCTGGAGAGGATTATGTTCAAGACCATCTAAAGAACCCAAAGGTGCACAGGTTCATAGGACCTGATGAGATGAATCCGTGGGTCCTGAGGAAACTGGCAGATGAAGGTGCTAAGCTACTGCCCACCATTTCTCAAAAGCAAAAAAAGGAAAACCTGGGGAACTACATGCCAGGCAGTCTCACCTCTGTGCCCAGCAAGATCATGGAGCAGATCTTCCTGGAAAGTCTGCTAAGGCACATGGAAAACAAGGAGGTGATTGGTGACAGCCAACGTGGCTCCAGTAAGGGCAGATTGTGCCTGACCAGTCTGGTGGCCTTCTAGGATGGGGTTACAGCAGTGGTGGATAAGTGAAGAGCAACTGACATCATCTACTTGGACCTGTGCAAAGCATTTGACCCTGTCCCCCATGATATCCTTCTCTTTAAATTGGAGAGACATAGATTTGATGGATGGGCCACTCAGTGGGTAAGGGATTGGCTGTATGGTCAAGCTCAAAGAGTCATGGTCAACAGTTCAGTGACCAAGTGGAGATCAGTGATGAGTGGTGTTTTTCAAGGGTCAGTATTGGGATCAGCACTGTTTAACAGGACAGTGGAATTGAGTGCACCCTCAACAGGTTTGCCAATGACACCTCAACAGGTTTGCCAATGACATCAAGCTGTGTGGTGCGGTTGACATGCTGGAGGGAAGGGATGCCATCCAGAGGGAGCTTGACAAGCTTGAGTGGTGGGCCTGTGTGAACACCATGAAGTTCAACAAGGCCAAGTGTAAAGTCCTGCACCTGGGCCAAGGCAATCCCAAGCACAAATAGAGGCTGGGCGAAGAATGGATTGAGAGCAGCTCTGAGAAGAAAACTTTGGGAGTGTTGGTTGATGAGAAGCTCAACAGGAGCTGACAACGTGTGCTTGCAGCCCAGAAAGCCAATTGCATCCTGGGCTGCATCAGAAGAATTATTACCAGCAGGTTGAGGGAGGCGATTCTCCCATTCTAATCTGTTCTCCTGAGACTGTACTTGGAGTACCCTGGGTGCCTTCAACTCTGGAGCACGCAATACAAGGACATGGATGTATTAGAGTGAGTCTACAGGAAGGCCATGAGGATGATCAGAGGGCTGGAACACCTCTGCTGTGAAGGCAGGCTGAGGGAGCTGGGATTTTTCAATCTGGAGAAGACCTAATAGTGGCCTTACAGTACCTAAAGGAGGCCTACAGGAAAGCTGGGGAGGGACTCGTTATCAAGGAGTGTAGTGATAGGACAAGGAGTCATGTTTTTAAATTAAAGAGAGTAGAATTAGATTAGATATTTGGAAGGAATTCTTTACTCTGAGGGTGGTGAGGCACTGGAACAGATCTCTCAGAGAAGTGGATGTTGCGGAAAATTGTGGATGCCCATCTCTGGAAGTGTTTAAGGCAAGGTTGGTGGGGCTTTAGGCATCCTGGTCTAGTGGAAGGTGTCCCTGCTCATGACAGGGGGTGTTGGAATTAGGTCATCTTTAAGGTCCATTCCAACCCAAACCATTCTAAAATTCTACAATTCTATGTAATAATAAGGGAGACATTTGTCATTGAGTTACCTGCATATCCTAGTAGAGTGGTAACTTATGTTCAAACTAGTATCAACTATGTAATGTGTCTACAAGAGACTTACGGGGAGAACTAGCCTAAGCAGTCTCAACCACTGTAACATGCAGCCCATGTGTGCTGAACTGAAGGTTTTACACACCTTTCCACGATTTGGAGCTTTTTCAAAAGAAAGAATATTTTTTCTGTAGAAGTCAGGTATATTTGGGTTCCAGAGCATAACTGCAAAATTAAGGTACATTTTCAATCAGAGACATTCTTTATTCTATGATCAAGGAGGAACTTGTTTCACTTGTGGTAGCAGCTCAGACTTACGCAGAACTAACGTAGCTTTGTAAGCGAAGTACAGGTTTACCTGAGAGAAATTACCTTGCACATAGCTGTCACCCCACAACAGACTTAGTAGCTCTTCAAAGAAGCCATGCAGACAGGGTTTGAGACTTTCACCTTTGACAACTTTTAGCCAATGTCTCATCTTCATAGAAAAAAATGAAATAATAATAATAAAAAAAAATCATTGCATAAGTGAGCAAGGATAATAAAATCATACCAGGCAAGTATATGGCAAGGAGACCATTTATTGATCAGAACACAGAAAGATCCACAGAAGAAAAAGGAAGGAAAGACTGAAATGATGACAAATTTTGGACTCAGAAAGGGGAAGAAATCATTTTAGATCTCTCAGGGAGAGATGTATTCTGTGATTTATACCATTCTGCATATGTCAGTGTGGTGTTTTTTTGTTTGTTTGTTTGTTTGTTTGTTTTTAAATAGTGTACTTACAATACTTCAAAGTCACAAAAGATAGAATAAATTAAACATTTTTTTATTATTTATTTTCCTGGGAAGGATTTTCAAGAGCACTTTGTACTCTTTGAGACTCAGTAGCTGAGCTATGTAGATGCAGAGAAAGCAATAGCAAGAAGCAGTACATGAATAAAATAAATTCTTTATTGAAAGCCTATAAAAATACTGTTATTTTGTTCTTAATTATAGGTGTCAGAACATAACATAAACCCTTCACTGTTATGGATTTAAATCTTATCCTTTTTTAAAGCTAAGAGTATAACTACAGAATCTAAGTCATCTTGTGCTTGTTTTGGTTCTAATTAATTTTCTAATTAATTTTGCTTCTTCTAAAGGCTGAGGAAGAGCAGAGAGCCTGTTCTCCTCATTTGCCACTTGAGCAGAACAAATCACACTTTCATCAGTGAGTATGTTTGTACTTAAAGAGGGTGCCTCCAGCTTCAGTCAATAATTCAGCTCTCTATTACTTACATCCAGAATTGATCTGCTGGATTAATTTTCATGCTGGGATAGCAGAGAGCAATTAGCTGTTTTTACTGTTAAACACAGAGTTTCATTTGGAAAGTTGTAACAATTTAAGATTTTACCTGTCTATTTCTGTTTTCTATCCATCTTCCTAAGATGTAGTCATTCTAAGTCAGCACACTGAGAAATACACCTGCTGTTATTTAAATGCTCTGCTCACAAATATCTGGGCTAATGAAATACTAACTCTTCATGTGAGTTTTGGGAGTGGAGTAATTGAACTTAGGATCTTGATCAAAGCTCCTAATAAAGCTTTGTTTTAGGGGGCGAAGTGGATTTCTTTGTTTTTCCCTAAAAAAAATAGTAGGCTTTAAAAAAATCCTTCTGGGGGGACTTTCCAGTGTGTTTCAGTGGCTTTCATAGTTGATTTCTGTGAATATTTCAGTTGTTTTATATTAATCAAAGAACACTTCTTCAGGTGTGGAACATTTAAGGATTAGTTTCAGAAATTCATTTTCTCAGTTTTCAGATCCTAAATATGTTCCTTGCTTCAAAAACCTATAAAATATTACTTATATTATTCTTCAAGAAATCCAAAGTCTTCCCTTTGACATACATGTTATTACTTTGGGCCGCTTGTAAAAAATGACAGTAATTTAACTGCAGACAATTAATGCAAGAAAGTATCAGTCATTGAGCAATTGTTATCAATTAAGCTTTCCAAGTACACAAGCTGGTCTTGCAACTCATTATGACACTAAGAGAAAAAGAAGCAGCAACATAAAATTCCCTCTTCACTGGCCTGGGTGATTGTTAAATTTCTTTCCTAAGATTGTTTTCCTTACTTTCTGTTTATGTATTTATTTATTTACTTATTTACTTATTTATTTATTTTTTTGAAGATGTTAAACCAGAGGTTAATGCAATATTTTGTGAGGATCTATAATGGATGAAAGTGCATAAAATAGACTGGATTGACGTACCTGCCTAGACACTAGTTTGGAAGTGTGTGAGACCGAGTTAATGGATTCTCTAAGAGACCAACCAAATAAAATGCTCTCATTTAACCAGACTCGTACATACCAAACTTAATGGGTTTGGGAGAACAAAGAGCTTATGCTCTCAAAGTGCATGAGCACAGCAATGTCACTGTACATTCAACTACCTTAGTTTCTTTCCCAGAAAGAAATAGGGAAATCCTGTGCACGTGAACAGAGCACTAACACTCTGAGAAAATGAACAGTTCTGAAGTATCAACAGGGATTTAACACAGAGAAAAAAAAAATCCATTCACACCAAAACTACTCGGTGCGTTGACTTATTAATATTGTAGCCTGTGGTGTCACTGTCAATAAATAGAAAATTGTCTAAAAATTTAGAAGGATCACCAATTACACCTGGATATCTGCAAAAAGTTTCACTGAACTGATGGTAGTATTCACTACCTTAAGAGATAAAAAGAATAAGATAGAATTAAACTAATAAAGAAATGAGAAAAACTCTTCTTTGCAGTCTTCAGTGCATTTGTTCTGAAGTAAAAATGTCTTTTTTTCATTCTCTCTGCTGCATTTCCTTACATCATGTTTACATTTAGTGTTCTTGTTCTCATCTTGTCTTCTTGTCTAATCATGTTTCCTTCCCTTCTCTTTCATGAAGAATATCATGCCACTTTGTAATGCAGTTTGCTTCCTGCTCTCCTGACTAGATCCATATTTTCTTTTTGTGTTGTTCTAGCTTGCTCTTGCATAACAAATGCCTTTAAGGGATACATTAATTGTTTCCTTTCCTCTTATTTTATTCCACCTTTAAGAGAAACTTCTGATGCTTTAAAATATTAATCAGTGAAAACATTGCTATTGTTTTTATTTCTTGTTATTTAACAAGAAAAAAAATCTCAGTTGCAAATGGATTTGCTAAACAATCTTTTTTATGTTAGTATGGCAGTTGCCTTGCTTCATCCTACTTTTTAGCTTTCTCATCACATCATATCTGAAGAGATTAGAGTGAAGAACCTTAGTCTAAAATATTAACTTTCTCATTGCATTATCCTTTGAAACCTTTTTGATACTGAAATTATATAGTAAAATAAAATCAAGATTGTTATTGTTATTGTTATTATTATTATTTCCCCTGCAATAGGTGAGAGAAGAAAGATGAGCTTTGGGTGAAGGTGTCAATCTTTGTTTTGCTTATGTGAGCACTTATAAAATAGAACTAGAAAATGAAGGGTTAACCTTTGGTTATTCTGTGAGCATTCAACCCATTACTTGTCTCTATTTGGCACCATGTATTATATATCTGAACTTTGGCTCTTACAGTATCTTGAGTACAAAGTTAAATATGTAGACTCAGAACACCCAATCAGTATTTTCATATATCTGAATTTCTTAACAGTGCCTAAAAAAGTGCAAAACTAAACATTATGTCTTATGAGGATATAGTGTCATTAAGAATTTTTTTTATTTTTACTATTTTTTTTTTAACAGAACTTTCTTATGCAGAAATATTTTTAAACAGAAGTTCCTTATGCTTGTCAACTGAACTGTATGTTTCCTAACGGAATAATGACTAACTGAACAAACTGGCTGTATAATCTAGTGCAGAGACAATTTGTATGTCTGAAAAGCAAAACTGTGCAGCCAAAACAAAACAAAACAAAACAAAAATAGATTGAAATTTCACTGAAATATAAAAACAAAGTAGATGTAATATTTGCTTCTGCAAAATATTCTTCAGTTGCTCTGAGCACCAAGACTATATTCCCATATGCGGTTAGACACATTCTCATGTTGGTACTTTATCACAGGTGCACCTTAAAAAAAAATATATATATATATATATTACTGGTTATAAATATTTTTATTGATATAGTAAGGAAAAAGGAGTCTTGCCTGTTTCATTAATACATTTATTCAGTGGCTTTTTTTTTTTTTTTGTAGGACAATAGGAGGAAACAATATATGTATATATATAATTTTTTTTTCACTACATTTCCTTTTTAGTTTCTTCAAGAGTCCTTGGTAAACTTGTTTTTATGTAAAATGCCAAATTTAATTTTGGAGGTCTAAAGTTTCTATTTTGATTTAGGTATTTGTGTGTTTGCATTTGCACCTCCTTTCAAAAGTGAAGATGTCCATACCAATCCCCTACTGGCAATATGAATATATTTTGGTAAGATGAAAGAGGAATTTCTACCTACTCAGGAAATAAATAAATAAATAAAAATAAATAAAAAAAATAATCTATGGAAAAACTGAAGGGATTATTCCAGCCAGTGCAACATCCAAAGGTGCTTTCCCTCACACCAGTATCACCAGTATTTGCACATCCAGAGAACAAAACCCATCATAAACACTGGTAATATCTAGATGCTTCCAGTGGGAATGAAGCTTAAACACAAAATGGAAGTGAACTTATAAATTCAATAAGGAAGCAATTGATGTCTGGAAATAAACAGCATTGTGAGGAAGCTGTTATTCACTCTTGTTCACGTTGTATGCAAAATAATTAATTCACTTTCATAGAACGAAGCATGTATGTTGTGTCTGAGCTTGTTTTACTTAGCTGTGCTGCTACATGCTTCCATGTGGTACTAGGCAAGTCAAATTGGGCTAGAACCAAAAATGAGCTCTGAAGAGATACTCATTTTGAGGCTCCCAGTGGAGCTCAGAAGCCTGTCTTAAACATCTTAATGCTTTATATAACAATGGGAAGAAAAATGTAGAAATGGTATCCAGGAAAGGTTTGTGCTTTCCTTACTGAAGCAGACATTAATTAAAGCATTCCTATCAGTGATGAGAACAAAAACACCCTTTGTTCCCAAGCAAGAAAATAAAAGGAAAGTTAGAGAATTCCCCCTTTTCAGGCAGTATTGACTTAGAGGCAACCTTTGCATGGTATTTCTTTAACAATTCTCTTTTTCTTCTGCTACAGAAGTTTAAATGTGTACACATTTGTATGTATTTCATTTTGCACAGAGATGTCTGGTCATTGCTGTGCTCACCATCAAATATCAGTAGGAATATCTGCTACTGTAGGTGAAAAACATATGATGCCACAGTTTTGTGGTGGTTTAACACTGATGGACAGCTAGGCACTACCATGTCTCTCTCTCTCACTCCGTTTCCTCAAAAGAAAGGGGGGAGAAAATACAATGGGAAAATAAATAACCAAATTTAAAAAAATTAAAAAAATCATGGGTCAAGATAAGGACTGAAAGATCACTCGCCAATTGCAATCACAGGCAAAACAGACTCAGCATAAGAGAGATTAATGGAATTTATTGTCTACTGATAACAGACTGCAATAGTAAGAACTAAAAGCCAGCTAAAAAAATCTTCCTTCCCCTCCCACCCCATCCACCCTCTTCTACCTCCTCCCCCCAAGTAGTACAGAGGAATGGGGAAGAGAGCTGTGTTCAGTCTATAAAATTTTCTTTTTGCCACTCCTTCATGGTCACTTTTCCCCTTCTCTAGCATGTGGTCCCTCCCACAGGGGACTTCCCTAACTGATCTGACACAGGCTGTCCACAATCTGCCGTTCTTCATGTACTGCTCCAATATGAGTCCATACCATGGGACGCAGTCCTTCAGGAATGGACTGATACAGCGTGGGTCCCCCATAGGCAGCAGCTCCCACCATATCACCTGCTCCTGCATGGGCTCTTCTCCACAGGCTGCAGCTCCAGCTAGGAGCCTGCTCCTGCAGGGGGGCTGTCTGTGAGCTGCAACCTCCTTCAGGTCAGAGCCACCTGCTCCACCGTAGCATCCTCCATGGGGCAGCAGGGGAACAGCCTGCTCCACCATGGGCCACATGCTCCACAGGCCACAGAGGAGCTGTGGTGCCTGGAGAACCTCCTGCTCTCCTGCTCTGACCTTGGTGTCTGCAGGGCTGGTTCTCACTACATATGCTCACTTGTCTTTCCAAAGTGCTATTGCATGGTGTTTTTTCCCTTTCTGAAATATTTTCTCATAGAGCACTACCAGCATAACGCATCAGCTCATCTCTCTTTTTCAAGCTGTCTGGAACTGGATCTTATCTAACATAAGGCAGCTTCTGGACTCTTCTGACAGAGTCCTCCTTGCAGCTCCCCCACTACCAAGACCTTGCCACATAAGCCCAATACATTTTCCAACCCACATAAAATGCCATTAATACTTTATGATACCTAATTTATATCCTAATGGGATATAAACATTCAACAACTGTGTATATACATGTATAAAATATAGCCCAAAATCATGAATACTAATTCTTAATATATATTAGCAGATTGTTTATTTATGTCTGTGTGTGTCTATTTAAAGTAACAACCTAAGAAAAGGTCTGAGAGAAGGAAAAAGACACATATAATTACCTGGACATATCCTGAAGCCCATTACACCAGTCATTCTTTAAAAGTAACTTTTCTTAATTGAATGACATTTTCTCCTACAGTTAAATAAACATATCCTAGAGGCAGCAACATCCCTGATAAAAAATAAATAAATGAATATATCTTTTCCCTTCCCTTCCCTTCCCTTCCCTTCCCTTCCCTTCCCTTCCCTTCCCTTCCCTTCCCTTCCCTTCCCTTCCCTTCCCTTCCCTTCCCTTCCCTTCCCTTCCCTTCCCTTCCCTTCCCTTCCCTTCCCTTCCCTTCCCTTCCCTTCCCTTCTTTCCCTTTCCCTTTCCCTTTCCCTTTCCCTTTCCCTTTCCCTTTCCCTTTCCCTTTCCCTTTCCCCCTTTCCCTTTCCCTTTCCCTTTCCCTTTCCCTTTCCCTTTCCCTTTCCCTTTCCCTTTCCCTTTCCCTTCCCCCTTTCCCTTTTCCTTTTCCCCTTTCCTTTTCCTTTTTCTTTTTTCCTTTCCTTTCCCTTTATACACCATGAAAGCCCCAAAAGGCTTGCTTTTTGCATGATTTCCAGTATTGTAGCAGCCTTGTAAATGTTAGACACACCGTTTTCTCTAAAAATTTTAAATTTAGAGTCTAAAATCAATTCATAACTTTTCTGACTCTCTAAGGAAAAACTTTTAAAAATGAAAATTCCTAGAAATGGAGGGTTTTCGTTTGTTTATTTGTTTATTAAAAATAAACAAACTGAAAAAATAGTCAAAGCATTCAGGCATGCTCCTTGTCTTTATTGCTTTAACTGGGAACAGTTTTCTATTTTTTCATGAGACAATCGTGCTTAGAGATTGGTCTAGGAAAGGCAAAATTGCATAAGAGATACAATTTATAGTTTCTTCATATTGTCAGTCTGTTCTACAACTACACATAGTTTACAAGAACCATGTAAATCATACAATTTATAGTTTCTTCATATTGTCAGTCTGTTCTACAACTACACATAGTTTACAAGAACCATGTAAATCTCTGTGAAATACCAGTTCTGTCGAACAGGATGAGTAATTAATTCACTGTGTAACATTTAGCATAGCAACATTACATTTTATTGTCCTATCAAGAAAAATGAGCTCATGAGGGGTACCAGATGGACAGATGTGACACTGGAACTTCCAACCATATGAAGAAGGGTTAAAGATGAAAAAAAAAGTTAACATTCAGATAATCAGCATCTGTTTTCACAGTGATGTCGAGCTTCACCTTGTGCAGGGAGTGTGCACCTTATGTGTTCCCATAAACACTTGTGTGTAAAGGGCAGTGTTAAACTCAGCAATTGTAGCAGGATAAGACTACATGAGGCAGGCTCATGCTTCAGACTCAATTCTGGTCTCATAAGAAGAAGGAAGAAACAAATACATGTGGACATCATCAGCTTATGAGTGTATTTGTGCACGTAATAGCTTTCAGATTTCATCTGTATGTACAGCCACAATAATTCAAAGTGGATTAGTAATGTTTTGGTGTTTTGGGTGAAATCAGCCTCGTGTGTGTGTGTGTGTGTGTGTGTGTGTGTGTGTGTGTGTGTGTGTGTGTGTGTTTGTTTGTATTACAGTCTCATGGAGTAAAAAACAAAAACAAAAACAAAATTAAAAAAAACACCTTCTCTCCAAGTACTTCTTCGGTGTGGAATAAAAGAAAAACATAGAAATATCCAAGGGAATGGAACTGCATGTAAATGCATCTGGTGTTGTGAAATGCTGTATGGACCTTGTCAGGGGGATTCCATGAAATCATAAAGTCCAGCTTTAGTAGATCTGCATTGTGTGGCTCAAATCATCAAAAGCCTGGAGACCTTTGTTGTGCACATTATTTTTTTGAGGTACGCTTACTGCAAGGAAAGATTTTATGTCAGCTTCTTAATATGGTTCAGAGGATATACAAAAATCGCAACTTGAACTACAGTAGTACACAAGTAAGCAGTACATAAGCTGCCCTATTCAGGTTCCCTATTATGGCACTGTACTGCTCCATCATACTCACTTTGCCATTTAAAACCCAAGAAGTAAGTCTTTCTGAAAAATTAATTTCCTTTATTTATTACTGTTAGTGAAGGGAAAGTTTCTTTCATCTCTGAGACAGAGAAATATTTTGAAGGCCCTGTATTCATAATAAATAAATAAATAAATGTAACAACAACAGAAAAATAATAATAATAATAACAAAACCAGTATTTAAAATAAAATACAACAAAAAGTGGTGGGAAGAGAATTTCAAAGAAGGGAAAATTTAAAATGTGATCTTCATTCTGCCTCCCTCTGAAGTTTTTAAAACATAATGAACATATGCAAACTTAAAAATGTGAACTATTTGCTAGCACATATTATTGAATAAAAAGAGCTATATATGTTGTATATTAGAGTTGATGTCAACAATGTCTTGTTATTTATCTTTTTTCTTTTCTTTCTGTGAATTGATATATCATACTGCAATGCTATTTAAATTTTAAAACCTATAATATAGCCTTAAGTCTTGCAGTGGTTCTGCAACTTTTCTTCTGGTTCTGGTTTAATACAATATTTCCTGATGTATAGTTTTTCCAATGGGAAATTGAAAAATTGATTATTTTGTTCAAAAGTTAGAATGAAGTACGTAAAAGAAATAATAATAATAATAAATCTTCCAAAAATCCCGTGTATTATTCCTACTGTGCCTTGAATCATGTTTTGGGAAAATTGTGGTATCATTTACAAGCTAATTATTCATAATTTAGGAAATCATGT
The DNA here is from genome assembly GCF_964211835.1 of Anser anser. Taxonomy (NCBI): domain Eukaryota; kingdom Metazoa; phylum Chordata; class Aves; order Anseriformes; family Anatidae; genus Anser; species Anser anser. The sequence continues at coordinate 17,611,677 of NC_139721.1, read as the reverse complement.
TTTTATCACCTTTGTTCTTGTCCCAGAACAGAGACCACAGCTGTGATGTGCTTTCTTACAGATCATATGGCTACATGATTATTACCCCCATTCTAGGTTACTATATTGAAGCAGGTTAAGCGTGTCACAGGTGACTTTCCTTCTACTTTGTCAATACAGGTCAAGATTTCTGAAGAAAGGGGAAATAAATTATATTCTATTTGTTACTTTGAAGATGAATAGACATGAAGTCTTGTTCTAAGACAACAGAGACTTAAGAGACAGTTGTTATTGTATAACCACAATGTGCCAACATAAGTCAATGAAAAAAACAAGAAGCACACCTGAATGAGAAAAATATCTGTGTAATATTCACACTGATAAGAAACAAACTAGCGTAGAAAACCTACATATTTTCTCTTCTTTGCAAATTAGCTCAATTTAGGTAATTTTAATTTCCATAATTTTCTACGTTTCCAGGTTGCAACAGTAATTTCTAAGGATGCTGACAGCAAATGGTAAAATATATATTTATTATTCAAACATGATTTTTTGTTTCCATACTAGTCGTAAAATTTATCAAATTAAGTGAGCCCTTTTTTGGATCATGTGTAATGAAGATCAGTGACATTATGTCTTTAGTAATGATTTTTCCCTAATTAATTTTCTCAGAATATTTCTGACTGATATCAAAACTCCTAGCAACAGTGAGTCTGTCACTGGACCACTGCCACTGCATACACCACCAGACTTGCTTTGCAGTTCAATGCAATATTACTCTGTCCTGCATCTTCTAATTACATGAGATATTTTTCCATTTTCTATGTTCAAGAAAGCAACCATTTTTGGAAAATATTTTTTCTTTTAATAATACCATAGTCTAAACAAAGTTGAATTTCCTCAGGCCATTAATTTAAAATTAATCAAATATAATTACTTTTCATTTTTAGCTGTACAGTACAATCATTTACTTAAACAATGAGCACATTTGCCAAGACGGTGATTCTGTAAGATGGGAACTGCACTAAACAACTTCTGTCTCCTGTTTTTTTGAACAAGTTTCTGAGAACAAAAGATATTAAATCTCTGCTAAATACCACAGTTGTTTGGTGCTTAATCATGATCTTTCTTTTGACTGTTTCTCATTTAGTCTTAGTCCTGATATTTTAATTGTGGAGATAACAGAAGCCCAGGCTAAAACTCAGAGGACTTTTTTAACCCTAGTGTTTGGGTGATTATTCAGTGGATGAAACATTTTTTTAAGTGCAGAAGCTACAGACCTTATTCTTAGCTTTACACTGCACTACTGCCTTGAGTAGGCCTATTCATACTTTTAATTTCCTTTAAGTGTTAATATAAATCATAAGCCCTCCCTTTGGTGGAATGACTGTTTCATGCTATACGAATTTATAATTTCTCATAGCAGAAATTCTTAATTGGTCATATGGGAAAAACAGGAGTCTATTAATTTATACCTACAAAGATTTTATGGTACATTTAGATTGATGAATACTTTTAAAAGTATTAAAGCATCCTTGTTTACGGACAGGCACAGAATTCAAAATGAATTTCAACACATGGAAACATTTTAGGGTAAATTCTAACAGTTCCTTGAACTTTGTCCTTCACTTTGCTGGGTGAAATACAAAGCTGATGGCTGAGTTTCTTCCTCCAAACTTCAGGTTTGTATTTTTTCTATCATACTCTGCCTTGCTCTTGCTTCACTGGTCTTCAATTCTACATCACACAGGAAAATTAATACACATATATGTTCTACATACACTGAATGCTTATTCTTTGTTCTCATTGCTCTCCCTGTATCTGATTGTACCCAGCACATAAGGTTCTATTCCTTAAATGACCAGCAACCACTAGTGATCAAAGGTTACTATTCTTTTAAAACAGACATACCATTTAATCTTGTGTAGGATTAATCTATTCAGAAACTTCTCACAGATTATCTAATCACATACCTAAGCAATAATATATATATATATGTGTTGACATAAATATATATGATATATATAACATAGATTCTAATGTTATTTTTTATTAGAAGCCGTGATATTTCAGTTATCAGTAAAAGTATCAGTATGCTATACATATTTAACATGGACAATGAGGGATACAAGCAACATAGAAGACTGGTGACAGTGAACCCTGTACTCTATGACACACATGCTTAACTCTAATACGAACTATTGACCCACACTGAAATGCTGATTCATGACTGACACCTAAATATTAATGTGTTAAGTTCTTCTGAGCAGATTTCTTTGAAATACTTAAGGCTCAACTTTCAGACTTCACATCTGGTCATAATACCAGCAAAAATAGAAAGCAGTTAGCTTGTTTGTGTGTTTTTTGGGTTATCTACATATGAGTATAGGCTCAGACTACTGGATTTTATTCTTTAATCTTATTTCTCTTAACTGTGGATTTCAGTCCACTTTTATTTATTGCTAGTAAATGGAAGCACTTGCTGAAAGTTAACGTTGGGTGGTTTTCTGTCTTTTCAAACTCTAGTTGCACTAATAAACAATGAACAAACTGAACAAAATACCACTGACTTTCTATGGTATTTCTGGGCAACTGTGGAGATATCTTATGTCCCGCTTTGAGATATATTAACTAGTCGTCTAGCATTGTAAGCTTCTCCATTGCATTATCAATCATTTAAGACATTCATCTTCTTTTCTGAATGTGACAAGACATCTGAGGAACATATTACAGGTAATGACAATAGACAGCATACAGATTTCACTCCCTTCATTGAGTACTCAGTCCTGATTACATGAGTTATCTGTGCCAGACTGCAGAGACTTTTTTTTAATGTCTTTCTAAATTCTTAAGAATGTTCACAAATGCCTAGAATAAAACTTAATATTTACGGACCTCAGTAAATTGATTTAAAATAAAGTCGTTTTTCTTCTGACTTTTATTATTTATTGAATAGAACTGGAGATTTACAAAATGCTCTGCTACTTCATTGAGCCCCATAGACATGGACAAAAAGAATTCAGAAAAAAAAAAAAACGAATAGAGGTAGATGCAAATAGTGACACAAAGAAAATTATCCTGAAGAGGTGAAACGCTCATTGAAGAAATCATAACTTTCTTTTTCCTCTGAGCCTGATTACTTCACCTAGTTCTCTCTCTCTCTCTCTCTCTCTCTCTCTCCTTTTCTCCTCTTCTGTTTTGTTTTTATGTGCCATATTTAGTTGGGTTAGACTAAAATGAACTTTGATCAGACTTTCAACTATGCAGAAATATATAGCAAATTAAAAATGTAGTTGTACTCTGGCTCACCTTTGTTTTAGATAAAATCATTTTACTTTAAAATAATAGAAAGTTATATTTTACTACGTGACTGTTAAAATAGCTAAGGTACCCAGCCTAATTCCTGCAAGCAGGGATGCCGGGTATTTTGTTGTGTGATCACAGTTAGAATGAGCCATGAAATGGGTTAAGAATTTGCAAATTACTAGAATGGAACTCTTGCACAGACAGAGGTTGCTTTTCTTGTGAGAATTTCAATATTTTGGATATGAAGGATAAATATGTCATACACATATGAACACATATTCTTCCCTTTTCCTATATGATATTCCTCAGCCTTCTACAACAAAGTAAGGAAGAGCATATGAATGGGATGACAAGGAAGTGAGAAAGGACTCATTATAAGAACTGAGCCATCATGAGAACGTCAATGGTTTAGATGGTAAATTATGTCTTACAGAGGCTTTCTTGTAAAATTTTAACACTACCCCTTAAATACTGAATAAGTTACAATGTTAACATAAATTAATTGACCTACATTGGGTAAGCAGAAGGTTCGATATTTCCTTTGAATTGTCTGCATGCAAGGAGACATATATTTTTCTGGAATTACTGGTTGTCCCTGGATGCTGTTTGTCTGCCTTAAACATTAATTATAGTAGACTAGTCCCTTTGAAACTTAAATGGTCAAATTTCTTACAGGAATAACTCCATCAATGTCTTCAATGAATATAACTGTAGGGAACACAGTATTAGTTCTGTTGTAATTAGTTCTGTTATAATCTGCTATATATATATATAAATTTTTTTTTCTATATCCCATAAAATCAACAAGAGTATATTAAAGTTTGGACTGGAAATCTTGTTTCTGGAAATTTCTTGTCTCAGCTTTGACCCACTTTGAAATATTGAAAATAAATAGGCATCTTACAAACATAAAAATTGTGATTGTTGCTGTTGTGTTGTTTTAATTTCCCATACAAATTTTTTTTTTCTGATTCTTTGGCCATCTATGTAGATCACAAAATGTCACGGTCTACACTGGAATATTTACTAATTTCAGGGCATAAAATATTAACTCATAGACCTTTCATATATTGGTCTTGTTAAAATAAAAATCTAATAGTAGTTTTCAAAAATGTGTTATCTATAATTTATACATAGCTCTCACTAGAACAGAAGCTATCAATATTTAAATGCATTGTCAGGAAGCAAGCAAGCAAACAAACAAACAAACTCCAAAGAGCTGTAAGTGATAAAATAGTTTTTCAAGGTTTTACTGGATGCATTCAAATTTCTACTCATTTAGAAGTTAAATTCTACTACCACTGCTACTAGAACCCAGAATTAAACTTTTTCTCAGAAGTACAGGGACACAGACTCATTCCATGCTGGCTCTTAAAATCAAGCAGGAATTGCACCAATAACATTCTATGACAGAAATCAAAGGACGGTATTCCCTTTTTTTTATATATATATTTGTATTCCACATATTTACTACCCCTGACAAAATTTTACAAGCTGCTCATTAGTGAATAATTCTACTGCAATCCTTCTCATTAGGATGCTTGCAGTTCTGCTCTTGTAACACAGAAAAATGTCTTCATGTATCCTTCAGCTGGAAGGCACAGTAAAGCATATAAAGCATGCACTGTTTCCCCTCCCCACCCCCGCTGTTCATTTGGGATACATTGCCAATCAGTGTTGTTTTATTTTTATTTTTATTTTTATTTTTATATTTGTATTTTTATTTTTTTCCTTGGTACTTTTATCAGTCTGGATTTTCAACAGATATACCATATTTTGGGTGCCCATAAGATGGTTCTGCTTTTTTTTTTTTTTTTAAGAATAGCCAGCCATCAATCATGTTTGCTATTTTTTTATTTTTATTTTTTTGTGTGCACTAAGTACTAGCAAACATGATTGGTGCAACTTTTTGTTCTACATTAATGATAATATTTTTTCCCATTCATCAAAAGAGAGAACACTGCCAGAAGTAGTGCACCGTACAATTCTTTAACATGCTGAATGCTGTGAAAAATAGTGAGCAGTTATTCCTCACCTCACAATTACCGATATTGCCTGACAAAACATCCTGAAAGATGAGGCCCTAAATAAAGGAAAATATATGCAATTTTAAACACCAAGTATACTCCAAATGAAAAAACACATTTCATCCAAAAGAGCCTTTTCACAGTTCTGATAAAGGTTACATTAAATCTCCTACTTCGGTTCATCTTTGAATTGTACTGTATCCATAATATCAGCCTGGCTATTCTTAAATCATTCAAGGGCATCCTTTCAAGTGCTGCAAACTTTCTGGTCTCAGCAGACTCTTCCCTTTTTATGTTTTTGCTGTGAAAGGGTATTGTAACATTTTCCTATTTGTCTCATTCAAGCAGTGCTTCTCCATAACACGCACAAAGAAGCAGTGAGAAAATGTCTGTGGTCATGTATGATTGAGAAAAATTGATACCAGCACTCTTGAGGCTGCTGTACATCAAAGTATTTGAAAGTTTGTTTTGATAAAAGATAAAAGGACCAAAGTTCAAGTTCTCTGATCAGAGGCAAAAAGAAAGGGCATCTTCTGATAAGCTTCACTTGTTAGCTTTGGACTGTGTGCACTCAGACTGTCAGAGTTGCCAGCATGGCTAAGAAAATGAATGACACAAAGAAAATAAGGGGCACAAAGAAAGTAAGATGAGAAATATATGAACACTTGTCAATGTGGAAATCATAGCAAAACTGAATATGCTTTGGTATGCCTAACTGACTTGTAGAAGAAGTATTTCATAAGCACGAACCACACAAAATACAATACTTGCAGTCTCTCCAAGCTGGTGATCCTTGCCTTGAAAAAGGGAGAATTGCCCTGTTGAGAGTTTATGAAATACATTTATCTGTATATGTTCTCCCTAAGGCACTCTTTACTTTTTCTCCATGGCTCTTCTATTCTATTCAAATAGTAGCTCTTCTGTTTGAAATTGATTTGGGGAATCACAAGATCACATTAAAATTCAGCCTGGACGAAAACTCCAAAGGTCAAAACAGGATTAATTTCCAAGTTGGATCAGTTCCTTCAACCTCTTGTCTTGGCATGTGCTCCATCCCCCTTACCATCTTAGTGGATTTTCACAGGACTTTCTCCAGGTTTGTCAACAACTGTCTTGTACAAAGCAGCCCCAAACAGGATCTGATATTCCAGATATCGCCTTGCTAGCGCTGTATGAAGGCAAAAAATGACTCAATTTAGACATGTTGGTCACACTCTTTTTGATTAAATCCAGTATGCTGTTAGTGTTTGTTCCCACAAGGTACTAGATAAGAGCTGAAGAGATCCTCTCTGATAGTCCTGGTGATCAATCGTTACCTACTTATGTTGTTTCTCACTCCAAAAATGAAGTAGTTAACCAATGAGGCTTGAACTACTCTCCTTGGAAGGCTGCCAGGAAAGCTGGCACATATAAGACGTCATTTATGAACATGGTGTTTAAATCCAACACCTGTAATGTAAAAGTATAGAAATTTAAAGTACAATGACAAATATCTTATCTCAAGGCAGCCTTATACTTTTTGAATGAACCTTTTTAGATGAGATGGTCTCTGTAGTCATGACTGATTTTATTGTGTTGCCTGTCTGCACCAGGGGTGGATCTCTGTGGGGCAGATCAGTAATTTTCTCTCATTTCCCTTTTTGGTCTGATGTAAGTTAGCTAGTTAGTCAGCAGTCTAAACAATCCTTTTCGTTGCTAATACCATCTTTCTTTTAAGCTTTTTTTTTTTTTTTCAAAACCTGTCTGCTATCATGTTTCAGGTACTGTAAATACAATAACAATTTAAAAAAATGTACTTTACAATGCAATTTTTTTGTTTTGTTCTGTAGTCAAATTAGAAACTAGACAAACTCCTGTAGTTTCCTTTTAACATAGGTAATGGTCATGTTGTCTCGATAACATACAATTCTAGAATTGCATTCTAGAGAACCATTAAGGAAGATAATCTGATAAGCAGAAAATTTAAGAAGTCATTAAAAACAGCAAGCTTTAGAAAGGGGAGATTGACACTGTGTTATGAAAAATTATTTGGGAATGAATATATAATGGATTTTAGAGGGTTGTTTCTTTGTAGTTCACTTGGTATTAGGTAATTTTACATTTGAGATTTGTAATACACAGAGGTAAAATTCTGTGGTACTGGAAAGGAAGAGAACAGGATGTTAAATATAGACATTTTTTGCATTTTTGCCTCTTGCAGTTTCATTTTCTGTTCCATTAACTTTCAAGACCTTGTATGTTGGTTCACAGGCAGATTTCTAACCAACTAATCACAGTTTTAAGCCTCATACAAGGTTTATATAGAAATATGTGATGCTCAACTCAACTTCCCCATCATGGCATCTCCAAGCTGAGGATTAAGAGAACAAGCTGCTCTGAACTGGCATCGGTCATGTATGACTGCTCAGAAATGTCTGCTGTTTTAGACTGAGCATTCTAGAGTACATCCTTTATAGCCATAACAGCTTGAGAAATATTTCAATTATGTGTATAAAGAGAGCAAAGGACAGTATTTTCAGAGTAGTTCTTAGAGCTTATAGATATTTCTGAACATCATATACTACATAGGTGCTTGGAATTATGCATATGTGAAGCACCCTTGAATTTTAAGTGAGCAAGACCATTGCCTGCTAGAGGCAGAAGTGAAGTATGAACACACACATCTGCCCATTTCTACACATGGAATTTGGTGTGAAAGATCTGTGTATCAATTAAAGCCAAATAGGTATATTCACTAACGAACATATGTGCCTAACTACAATTTAGGATACCTGATGCCAACACTGTAGTGCCAGCTTTTCCTGGAAACAGGGGTAGGTCTCTTCCAAGATTGATTCATTCCCCTCTGGAGTCTCTCCTCTTGTTGATCATCCAAGGAATCTGAACATTAGTTATTCCTAATCCTCATATAGTTAAGAATTCATTGAAAGAAATACCACCTCAAGGAACTTGAACTTTTATTATTATGTGAATACCTACTGAACTGTTTTCAGCTCTGGGTCACATCTGAGATAAAATATTTTCAAGCTAGAAGTTGCCTTTAGGGCTACGTGGAATAATTGCTTGAGGTGATTTATCGAGACTAACAGTATGTCCACATTTTAAGAGAAGGTTCAGCATTGAAGAAACTTCCGGGGTGAAAAGTGGTGGACAGGCAAGGAACCTGTTCCATGATAGTCCTTTTGACAACATAACTCACAGCCTTAGATATTGGTAACACAATCAGATCTTGGTGTGCTGACTCTAAGAGAAATAGCATGAAGGGTGGAGCAGAGTGAAGACACTGCATCCAGGCTCCGTGATATCACCACAGGGATGTGGAACTTGATGGTACTATGGAACTGATCGACTGCATGGCCAGCCCTGAGCCAAGCTGATAACAAAATCATATCCTCTTATATGAACTCTTATATGAGTTCATATCTGAACTTTTCTCATTATAAGTTCATTATAATGCCAAAACATACATCCATCGCAAAGGCTACCCACATCCGATGTGTGACCACCCCTCACTGAGCATACACTCTGAATTTCTCTAAGCCTATACCTATAAATCAAAGGTGAAAAAATTTTATATCAATCATAACGAAGGTATGTATGACTAAAATCACTCAAGATCCACCTAAAAGCAAGAAAATATGATAAAAATGTCTCAAGAAAGGAAGAATGTTGGGAAAGATACCATCACGGAAAAGTCTGGAGGACGTCACTGACTTCTGGGATCAGTTGATCTGATGAACTTTTCTTCCCCTCCATAAGGATGTTTATTGGGTGAGATTCAATCCTTCGGTTACACCAAGTCCTTCCCTGGAAAACCTAATATTCTTTATAGAGTTATTTCATAAGTTAACTTATATGTAGTTGTTTATGTTAGCCATACTCTTGGCATTTGCATGTGCTTTACAGACAATGTATTTATCACTGGCAATCACAAAGAACCTGTACTCTTGTTGCTTCAGTGAAGTGAACCAGTTGTTAATTTACTAGAATGAAGGTATATCATGCAATTTTGCATCCGGGATTTCAGAATCTAAGACCAGCAACTCCCAGCCCCTCTGATATCTGAGTTCAAGCTGGAACACCAGAGGATTTAGGCCCTGCCAAGCTTCTTTACCCTTTAACACAAAAGGCTCCAAACATAACTATCCTGAATAAAAAGATGAAGAATATGGTTACTGCTCTCCTTTCTTTTAAGAACCTGACCAACTTTGTGTTAATGTAATTACTCACAGAGAGGGTCTCAGATCCCCATTTTTAAAAACAAATATTCTAACCACATGGCTAAAGAATTAAGTACTTTTTCACGTTCTCTGACTATTAAAAAAATCCACATGAAGCTAAGAGCTTCATCAGAAGAAACTAAGAGAAACCCATCTTATTCCTATCATAGCCTAGTGATTAGACCATTCATGAATAAGCTCTAATATCTAAATTACAACTAATATAATGAAATTGTAAAAATTAAACTGCATATGGTTTTTTTGTTTGTTTGTTTTTTAATAACATGAGAAATTAATGAAATTTGGACAATGTTTTAGCATCGGTTGCAAAACTGAATTTATTTACTAAATAATTTTCTATATCTTCATCCCATCTATTGAGTTGATAACCAGTTTATTTGACTTAGTTCTACCTATACTCTTTGCCTAACTTGTTCTGGTTTTATTGCGTATCCTCTTTATTCTTTGGACAACAAACTATGACTTTTTTTTTTTTTTTCTTTTCAGTAATTTAGCAACTGTTTCCATGGTTAGTTCATGAAAACAAGTTCTACCTATACTCTTTGCCTAACTTGTTCTGGTTTTATTGTGTATCCTCAGATTTATTCCAGAACATGCATAGTTCAAAGACAGAATCATCAGTATTATACAAGGCCGTACATCTCTCCGGTTTGACACCCTAATGTTAACAGTGATAGAACTAACTGTTGGCTCAAGTCACTTTATTATGAATAATGTCCTAGTTTTGTCAGTTTAAGCTTCAATTTATATGAATTTATATGACTCCCATTTTTTGTTTGCAATTATTAAAATAGTAACTTTCTATTGTTCTATTCAACAAATGGAACATTAATTTCTTTCATGTCTTTTTTTTTTTTTTTGGTGGCTGCCATTCTGTGATCAAGTAATTTTGCAGGATAGTCTGAAAGGTAGTCTACAGACCTAAGGTTTTCCTCTGAGAAATATACCAAAACATGCAACTATGAAACACGTTGTACCATTGCAAAACAATGTTAACTGTCAGAGAACTTACCTTGACAATATGAAATGTTCCTGCAAGGTGTTTACATTGTCTAGGTCAAATCAGCAAAGCACGTCTTTTCCATTCAGCATACTTCTAACAGACATTTACACCAGAAGTTGTTTCAGCTGTCCTGAAAAAGAGAAAATATTACTAGAAATGTAAAAGGCAGTGATAAATTGAAGATACCAGCAACTTTTTTAGAAAGATATTCAGTGCGGGATAGGAAGCCAAAGAAAACATGAGGATGTAAAGGACAAAGACTGAGGACACTTGTGAACGCAAGAAGCTTTAATAAAACACTGTGATTAAGGAAATAGCTGTCGGGAAACAGGACGGAGAAGGACAGGATGTGATCAGGACCTGAGAGGTTAAGAATGATGAAGCAAACAAGCTTTCTTCTCAAAACACCATGGAGGAAAATTAAAACAGTATTGATATCTAGGGACAGTATGTGCTGGGAAATGATGGGAACCAATGATGTTTTCTCAGTTAAAATCAAAATGCATAAGTATTAAGTAGAAAATAAACACTGCATAAACTTCTTGAAAACATGTCTAAATTAATTATTTTTTCTATGATTACATTAGGTCTGAAATGAGACACACGTAGTGAACATCGGTGTCTGCCCTTAAACAACATGTTAAAGCAATTCTCACCTGGCATTTTTTTATTCTTTTAACCAAGACACAAAAGCTAAGGAAAGGAACTGAAATTTTACTCTGTAAAGAATTTTCTTGTGGGGGAAAAAATCCTGTGCAAAAAAACCTATACAGACTAGGCAGATTTAATTTCTCATTTCTATCATTAATCATATGTCTTCTGTGTTTGTAGAAGAGAATTTTAGGAAAGATTTTAACATACTACAAGGCATTGTGAATATAGTCATTAAAGGAATATAGTACCTTACTGTTATTTCCACATATAAAATATTCTACAGGATTGTCGAAGAGAATGATTTTTGTTTTTAGATAGTGTCTCTCAGGAAGTAACCATGATACACTTGTGCACTCTATGCTTTGCACCTGTACAAGTTTGCTAAGTCTGCCGACAACTTTAAAGATTACAAAGCAGGCACTTTCTCATCTACATTTGGATTACATCTCAGAAACATTCAGGACCCGTCATTTTGTGTGTAACCAATCATTTTCTTATTCAGCACTTTTCATATGAAGATCCAAGAACTATGAAGCAGTTCTAAAAGTAACACCCAAGATCATATGAAAACAAGTGTAAGTATAAACAAGTAGCACAGACAAATAGACAAAATAATACACATTAATTGAATGCTGAAAACAGAAACATATTCTATGAGGGCCAAACTGAATCTATCCAGGTAAATGTGAATGCAAAATGAATTCTGGAAAATCCTTCCAAATGGGAATCACAAAGGGAGAAAAGGATACCTATGAAATTTTATGAGGGTTTTCAGAACAGCTAAAGATAAAGAGATGGACTTTTTGTAGATACCTGGGACACTTTACTTAGATTGTCATTATTGTGCCATACTAGCTAGTGGAACTTTTAAAAGGAAAACTTGAATTTGATTCTGTAATTGATTGAGAACTAGTAAAATCAGTATAGATCTCTGATCTGTATGTTCTCTCTACAAAAAAAAAAAAAAAAGAGAATTCCAGAACAAAATGTCTTAAATATTAGATGAAATTATGAAATAAAAAATCTGTAAATATCAAGAATTAAATTCTGTGGCAGTACCAACATAATAGTTCACGGATTAGTGAAATACCTAAATATAAGGATATTTCTGTTTGTATGTTGTAAGTAATAGTTTTGTTTTGTTTTGTTTTCTTTTCTTTTGGGGTGTGTATTCATTTGAAAGCACTCACGTAGAGTTTGGAAGTGACATTATACTTTCATTTACAATAATTCAGCTGATTTATTTTTTTTTAATTTATATTTTCTAATATTTATAGAAAAGGAAAGCATGATAATTTCCAACACCTTATTCTCAAAGGAAATTCAGTCAAGGCAAAGTACTCCTAGTGAAACATCAATTAATAATTCAACTCACATGCTGATAAAGATAAGGATGATCAATATTAAATAAATTGTCAATGATTTAACAGTTAAGAGTCAATCATAAAACCAGGGAGTGATGTAAATTCATTAGTCCTTCAATGGATTTATACAATGGTAAAAATTGGACTAAACATGAATAGCATCAGAATTCACTGTCTTGAAATTTAAAAGTTGAATATTTTACTCTAAATGAAAAGAAGATGCTTTTGGTAGATCATTCCAAGATACTTTCTTTCAATTTATATATGTTATTTATTATGTGATCAAACAAAACAAAACAAAACAAAAACAAAACAAGAACAACAACAAAAAAAGAAAAAAACAAACAAACAAGCAAACAAAACAAAAAACAACTCTAACAGGATCCCAACTTTCTTGTCTTGGGAGCCCCAGACCTGGACACAGCACTCCAAGTGGAGCCACATGAGAGCATAGCAGAGGGGGACAATCACTTCCTGTGTGACCTGCTGGCCACTCCTCTATTTATACAGCCCAGGATGCAGTTCGCTGGGCTGCAAGCAGTTCTGGGCTGCAAACACAGATTGCTGAGTCATGTCAAGCTTTTCATCCATCGTAAGCCCCAAGTCCTTCTTTGCAGGGCTGCTCGCAATGAGTTCTGCTCTCAGCCTATGCTCATGTCTGGGATTGCTGTGACCCCGATGCAGCACCTTGAACATGAACTTGTTGAACCTCATTAGGTTCTTGAGGGCCCACTTCTAAAGCTTGTCCAGGTCACTTTGGATAATAGAATACCTTTAAATATTTTTAAATGTTTACGTATTTGTTTATTCTATTCTCACCTTTACATTTGATTTACATGTCACACACATGTTTTGAAGGCTTTGGAAAAACCTATCATTGATCTGTATTTGATCTAGGTTTTGACTTAGAGACTTACATAAAAAAATAAACACAGTGATACGTATACACAGATTAATCACACTGAAATATGTTGCTTGTGACTTTTCATAAGCAAAAATAAGAAGGTAAAAATCTCACTTAGGTCTGCCTAAATAATAAATAAATAAATAAGTTTTGTGGATGTTAACATGATCAAAAATAAGACTGTATAGCATGATCTTGTGATGTGCACTTGATATTTTATTATTTTCTTAGTATGAAAAGAGATCTCCAATGTTTCTTATATTTTTACTATGCAGGACTATCATGAAACAAGCATAATATGTGGGATCTTGTGGTTTTAAGTGTCTATCTCACTTTAGTTTTAAACAGTATTTTTGCTGCTTTATATTTTTTTGTACTTAAAATGTTACTGGCAGAATAAAACAAATAGGTCAATAAAAAATACTTTGACAGACTTACTTTACTAGGGCAAAACAGAAAACAGCAGCACTGGTTCAGCCAGGGTCACAAAGAAAGTCTCTGGCAGAGAGAGAAATTTAGAGCTCTTGACTTCAATGTTTTAACTTTGTTTTAATGGAAAGTCTCTATTATGGTCTGTTATTCACACAGGAAAAAAAAATCAAGCAGAAGGAAGGGTAGAAAGGAAAAAGAGTTTGTTTATTTGTGTTTTTGTTTGTTTGAAATAAAATACTGTGTGAGAGAGATGTTACAGAAATACAAATATTTTTATACATACACATTTAGAAAAATATAAAATTGCCTTTATTCACTACCTTCAGTTATCTTAACACAGACCAAAGTGTGTGTATGCAGAGGGGCATGGACAACTTAGATATCTGAGAAGTTTAGCAGATAATTGTTATAAAAATGGGAGTGTGAGCTAACCAGACATTTCACTGGAGTCACAATATTCTTCTGAAACTTATAATTTATAGCTATTTTCAGAAGGAAGCTAGTCCATTCAAATTTTCCTTTAATATTATATAGTTCATTAAAGAACAACTAATAGCTGGAGCATTAAACTTTTTAGATCTGTAATTTAAATTTTAAATTTATCTCTATATCTCTATAAAGATAGGCCAAGACAGAAAACTTCCAATAAGACCTTTGCTTCTAACACTTCCAACCACCAGAACTGATTAGCAAGAAGGAAAAGAAAACCTTCTCCATTGGCATTGGTGACAGACAGAAAAAAAAAAAAAAAAAAAGAAAAGAAAAAAAATGGAAGAACTCCTCAAGAAAAGAGATTCTGACCCACAGAATTATTACTAGATTGATTTTTTTTTTTTTTTTTTTTTTTTACCCACATACATCAGATAAACACTTTTTGTAAGTTCTTGGAATGAGATCTCAGATTTTGGGCTAATGAAAATGGCAAGATGCAATAAATTATCTGTGAAATACAATACCTCTATAAGTTAAGATTTATAAATAGGTATGGTACTTCCTTGCTCAAAAGCAGTCTTTATTTTGATGGTAATAACAAGTACAAGACACCAACCAGATAGCATACATCTTGACTTGAGCAAGTGGTTTTGCACAGCTACCCCTCAGTGATGTGACAGTCCGTCTTTTGAGTCTATATTTGCAACACAACATCATTCTTAACTTAAAATCTTTAAACAAAGTGTTAAAGCAGTTGCAGATAGTCAAAATTTCATAAAAAGCTCCTTTGCCTGTTTAGAAATCTTCACCATATACTCTCAAATTCTAAGTTCAGAATTTGCCTTTTTACAATAATGGTTCATCTGTCATGCACAACATCCACAGGTGGAGAAGAAAGCACCTGTGTTTCAATAGAAGAGCTGGCAGTTCAGTCTTGCTTTGGCATGTGGAATAACAATTCAGCTCTTGCAGATAGGATTGTCTTCTAGTTGTCATCATACACATAATCATTTGGAAGATTCCAGTTGCTGAAATTAACAGCACTTAGCATTGAAACACTATCAGAGTGTGAGAGTTATTGTTCTTAAAGCATGATTAACTTTTTTTTTTTAAAGTGAAGTCTCCAAAACAAACAAACAGAAAAAACAAAACAAAACAAAAAACTAATGAGCATTGGATTGCCAGACTAAATAAAATGATGCAGAGAGAAATTTTAATATATAAACATTTTTTCACAGGTTTCTGAAGATTTTAATACTGATCTAATGGAGCTGTGAAAGCAACAAGATGTAGATATATGTGATGATTCTAATATACAGTTATTGTCAACTTAAATATTCCTAAATTTTTGAACTGATCTAACCACAGTTTATTCAGGTTAGAATCATAGCATGATAGAATCATAGATTAATTTCTCTGATTATATTTACCATTATCTTATCTTTCTCTTTTAGATATGAATAAAACTAAAAAAATAAAAATAAAAAATATGAATAAAGGATGTCCTTTATTCCCTTGAAGAATGTATGATAAATCACTATAGACAGCTGAAGATTATAAACAGCAGTGAAACTGAGGCATCACAGAAATCAGACTAATCTCCCCTCTTTCCTTTCTAGCCAGCAAAACTTTACTTAAAATAAATGAACAAGAAAGGCTTATGGACAATGAGCTTATGTTTAGGTGACAATTACTCTGACCTTGTTTAGACATTTTTATAAGGCTGATTTGAATTATGTCCCAGATGTGCCCATTTCTCTCTGACTAGTAGGAAGTTGTTGTGACTATCTCAGTTAGAAATGTCTTCATGTAAAAATCTTACATATGGCTCTGTAGAACATCATCTTCTTGACAGAGGAATCCCACTTTTATTATCCAAATGCTTATAGTATAATTTTTAATTCCGTACCAAATCTATGTAAAAAAAAAAAAAATTACTTTTTGAACTGGGAACTGCATTTTTCAACTGGGAATGGCGTCCTGTGGTCTACTGCCACCACCACTATGTGATGATGTGCATACCGATTTTAACAGCATTTATCTTTATTGCTTTTCCATACATTGAGGAGCAGTTTCCTTACACAGATATTCCTTCACAACTCCAGACCTTATTCTTTGTTATCCTTCCTTCTCACCTCTCTTATTTAGCACTCAATACACATGAGACATTGCACATTCAAATATGTAACATTTAATAGCAACATATCTGACTGGTGACCTCTGCTAGTCCTTGCTTCTTCCTCACCTAAATACTCTACCAGCCGTCATCCTGCACCCATTGCACCCATGGTAAAGACAGCAACAACTTTCATGTGGAGTAATGTGAGAAGCTGATAAAAATCTCTTGTTTATTGCTTTTGTGTTAACATGATACACAATTGTTCTCAGGGCTTTGGGTACTGTCCCAAGACTTGTGGTCATTTTGTTATAACAACAGCAGTGCTGCGTGATGAAATCTTAAGATTCTGTACAGGGAAACTCTAGTAATACACTTTCTTTTTAATTTCATTCTCATTTGTGTTGAATGTCTCTTGCTGAAAATCAGGCAGCAGATTACTGAGGTTTATTCAACTTCTTGAAATGAAGATAATATATTAATGTTTTCCTCTTACAGCTGCAGCTGTTACATCCATCTTAAAGCACTAGGGAATCACATAGTGATAATTTTATGGCTCTTTTTACTCAATGTGTGAATTCATTTACTTTTTTTTTTTTTCCACCTGCTTTTAAGGAGAACGTATACAAAATCCCAGCAAGTGCAATATTGAGATCTGTTTGAATTGAAGGCTTAAGATTTCAGTCACGCTGAAAAAGATAAGGTAGCACATAAACAGGCATCATTACACAATTAAGTGAAGGGGATGAAAAATACGGAGTGTTACTATTCACACTAATTCATAATACAAGAACTTGTGGTTATTCAGTCACATCAGAAGGTAGAAAATTTGAGGGAGATAGAAAAAAAAACAAGAAACAACAAACAAAACACGTGAAACTAACTAAGACATCATTGTCAGGCTACATTGTACTAAGGGTTCATAAAAAAAATCAAACCCAAAAGTTTGTGAAGGAGTAAAAACCATTATACATCAAAGAATATGCCAACTCTCTAAAACAAGTGAATTAGGAAGAATTCACAATTTTCTGAACAGTTTTCTGAAACCTAGTGTTATTTGGACTTCAATCTCACTGAGATTTTTTTCTCTTCTTCAGGTTTTTCTTTACTTTTGATGTATCTTCAAGTTTAGTGTCTCCGAAAACTACAAACTGTTAACAAAACTAAACTAGAGATGCCACTAATTTGAAATAAGGACAGCAGGTAACAATGAGAAAATGTCAAAGACAAATATTAGATTAAAACAATATTTTCCTTAACAGAAAGCCCTAATATAAAATAAAATATATAAGTACAATTTATTCTGTTTTTTATTTTATTTTCCGTGTTTTCTTTTTGTTCCATTGAATTATTAAAATGTCATTTGTATATTTAGAGTAAATTAATGAGAAATATAAACAGTCTTCTGCATTTTAGAATTGCAAACTAATGGTGGCTGTTCTGTGAAAATAAAATATATTAATATAAGGAACTTGACATTATAAAATGGGTGAGGAGATCAGGAGAAATAAGGCAAAAGGACAATAATTTCACTGGCAATAAAGAAAAAGTAAAAACTAGTTATAATTTGGGACAGCATTAACCACAACATATTTTACTAGGAAATTTGATTAGTTCTATGATATATTTTGTAACTGAATTTTCAGAACCTACTTTGTGTGGTTTTTTTTGTTTGTTTGTTTGTTTTTTCCTGCTTGTTTGATTTTTACCGCCTTACAAAAACCTGACATTTCGTATTCATTCTTCTTTGTCTTCTCCTCCACCCTCATATCAGTGTATTTTCAGTGAAAAATTCTGAAAACTTGCAGTTAGGAACATTTTTAACAGATACCACATCTTGGAGCAGATATGGTAGTTCCTACCCTATTAGAACTTGAAGCTAAATACAAACATGGTAGTATGGTAAACTTCCCATATGCATATATTTGTTGATACTGATAACTTTAGGATACGTTTTACAAATGACAGTTCTAGAGACTGTAAAAGTAACCATAAAGTTTAGTTTTTCATGGCACATTGTAATTCATACCAAACTGAGACTGATGAGAACGGTGGAAATGATGTCTTCTGAAATCATTGATTTTAAATGGCTGACATTTGCTTAAATGACTTCGCTATATATAGCAACTCTTCAGGGAATATTTAATTTAGTCATAATTGAAAAAAAATAAAAAAATAAAAATCCTTGTCAGGATCTACAGGACCACAGAGAAATTAAAAGACATGAAGAGGAGAATCTTGTTATCAAAATTCTGTATTATACAAGTTAAAATGTACTTATTCTAAATGGACTAGATGAAATGAACAGCCTACATCTTTGCAAATTAACCCAGTTCAAACATACTATAAAATAAAGATACAAGAATATATTACAGTATGAACCATATACTTGACTGGAATATAAAACACATGAATAATGATAAACCCAAAATAACGTCTAAAATTCAGATGAGAAGAAACCCCAACAATAACTCAAATACTACTTCCCCTCCAACTCACACGTTGTTATGATTCTGTATCTGCTTCTCAGCCCTGTGGGTTGCATGCAGTTTCCAGAACATGTTAAACAGCACACAGAATTGAGCTCTCTTCACTCCCAAAATAAAAGCTTGAATAACAATAATAACATAGCAGAAAATTCTTATTGCTTCCATTGCACAGGCACAGATGAACCAATTAAATCAATAAAATTAACACCTTCTATGAAATGAAATGCTGATCTATTTCTAGAGGCACTGACACAGACACAATAATCTGACTTTATGTATTAAATTGGAAAATATAGGGGTTTGATTATTTAAAATGTTAGCTTTTGGATCTATAAATAGATAAATCATCAAAGAAACAAGCTGCACAAGCTCAGCTCCAGGAGATTTTATGACATCAGGTCAAAGAATAACGTGAAACTTTCAATTAAAAAAAAAAAAAAAAAGATACAGTTAGGTTATGTACGCCGTAATACTTTTGAAAGCAGTGAGAGTACTGATTTTCCTTGGGTTCTTAGTAGGTGGTGATATCTGTTATTTAAAAATATCAGAGATATCTGTTATTTAAACTACCATTCTTTTAAATAGTCAATTTTGTTTATTAATTTATAATTTGTTTATAATAGTCAATGTTTTATTTTTTTTAACTAGAAAAACTTTCCACAAAAATGAAGTCCTTTTATCTTTGCTTCTTTGACTTCTCTGCTCTATTGCTCCTAAAGTCTATGGGCAAGATAGGTAGTCTATGAGTAAGATAAACTGGTGTCTCTTCCTGGACTTGATTTCTTCAGAAGATGTATCCTGAGAATATTGGCTCTTTATACAATATGAAAGATGACAGCAGATTTTAAAAATAGACTTACTATCGATGAATGTTAACATATGTTTCAGTCTCATTCATCCTTTTGACTATCTGCTTTTGCTGTGTTTTTTTTTTTCTTGTTTGTTTGTTTGTTTGTTTTGTTTTGTTTTGTTTTAGATTAGAATATATAGTTGTGCCTTGTACAGCATAGGTTATTGGGCAGGCCTCCTATATAGTCCAAAAGAAAACATTGAGGCATTTGTGTTTCCTTCTTTTATTTTGCATCAGTGCCTGAACATCAAACAGAGTGCCCCTAAACTATCTGCTGTGGACGAACAGATTGGAAACTCACAGACTATCTGGAGTTCATCCTGCCGATATCTTTATATCTTTTCATAGATTAAAAAGGGGATATCTCTGAATGAGTCAATAGAGTCAATATATTTCAAAATAAGTGTTTTTGTTGTTGTTGTTGTTGCTGTTGCTGTTGTTGGTTTTCTTTTTTTTTACCATTCCTTACCATCTTTTTGAAAACAGTTGAGCTATTTTGTCTTGAATGATTTACCTGAGACACTGCAAAAGCAAGTAGAAATTTTTGCTTCTTTAGATATATATATATATATTTACTTCTAAGTATTAAATATTTTCACTCTGATATCTTGAGATTTGCTTTTATTCACGCTTTTTAAGATCATACTTTGTTCATTTATGTTCAGGGACATAAATCTTTTGTCATAACTCCATTAACTCACATTAATTTTCCTTAATTAGGATTGTTTTATCTATATTCTGAAGGTCGATTGTCTTCTGTGTTGTTCTATTTTTTGACACTCATTTTATTAATACATTAACAGATTAGAAAAGGTAATTTAATATGAAAATAGCCATAGAAAATATTTGCCTTTAAAAATGACAAAATAATCCAGGCATTGAATCATTTACAATATTATTTTCCAATATTATCTTTGGAACGAGTTGTATAACACATTTTCTATATTTCAAAAAGCAGAATGTCTTTATAAGTTGATTGGAAAGCTATCTTGTTATCCAACAAATTAAAATATTGCTTTGAATGGACATATGCACCGAGAGAAATTTGACTAAACATAAACATGTGCTGGCCACCTAATCTGCCAAAATCAATGTAGTAGGTTATTACTGAAAGATTGCAACACCTCATTAGCTATGGATTTGCTCTGCATAATTAGTGGAAGGCATTGGTATTCAGATGGTAGTGACCAACACCCACCAGGCTAAACAACGTAGTAAAAAAAAAAAAAAAAAGAGAGAGAGAAAAGCTGACCTTATAATAAAGACTATTTTACTTGCATATAATCTAATTTAGGGAGAACATAAATTAGGTTAAGGCAATATTGAAGACCATAGCAAGTAGGAGAGAATGTGTTGTAAGGATAACATGCATTTGGTGGATGTGATAAAGTCAAATAGAAGAAATTTGTTTTGCGTTTTAAGAGCTTACAAAGAGTGACTGTGTAGGAGTATGGAAAGAAGAAAACAGAGGAAAAAAAGATCCTAATCTAAAATCAGCAAGGAATAGTGCAGAACTAATGAACATCATGACTGAAAAACAACTTGAGAGCCTGGACTGCCCCTCAGCAGGCTATAAAAGCTGATCAAATTTCATTTAAGCAAAGCCTACCTTATCTATAGTAAGCATAGATTAAACTTGATGAATTCTGCAGTTATTGATAACGTCTCACCTTAGGTGATGTAGTAAGTCACTCAATGTATGATTTGAAGGGGTCATTGTTAACAAAAAGAGGTAATTTGCCCTTAGTGTGTGGATGTCTTGCCCACCTCCTTGAAGAACATACTGGTGAAGGGACTGCTGGTTGATTCCATTGGTAATTCAGTGGTTCTAAATGCAGCTAGTCAAGGCTGGAATTTGGAGTGACTAGCCAGATGATATGTATTTTAGAATGAGCTAAATTTCTTTGAATGGGATGACTCAGTTTATCAAATTCAGGAATGTAGCATTATTTAAACTGGCACAAGCTGTTCTATCTGGCCTCTAACCGCAGGTCCAAAATGGCAGATGTTTCTCTACTATTTAACTCTGTTTCTTGTATCACATTTGACATGTCTATGGATGGCTTGAATACTCTGCTGTTTCTACAATTACACCTTATGTTTTTATTTATGCAACTGGCATGAACTCTACTCTTTGGAGAACTGGAGGCTGTGGTTCCTCTTTTAGGTTCAGTCTTTGTTGATGAAGGGTAGGCATCTATTTTCATTGGAAGTACCAGACTTCAGCTAACAGCCCAAGTTACAGGCACAAGTTTCCTGCCATCTCTATACAGAAATCTTAAATACTCAAAACAATCTCAAATAACGCTAGGTAACTTTACGTAGACAATGAACAGATTTGCTAATCTCAGAAAGAGATATCTACATTTAGATTCCTAAAAGTGTCAAATGTGCACTGAACTGTATACTATTTCTTTCTTTCAGTAAAGCCACAGCAATAATACTGATTATGTCTTTGAAATAAAACAATGCTTATATTCTCATTAGATTTTTTTTTTCTGTTGACATATTGAAGGTTTACTTTCTGTGATTTTCTTCATGAGGCTTACATTTCTATTTCATATATTGTCAGATAGGTATGTAACAAACCAATGTCAGTTTTCCATAACCATTAATTTGAATTTCAAGATAACAGTGGAGAAAAACTCTAATGTAAAAATTAGTTCTGCTCACCAGAATATCTTTGTTTTTGCTGATCTGTCAGGGTTGAAATTACACATGCTGAAAATCTTACGGAGGTGTCCCTGCTGCATTTAATCAGATATGCAACTATTTGCTGTTGTTTCAAATGCTTGTATTATTAGCTACCTTTATGTGTTCCTGAAATGTTAACTTCTTTTTTTTTTTTTTTTTTTTTTTCCCCCAACGGAGTTAGCACAGAACATCTCTTTAGTGATTTCTCTTTGTTAAAGATACTATAATAGATCAATAGAACTGTACGGTGTATATTTAATTTAGCAAAATAAGCATATAGACTACATTTAATTGTTCATAGAAACAATGTCTCTATACATCCTGTTTTTAAGGAAGATTTTATTGTTTTTGCTGTTTTATTTGCTGGGTTTTGTTGTTTTTGTTTGTTTGTTTTTGACAACCTCATCCAACCTCAACTTGACCAACTTCATCGTCCTGCCTGACCAACCTCATCTCCTTCTATGACCAGGTAACCCACTCAGTGGATGACGGAAAGGTTGTTGATATAGTCTATGTAGACTTCATCAAAGCCTTTGACACAGTCTCCCACAGTATTTTCCTGGAGAAGCTGGCAGCCCATGGCTTGGACAGGTACACTCTTTGATGGGTTAAAAACTGGCTGGACGGCTGGGCCCAAAAAATAGTGGCGAACGGAGTGAAATGCAGCTGTTGACTGGTCACCAGTGGTGTTCCCCAGGGGTTGGTGTTGGGGTCCATCCTCTTTATTGGTGATTTGGAGGAGGGAATTGAGTGCACCCTCAGTAAGTGTGCAGATGATACCAAGCTGGGGGTAGGTGTCGATCTGCTGGAGGGTAGGAAGGCCCTGCAGGGTGAGCTGGACAGGATAGGTTGATGAGCAGATACAAAGAGATGATGTTCAACATGGCTAAGTGCTGTGTCCTGCACTTTGGCCACAACAACCCCATGCAGTGCTACAGACTTGGGGCAGAGTGGCTTGCAAGCTGTGCAGAGGAAAATGATCTAGGGGAGTGTCCTGGTTTCAAATAGGGTAGAGTTAATTTTCCTTCTAGTAACTGGTATGGTGCTGTATTTTGGATTTAGGGTGAGAATAATTTTGATAACACACTGATGTTTTAATTGTTACAGAGCAGTGCTTAACAATAAGCCAAGGACTTTTCAGCTTCTTTCTCTGTCCTGCCAGCGGGCAGGCTGGGTGTACAGCAGGAGCAGGGACAGGACAGAACCAGGACAGCTGACCCAAACTGTCAAAAGGGGTATTCCATATCATCTGATGTCACGATGATGAACAATGAATATGGGGTGGCTGGCTGGGATTGGGGGACTGGCTGTTTGGGAATAGGCTGGGCATCAGTCAGCGGGTGATGAGCAATTGCATTGTGCATCACTTGTTTTGTACACATTATTATTTGTAGTACTATTATTATTATTACTTTCCTTTCTAACAAACTGTCTTCATGTCAACCCACAAGCTTCATTTTCCTGATTCTCTGCCCCATCCCAGAGAGGGAGGGGGGAGGGGGAGCGAACGTCTGTGTGGTGCTTAGCTGTCAGCTGGGTTAAACTACAACAGGGGGTTGGTTGGTCGATGCTTGCTTGAACATGAGCCGGCAGTGTGCCCAGGTGGCCAAGAAGGCCAACAGCATCCTGGCTTGTACAAGGAATACTATAGCCAGCAGGACCAAAGAAGTGATTGTCCTCTGGTACTCTGCTCTGGTGAGGCCACACCTCGAGAACTGTGTTCAGTTTTGGGCCCTTCACTACAAGGAAGACATCGAGGCCCTGGAATGTGTCCAGAGAAGAGCGTGGAATACAAGTCTTATGAGGAGCGGCTGAGGGAATTGGAGTTGTTTAGTCTGGAGAAGAGGAAGCTCAGGGGAGACCTTATTGCTCTCTATAACTACCTAAAAGGAAGTTGTGGGGAGCTGGGAGTCAGTCTTCTGTCACAGATAACTAGCGATAGGACTAGGGGGAATGGCTTCATGTTCTCCTAAAGCAGGGAAGGTTTCGGCTGGAAATTAGGGGACATTTCTTCTCAGAAAGTGCAGTCAGGCTTTGGAACAGGTTGTCCAGGAAAGTGGTGGAGTCACCATCCCTGGGGGTGTTCACGGAAAGGTTGGACCTGATGCTTAGGGACATGTTTTAGTGGGTTACATTGGTAGTAGGGCAATGGTTGGACCAGATGATCTTGAAGTTCTTTTCCAACCTTAGTCATTCTATGATTCTATGACAAAAGACTTCATTCATTAATGTGTGGAGCTATGTATTAATTATGCTGAAGTTCCATCTTTGAGACTTTTCTCAACTTAGAAGTTCAAACATAATATTTTACAAATCCATCTCACATAATGAAGTAGGTAATTTTTATGTAGCTCCTTGTATTGGGTTTACATGGAAAAGTTTTGGTAGCAGAGGACTGCAGGGGTGACTTCTGTGAGTAGAATTCAGAAGCTGCCCCATATTAGATAAGAACTAGTTTCAGCCAGCTCCAAAGGGACCCACAGCTAGCCAGTTCCAAGCCAATAAGTGATGTTGTTTGCACTCTGTTGCGAGTGGAAGGGACCCCAAGTTGGAGCAGGGAAAGAGAGTGACTGTGAAGGAGCAGCAGAGATGAAGTGTTAGGAACTGACCACAACCCCCATTCCCTGTTCCCCTGCACTGCTTGGGGGGAGGATGTAGAAGAGGGTGGATGGAGGAAGGTTGTTTTTTTTTGTTTTGTTTTGTTTTTGTTTTTTCTTCTCACTGCTCTAGCTTGTTAGTAACAGGCAATAAATTTCACTAATCTCCCTCTGCTGAGTCTGTTTTGCCCATGACAATAATTATTGAGTGATCTCCCTCTTCTTATATCACCTTTGAGCCTTTTTCATCATATTTTCTCTAGCTTTCTCTTTGAGGATGGGGAGTGAGAAAGTGGTTGTGGTGGAGCTCAGCTGCCCGCCTGAGTAACATCACCACACTCCTCGGCAGGGAAGAACTTCAACTTTGAAAGCTGGTATAGTTTATAATTGTTGATTTTTTTAATGTTAAAACACACACACACGCACACACATACACACACACACACACAAAACAGCAACATTTACCACCTAAGAACTGTTCAAGTAACAAATTCTCTATACGTCTTCCCATTTTCCTCCACACAGCGAGCTGAAAATTCACGTATCATGTACTGTGATTTTTAACCTACATTAAAAAGTTTTTCATTTTATTATATTATATAATTTTATTCCATACTGAAAGACCATTCAAATCAATAGAATAGTTGTTTTTACTTTCCATGGCTTTTTGGACAAGTTTCACATTTGGTGAGATCTGTATGATGTCCCACAGAATAAAATAATTAAACTGCAAGTCAGGCTATGTTTTCTGTTACTACAGGAGTGCTGCATCAGTTCATATTAATCGTGGGAAACAGATTCTACCTGTCTTGTTAATTAGATAGCTATGGATTAATAGTGAAAAATAATTTTATCTTTTTCTATTATTGGTGCCTGAGTTTCTCAATGCGGTAGCTGTTATTGAAAAGTAGTTTTGTCAGAGCTTACTTTACCACTGTTAACTATGTCATCTTTCATTCTTTGTTAGACTAACAGAATCAGAATATAGAGTAATTTATGTTCAAGTGACCTCCAGGAAACCGATTGCTTTCCCTATTTTGGTATCATCCATGAACTTTATGAGACTGTATTCTGTCCCACTTTCTAGGATAATTAATAAAGAAGAAAAACTGTGTTAGCCTCCATACTGGGATATCTCTAGTACCTGGGTAACAGCTGAACTTTGTACCACAAATAAAATTCCAGGCAGTTTTCTACTGACTATATAGCCCACCTAACCAAAGCTTATCTAACCATTTTGTCTGTAGGGAGAAACATAAATGACTTAAGTCTGCCTGAGTCTATTCAGATCCATTAATATTTTTGACTTTCCTGCTTCCAAGGACAGATCGTACAGGTTTTCTACTGGATAACTATTAGGTTGAACTTTATGTAGAATGGTATTTCTGTCTGTCTATGCTCCTTCTTTAGTTCTATAGTTCACTGGTTAGAAAGCACCTGGAGAAACAAATGATCTTCTGCCTAGAGAATATATTAGTATTAGTATTAGTATTAGTATTGTCAGATGTACGTTCCATATCATTAACTAATAACTTGAAACAGTAGGAGAGTGTGAAGAGTGGTTGTCATTATTCTTTCTAAAGAAATGCTTAGTCAATTTAAGTAGCACAAGAAGTCACTATATAACAGTATAATTAGACTTCTCACCTCACCCTGAAATAGTGACATGTGAGTTTCAGACATTATCCCAATGCATGTATAGCATCAAATATTTAAATATTCATTTGTAAAAGGAATGGAGCATCAATATTCCCTTGCAGGTGTCTTAACATACTATAAAGTAATTCATGTTTTTCTTCACTGGTCCTCCCACTGAGTATACAATGAGAAATGGAGGAGAGTTCAAAGGAGGTGCTACACTCACATAAAGACAAGACTTCACAGTATTTTAGAGAAACTTGAACTTCTCAGTGTTCTTGAAGGGGAATCTTCTTTTCAGAGAAGGACTAGAGTAGTGGAAGAGAGTCCTGTACTTCCACTTGAAAGAAGGGGAATAGGATGGGTTGTGCCAGTTGCTACTTGGAAAGGTTGTTCACAGAAGCTAATGCACACAGTAGTGCATTTCCCTTCACAATAAAAACAGACAATTTCCAGGCCACACAGTTAAACAAGCACCATTTTGCACGTGACATACTGTACAACTGTTTATTAAGTTGAGGTGTGAAGCTATGCCTGGACTACTTAAAGCATTTACTGTATTCAAGAGATACAATATGAGGTCACTTCAGTTACTTCAGTTTAATTACAGGATAAGTAGTCCAAATTCTCCAGTATTCCGAGTGAATGTAGTAACCACTTAGAAGCTGGTTTAAAGATGGGGATAGATCCTTGTACTAGGTGACTACAAAGGCTATGAATTTTGTCAATAATATATTTATTTAGAATCCATAATTCTAATATTATACAAGATCACATAAGCAAAAAAGAATCTCAAACCTTGAAGAGATGATAAGGGGGGGGGGGGGGGGCGGGTGAAGGTAGGGGGAGAGTAGACCATTACAATACTAAAGATAGAAAACAATTATACTTTTGTTTGTTTGTTTGCATATATTTGCATGGCATCTAGCTCAGCAAAACTAATTTTTTTTTGTTGTAGTTTTGGGGGACTAATGCCATGAAAATATTAAAGAGGACAACAAAGCATTGTTCTAACTACCTGGGATTCTTAAGAAAAAGAATAATCTTAATCTTCTTTAGATATTGAAACACTAAGTCATTTTAATGTGAAAACTTTTTTCTTGTCTTTAAGTTCACCAGTTTATTCTATTTTTATTGATATTTCTAGATTATAATTAACAATACTCAAAATACCTGTGAGAAATTACTGATGTTGAACTTGTAAATATGGAATATATAGGAGTGTACATGAAATTAAAGAGGTGAAACAGAAGTAATCAAAATGGAAACAATGAAGAATACTAGGCAAACAATAACAAGGACTTCCAAATATGTACATAGAAGGAATGAAGAAGTCTATTCTAATTTTTATTGTAAACGTATGAAAAGATTAACTAGAATGATAATTTTTTGCCGTGGAGTGCATAATTGAAGATGCAATGACAGACCACACACACACACATAAACAAACAAACAAAAAAACACGTTGTAGTCAATCTGATTAATTTAGAAAACTGCAATTCCCAAGGGAGAATTCTTCTATCTTAGATAACCAGTTCTGAAAATTCTAAGCATTAGAGTAGTATCATTGCTTTAAATTGTTGATTGCATATTAGAAATTTAAAGGGTGCCCTAGGAGCATTCATCAACAGATCTGTTGTTCAGAAAACTTCAGACTTCAGCAGCTTCCATGGGCTTATTGTAATCTGAAAAGGAAGAGTGAAAAATATTTACAAATAACATCACTGTTATTAAATAAATGTTAATAACAAGTAGTAAAAGAAGTTTTACATATTTATTAGAAGATATATTGGAAAAATATATATATATTCTTTCACATATACATATGAAAAAGTTATATCATGTGTATATATAATATTCTTAAGTATTATAGATTATATTCTTACATTTATTCTTCTATGTATATTACATATAATGCATGTATATTATTTCACCAATTCTTTGCAACTTGAATTTTGGAACCATAGAGTAGGAATTATATATGACAAAGAATTTACTAGGTCTTGCTTGAACCACACTTAAAAAACAAACAGAAAAACAAACAAAAACATTATTAATGTTTTTAAAAAGGGATAATGTACATCTGAAGAAAGAAAATAAAATTGAAGAATGATTCACAGGAGGTCAGACTGTTTGGGAAAATATGTGGTTCACAAAGTTGAAATGTTATCACAGTAAAGAAAACAGTAATCTTCCATGGGAAAACAGTTAAATTTGTGGTGAAGGTTCATATAGTTTAACCATATGGATGATCTTTGTAGTTGAACACAGAAAATAATATAAATATAAAAATAGTAACTGGGCGTTAGAAATAAAGAGACTCAATAAGGTGACAGAAAGGGAATTCAAAAGTCATGGACAAGCACATCGAAAACAGGTCTGTTAAAAGCAGGTTCTCTGCTGTTTTGGCCTTACTGAATTCTGTCCCAAGTTATCTCTTTGTACATTACATTGATTTGGCCATGAGAAATACCCCTTCCAATGAACAATTTTTCCAAAGCTATTTTGCATTGTAGTTAATTTAAATTTGTCCTCATCTTTGCAGTTATTAAGTAAACTGATAAACTCTGACTGGTTATATTCATATAACCACCTGGTGGGCAGTGGATGAAATAAGAAAGCATTAGGTCTCCATATCTTTTTATGCTTTCTCTGTGTTCAGCAGTATATTGTTCTTATACAGAAACTTTTACATATGACAATTAGCTTTGCATTATAGATTAAAATATCTCATTACAAATTTATAGTCATCCCAGCTAATTCTAGAGTTTCATCTGTAATAGTTGGTGTTATATGAGATTAGTCTTACAACCTAGACCTGTTTGGGATTGCCCTTGTAGTGTTTGAAACATTAAATTAATAATATTGTGAATGTTTAACTAGACAATTTTAGCTAAAAGGAAATGTTAAATTAACCATGCTAAAATGAAAATAATTTGTTTTCAATATCAGTATTTTGAAACTTCACTGTAACCAAAATATGTTTATTAGAAACATTATTACATTTTTCCAGACCAGTACATTAAAAAAAAAAAAAAAGGTCTCTTTTTTCCAAAATTAACAGACCTGGCATGTGAAAAAATGCCAACTGATATTTTGTGCTGATAGGAAGGTAAATCAGTGAAGAATATTAATATTTTAAAAGAACATCACAGAAGAAAGTAACATGTATGATAGATACCACACACACACACAAAAAAAAAAGAAAAAAAGAAAAAAAAAAAAGGAGAGAAAGAATTGTATTATTTTAGTACAATTAGAAACACTGTTCCATACTGATATTGATTAAACATCTAGGACTGACACAAATTGAACACTGACTGTTGCAAACGTTATTCTGTTGTCACATAAAATCTTAAACACTAGTACTATGCGTTATGTATATGATTTCCTTAATCTAGTTAACAAGAAAATAAAAATGTCAATGAACTACAAAATCTTTTGGCTTTCGGTCCAAACTTTACTAGTCTTGGCAATTTTTGTACCTGGAAAGGGTAAGGAAATAGCATTGTCTATGATAATAATTTTGGTCCCCTCATAGGAAATAATGCAAAACTCTGGAATTATACCCCCAATAGGAACTGCAATATTCCAAATGTTTCAGTTTTGAGACCAAATTATTTCTTGTTATTTTATTGCCACTGGAATAAAAGTAATAAGAGAGTATTTTTTTTCTATCTGTCCCTTTCAATCCATCTCTATATTATGACTCAGAGTTTTCAGCTACTTCTTTCAGAAACTGTTTTTGTGTTTTCATTTCTCTTTACTACTCTTGTACTACTGTCTTGATAACTCAATTATTTCATACTGACAAAGTATTACATTAATCATTGTTTAAGAGATTATGTAACTTTTTTTTATTTGTCTCTGGCTAAAGTTCAATTTTTGTAGAAAATGCACTTAGTGTGCAAGTTTGGATTATAAAATAAAATGCCACTGCATCAAATAGCATAGCTTTGGTAATTTGGTAATTATTCTATTGCAGTTTCTGAAACGATGTTCTTAAAAAAAAAAAAACTTTTTTTTTTGATTTCTCTTACAAACTCTGCTTTGTAGCTATTTTGACATAGCAAGACAAAATATTCAGACAAAATATTGTAACAATGTATAGAAATTAGAACTATTAAGAGAAAAAAAGAATCTGGATCATAATACAAAATGAAGATTTAGAAAATCCATAAGTAAAGGCACTAGTACACAATATCTTTGGGAATAAAAAATGAGAAACAGTGGGTTCAGTTGCAATTCAAGTAATAAATTAATAATGAAAATGCAAATGGATAAGTACTAGAGAAGTTAGAAGAGTCAATAACAGTCAGTCATTATTAATTTAAATTCCTCAATTTTAATAACTAATACTGTTTTCAAAGACACTGAATACCAGCAACTCCACTGAAATTGTAGGTGCTCAGTAAAATAGAAGGTCAAGTTGAGTTTGCTTGATACAGTCAGATTTAAATATTTAATGTAAACTCAACACTTAAAACTTTGATGTAAATAGACTGTCACTGTATTAAAAAGAAGGATAAATAGAACAAGAAGAAAGTAGAGTAAAAAGTATGTGTGCACACCTCACAGCTACTTAGGCAGGCTTTTGTCATTAAACCTGCTATTCCAATTTTCCACAAACATCTGTCATGCTCTTCCAGTTGAGTTACAAGTTTTTAAAAGAGGACTTGAAGTGTTCAGGAGACTTTCAAGCAACAAACTGGTGAAATTGCTATGTTCTTATAGACCATGTCTTGAATATTACATTTACCTTTATTCCTTCTTATTTGTGTCGAAAGTGTAGGTTTCGGGATGTCACGTACTGAAAGAAGCATCTTAATGAAGGTAAGAAGTTTGTACTTATGGAATCTCTTCTTCGTGAACCTAACTAGATAGACTATTCTGCAGAAAATTAAGCGTGTGTCGCAAGGAGCAAGGGAAAACTATCCAACCTAAGTAAAATTGACCATAAATAGTAAAATTTGAATATTACACGAACATTAAGAAACAACAAGGAAAGAATGATTAGGTGTCATGTATTAATAAATGTATAAAAGTAACCTGAAGAGAACATACAAGAGGAGGAAACTCCCCACTTCAATGTCATGACCCTCCTAGTAAAGAAGTTGGGATGCTGATGAGTCATCATAAACCCCAGAACTTCTTCCTGAGAAAAAAGTTGTCACCACAAACCTTAGGACATTGGGGAACAGTGAAAGGGAAAGTGTATAACTAAAGAAAGGTGTATTTTCCTTTATAATAATAATAATAATAATAATAATAATAATAATATACCTATATAATAATATAATAATATAATCCTGTGTATCATATTTGAGTGTAGTGCTGTTGGGAATGATCTATAATAGTTGGGTAATTTGCCCTGTGTCAGTATTGTGTTAGTTTGATTCTTAATTACTCCTTGATAATATTGTGAAGACATTAATTAGACCAGATTCTTGTTTTTGCATAGAAGGTGTGCTTTTTTAGCTCTCATAAATTATGAGGTGTTTGGTCTAGAACCACACCCTTGAGCCTTGGTTATAATTTGGATGCAACAGAAGAACTCTGCAATTTGCATTGTATTACTCTGAGGAGTCTTACTAGGTCTTCAATTTCTCTCTAAAGAGCTCCCGTGATATTTAATAGAGTGACTGCACTGATATTCTATGAAATAAAAGGCTCTAGTTTAAAACAGAAAAATAAGTTAACAGTCTCATTTCAAACATTAGACAGTGCTTTTAATTCTTAACAATTGTTACACATCCAGTTCCATATTTTTGAGTTATTTATGTGGAAAGAGATGGCCTTGCTCAAGCTAAAAGGATGAATTAATTCAGCAAGGTAAAACTGATACCTTCAAAATCAATATATGTAGCAAATTATAAAAATCATGTAGGCTTTGACATAATCAGGTAGAGAGTTTATCAGCAGCAGAAAAAAAAAAAAAAACACTATCTTGCAATTAAGTTAAGCATCCTGCAAATAAGGAATTGACTCCTTTTGAAATTGGCTCCTTTTATACATGAATAAAATTCATAAAAACACAAAATATACGCACAATTAGCAGTACATGTATGCAATATATTTCAATCGTCAAAGCAATTAATTTTCTTAAGTCATTATGTAATACTCATGAATCAACCTTTTAACATCTATAATCAAAGATTATTTTCAGATTGAACACATGAAAGAACTATGTCTACAAATCTTATTAAGCTTTAAAAAATGTCATTTCTAAAGTAAATTTCTCATCACTATTTCATTAGAAATAATGGGAACTGGAAGGAGGAGATAGTGCCTTTTAAGAGGATCTTTAAAGGAAATAACTAAAGGTTCTGTTCCTCACTCTTAACTCAGTGGGACTGCTGCCTAACAAGCGACTGGAGGGTTGGACTGGCAATAATTATCTTTCTATTTTAGTCCATGTTCATTTCAGTTTCTAAATTTAAATAAAACTTACTTAAAACTACTTAAATATATATAGACATTATAGAAATGTCAAATAAATATATATATTCAATCTGTGGTAGCTTTAGAAATAGCACTTCCAAAGTAATAATAAATCATCTTTGCTATTAAAAGAGGCCATGCTGAGTTGTTCTCCCACATGGTAGAGTGCAAAAAGTCAGTCTTATCTATCAATCACCTGTGCCATTATCTGTAGATGAAGGTTCAGGAAATAATGGAATTAGCAGAGGCAGCATGTCTAATGTTCCCTACTCGAGTTTTCCATGAGAAAAGGGCAGCACAGTAAAGCCTTCTGACTGTAACTCATAGGACTATGCCTTGTAGTACCCAATAAACATGTGTGGCCTGGCAAAATGGCTTTTCAGTTAGTAAGATGGCAAAGGATGATAGAGTAGGTGGCCATTAAAATACCTCTCTGTCTCTATTTCCCATGACTTGGGAATAAAAATGTTCATTGAAAAAGCTGTAAAAAGGTCTAATACTTTCAAGTAAAATTTTAGTTACATCAAAAATATCAGGAAAAGATCCTCATTTCAATACAACTTGCTGTAAGAAAAATTCTGAAATTATATGTTTTCAAAAACTATATTATCAAAGTGATAATATAAATGTGATGCTTACTGCTTATTTTGAGACAGTGCAGCATTATGTAATGACTGCAGGCTTTTTCTAGCTCATTCTGTCTTTGGTCTGAACCTTGCCGGATTTTACGAAAAAAAAAAAAAAAAGAGTCATGAAAAAAGCATTTGCTGTTTATTTTCTTTTACAATAATGCAATTTTAGCAATTTGTATAATCACATAATTTTAGCAATTCGCATGCTTTTAAACACTTAGTTTGAGATGTAAAAAATATTGATGACTTAATTCATTTACTTCATTGGGGCAGGTATTCCCCACCTTTGAAAATGATTTAAAGCCAGAGGGAGTGGTTATCATCTTCTTGCCTGAGCTCTCTTCTAATAAGGGTAATGAGATGTCAGAGCATTATTAACTATTATTATTATTATTATTGTTATTGTTATTATTATTCATTAATATAATTATTAACATTATTATAACTATTATTATTTAGATCTAGTAAAATCATTTATCACGTAACTTTTATGAATATATGAATAAATATATGTGTATGCTATTATTTTGGATCAGCTTTTTCAGATCCTGCTGCTAAAACTTTAATTCTAGACTGAATGTGTTTCTATAACCTTGAATTTCTTATATGCTTGTGAATTAAAGAGCTCTTTAAATGCATTTCACTTCCCCATAAAAAGTGTTTGTAATCTGTTATTAAGCCACCTGACAAGTTCTTCTTTGCTATGTAAATCAATTATTTGAATTGTCTGACTATAAGCTATTTTAAAACACTTAATTGTTCCTTCCTCTTCTCTGAAATGTTTCCAGCTATTGAGCCACCCAAAGAAATGAAGCACAACAAAGAACACTGTATTATTTCTACAGTACTTGCACAGCAGTAACTTTTAAAGTCTGTATAAACAGTACCGTTTTCTTTGGTTTTGTATTATAAATTGACCATACTGAGGTACCAGTTAATTCTACTAAATAATTTACAGCACAATTTCCCCCAATTTTTGTTGTATGCAAACTTTATAATAAATTGTTGCAAAGTGTTGTTAACCTAAATAAGATTTTTTTTTGGCAACCATGTTTAAACAGGACATAATGTAACTTATAAGTCAGCTGTTATTTTATTTTGGTTAGCACTTTTTTTTTTTCCCTAAAATAATTTTCAAGAGATACCTATGTGAATTTTTTTAGAGGTGAGAAGAGAAAAATATATTAAAAGAAAAAAAAAAAAAGAGAGAAAATGAAAAAAAACTGAAAAAGGCATAAATAAGGCCATACATGAAAAAAACTGGTCATTAATAAAAAGCAGTATCAAAATGTATGGTATGACTGTACAATATTGGTGTTATAGTAAGATTTTCAACTTGTTTTCATAGCTGTATTTCCTAGACATGCAGTTCCCCACAGTTATCCTTACACTAGGTAAGGATCTGTCCTATATACACATACATTCCTCTCCATGTGGTAATACATATTAAATTAATAGGTAAGGTGACTGTACTCTTTCTTTTTCCTCTCTCACTTGGACAAACAACCTGATCTCATAAGGCATAAATTTACAATATTATCCTGTATAATGCTGTCTCATATAGGCCTGTTTTTATAGGCCTAAGCTATATAATCAATAAACACAAAGTATTACTTGCAATGAATTTCAGAAGACTAAAATCCTTATTAGTCATTACTTTTCTTTTTGTCACAATATTCCTTTCAGTTGCTCGCTATGTAATATAGATAACTTTTTGTACAACATATAGATAGTTGTTGAAAATCTGTATGCTAAAGAATGCCATTCTATATTTTCTAAATAAGTGTATTGTTTGGATTAAAACATAACCAGACAAGTAAATTAGAACTTTACAGAAATGTAATTACTTAAAATCTGTGTCCAAGTGAGATTACAGCTGTTATGCAACTAAAGAGGTGATGAATGATGGGAAGGAAGGAGTAAAGGAGTAATAAGTCAGTGTCACTCTGTGTTCCTGAGACGAACTCCAGCTTCATTTTCTCTTCCCTTTAAAAAAGCTACTTAAGTAAGAAACTATATAGAGATAATGTGAGACAAATGTATACATGCACTATTTACCTTGCTTCTGAGCAAAGGGTAGCTTATAAACTGCTTATAAACTAAGATCAGTGCATAATATTAGGATTTTGTAGGTTATCTAGGTTTTACTTCAGTTTGTTTTCTAATGAACTAGCTAGTTATGTAGAACATTTTTATAAAGCAAGACAGAAATTTATAATTTTAAAATGTATCTGAAATGCTGCTAGAGAATTGCTAATGTTTATTCAGTTTCTAGCCAAAAATGTTAAACACGGTTAACCATAGAGTTAATGACAAAACATGATTGACTTGGTTTTATAACAGTTTAATGCTGACATTCTTAATGGAAATTCTATCATGTCATTGCATTGTTCTGTGAAAAGCTATTAACGTTCCAAACAAAGGTTTAGTCTCGTGTTTATAAAATAACTTACCTAAAGCACTAATTCAAACTAAAGTGGTTAAAAGAAAGAACAAATCTGTGCTTAAAAGAACATTTTCTCCATAAATTAGGAGGAAAAAAACTCTACCTAGAAATACTTTATTACTTTCGTGTATGTGTGTTGCAATAAAATCTGCACTATAAACTGTGAATAGTGTATTCATTCCAAAATATTTTGTCATTCTACAGTTTCCAGCCAATGATATTTGAAAATCTTCAACATATGACTTGATTATTATTATTATTATTATTTTCTAATAATATGAGATTTTGATGCAAAACATTTTCTGAAGGCTTATATTATAAATGGTAGACAATAGCAAACTATAGGGGAGCTGCTCAGCAGCTGTCTATAACTATGATGATGATTTAATACAAGAAATTATAAAAATAGTCAGCAAGCTGTTTAAACTGGTTTGGTTACTGATATAATGATTTTTTGTTTGTTTTTGTTTTTCCTTGTATTTAACTTTACTTCTCTTTGAACAAACCTGGTTTCTTTAGGAGGCTTTAACGGATCTTAGAACTGCAAAACAAAATTAAGAAGCAGAAATATAAACAATCCATGTGTTAAAACACTGGAGTTCATTTATAGACTCTGTTAATTTAGTGATTTGTCTCTACTTTTATTCTATTTATTTTATTAATAGCAACTCTTATTTTATTATTAATAATTATTATTGCTAAATTGATAAATTAATACATTATTTGGATTAAAACATTATCAGACAAGTAAATGAGAACATTACAGAAATAGTTACTCAAAATTTGTGTCTAAATATAATTAGTAATAATTATAACAAATGATATTTTATTAATACTAAAATGTTATATTAAATATTAACATTATTAATAAAGGAAAAATATTACATTCTGCTGTGTACACAAAACAGCATCATATGCTGTGCATCACAGTTTTTACATCCAGGAACCATTAAAAAAAAAAAAAAAGAGTACATACAAGGCATTAAAAGCTAGAATTAGAAAGAGGAATTACAATATAAGAGATAAAATCAACTAGGATCCTCAGTGGCTATCCAAGTATTTTAAATAAAAACTGAAACACCACTATTACTCGTTGATTACACAGAAAGGAGAAGGTCTTACAACTGAAAGACAAAACTCTTTTCTTTTTTTTCTCCATTGTCCAATCAGCACTACTGGTCTATCTGGATTCAGAAATGTGTAGACTGTCAGCCTAAATAATATAGCTGATGCTTCTCTGAAATAATGAGGTTCTGATAAAAAGGCAAAACCAGAAATGGCAAGAAGACACAAATTGATTGTCTGGCCATAGACTGATCACTTTGTTTTGTCAAGAACAAAACTGTGTGTATATGATCTTCAAACAGAACCATTTCCTTTCTTTGAACCTGCAATACTCTGCTTTGGTAAGGTAGACTCTTTGGTATCAGAAATGTAGCTTTGAAAATCCTTCCTCTACAGTATGCTCTTTTCCAGGCACTTTATCATTTCCCACAGTTAATCGATCTCCTGGAAATGATGCAGCTATGAACACTCCCCAGGAACCTGCTGTATATAATTCTCACATTCTGAACTTGTTTGCCATTGTCCTTCCTCTACATTGTGCCTGCTGTGCTGCAGTTTTCACTCCTAGTCACTGGGAGCCAAGAGATGACAGGAAGTATCTAAGTAAACATAACAGCTCCGAAAGTCTGTTATTCCTTGAGGTCCCAGGAATGCTTTGTAGTAGTTCAAAAAATGTAGCATGGAAGAAGAAAAGAAAAAAAAAAAAAAGAAAAAAAAGAAGCTTGCATTTGATTTTACTGTAACTTCAACAGTTAAACTCACTCCCTTATTTCCAACCAAAACTATTATTTTATTTTTAACTTGTATACATATATATATACATAATATATATATATGTATATATATTACCGTCTACTCATATCTACTTGGCAAACATGTCAGAGGGAAAAAGGGGAAAAAGGGGAAAACTTTGGCAGAAATGTCAGGGCAAAAATGTGAAAACCAAGATGTGTATTCATAACAATTAGAAAGAAAAACTTCTCACAAAAATCTTATTTTCTGAATGATAAGAAGCTCTTTAGTTTAAAGTTGGAAAATAAACTCGATGAAATATAACCTAATTTCTGGTTTCTAGTAAGCTAAAAAACATTATTTACCCTGACTAATTAAACTGGTTAGGAGGAAAACTGTCTGATTAAAATGTAACTGATATGGCTCATACCTCTGTACTCAGAAATAGCCTAACTGATTTCACTGGCACTGATTTCATTGGAAATGACTTGAAACTGGTTGCATTTCGTCTTTGCCACCTAAGGAAAAATAAAGTCAGGAAGGTATATGAATATCATTGCAAAAGAGAAAGGATCTTCAATCATGTAGAAAGCTGCCACTGTAAAGGGAATAATATGTTCCGCAAGAATTACTATGGTGTGCTGTGAAAAGACAGCTCATGGAGGCTCTTCTAGCTTTATGGGCCTTGCAGTTAAAGATCCAGCAGTCTGGCTATGTTCATGGGTCTACAAGACTTTTCCTGTGGACATCCTTCTATAGGTGATACTCTTGCAGAATTCAGAAAATTGTTTAACAAATTGAGAATATGTTTGCTTGTAAGTTTTATTGAGAGGACAAATATGGTAATGTATGTGAACACAATAAAGCGGGTTTTGAATAAATAGTATTAAAATGAACAAATTTACCCTAGCTCTTTTTTGGCTTGTAAAATGGACTCTCAGCTTTGCCATGAGAATAAAAAATGTTTCACAGCCTGTTCAAGTCAGGCAGTAATGGCTTGGTTTGATTTAAAGCAACTATTTGTCAGGAAGAGTTAGTGGTAGTGAAACTTGCTTCATCAGTTAACTGGCATATCAAAAATGAGGAATATTGTTCAAAAGTAATTTGCTCTTGAATACAGGCAGCCAAGTTGATCTTGAACATGAGCTTTGAAAATTAACCTTGAAGATGAACAGTGAACATTACTTGCAGTATTTTTCACTCTGGCCTCATACAATCAATAGACATTTAAACATTACCCTTTCTGTTAATAAATGCTATCCAAATAAATGTTACCAAAATCTTTCAGTTCAATTTTAAAATTTATTTATTTATTTATTTATTTATTAACCCTACCAACACATCACACATCTTACCTTAATTGGAAAACACTCATGAAGCATAATTTTTTTTTTTACCACTGCTTCTTTGTTTGAGGCTACTATTTTTCTCTGGACTTTTACACACTTTCATTAGTTTGATAAAATAGAGGTTACAACTAAGTGCTTTAACTTCCAAGAAAGATAAAGCATACGGTAAATTTTATCAGCAGGTTAAATAGTTTAACTAGATCATATTTATTTTGCTACTTTAATCTCTAGTAATCTCAGACTATATGCTTTCGTTTTACTTTGTGTGTTTGATTCTACTCACAGTAACACAAAAATTGTCAGACACGTTAGTAAATGTTGAAGAAGGGGATTTGTCTGTTTTGTAAGACCACTCTGAAATCCTATGACTAATTTGAATATCTGATCAGTCTTAAGTGGCCAATATATGTCAATTTATTTATTTATTTATTTATTCATTTATTTTGTAGGCTGTTTTTACTGTACCAACATAAATATGTAAAAATAACATTTTTTTCATTTTTTTCCTCAACATTTCCCAATGTATTCTGTCTTTCCAGCTCATTTTCTCCTTGTCCATAATAATTATGATCTTTTTATATCTTGGTGTTATTTGTAGCAAGTCCAAATTTAATATATGTTAATTAGTTAATATTCAATGTATTGTTCTTCTCCATAGTGTCAGTGAAAATGTTAAGAACAATCTAATCTATCTAATCTAATCTAATCTAATCTAAACTAATCTAATCTATCTAATCTATTTAATTTTTATAGATTTCTTTTTATTAAGAACAAATCTATCAATCTAACAATTATTGCTGCAATATTCATAGGGAAAATTCCTTCTAATAATTCCAATGGTTGGAGGACCGTTGTTGTGGTTTAACCCGGCTGGCAGCTAAACACCACAGAGCTGTTCGCTCACCCTCCCCCCTCCCTCGCTGGGATGGGGGAGAGAAGCAGGAAAGTGAAGCTGGTGAGTTGAGATAAAGACAGTTTATTAAGACAGAAATATAATAATAACAATAAGAATAATAATGATAATGATAATAGTATTAATAATAATAATGTGTAAGAAAACAAGTGATGCACAATGCAATTGCTCACCACCCGCTGACCGATGCCCAGCCTATCCCCGAGCAGCCGGCCCCCCACCCCGGCCAGCCACCCCTATATATTGTTTAGCATGACGTCAGATGGTATGGAATACCCCTTTGGCCAGTTTGGGTCAGCTGTCCTGGGTCTGTCCCCTCCCAGCTCCTGCTGCACCCCCAGCCTGCTCGCTGGCAGGACAGAGCGAGAAGCCGAAAAGTCCTTGGCCTGGTGTAAACACTGCTCTGCAACAATTAAAACATCAGCATGTTATCAGCGCTCTTCTCATCCTAATCCAAAACATAGCACCCTACCAGCTACTATGAGGGAAAATTAACTCTGTCCTAACTGGAACCAGGACAACCGTAAATGCAGATTTGTGAAATTTTCCAAATTTAAAGGAAAGTTGCATTATTTTTGTCATTTTGACACAAAATATGTCACAATTAAGTCCTTTGGCTATGTTTCTTTCATTATGCTGATGCTTTGCTATTGGATTTGATATTCTCTTTAGTGACCATCCCACAGGAATGGTGTCAAGCTGTGGCAACGAAGGTTCACACTAGACATCAGGAAGAGGTTCTTCACTGAGAGGGTTGTCACACACTGGAACAGGCTCTCCAGGGAAGAAGTCACTGCACAAAGCCTGTCGGAGTTTAAGAAGTGTTTGGACTGTGCATTTAGTCACATGGTCTGAATTCTTGGGTAGACCTGTGTGGTGCCAGGAATTGGACTCGATGATCCTTATGGGTCCCTTCCAACTCAGGATATTCTATGATTCTATATGCTAGAGGGAAGGGATGCCATACCTTGAGGAGTAGGCCCATGTGAATCTCATGAAGGTCTGAGTACAAGTCTGCATGCAATATCATGGCAATCCCCAGTATC
This sequence comes from Anser anser, assembly GCF_964211835.1. Lineage (NCBI taxonomy): Eukaryota > Metazoa > Chordata > Aves > Anseriformes > Anatidae > Anser > Anser anser. The sequence continues at coordinate 17,570,327 of NC_139721.1, read as the reverse complement.
AATAAAAAGTGGATGGAAAATAGATTGAGAGCAGGCCTGCAGAGAAGGACTGGGGGGTACTTCTGGAAGAAAAACTTGACATGAGACAGCAGTGTACACTTGCAGCTCAGAAAGCCAATCATATCTTGGACTGCATCAAAAGAAGCATGACCAGCAGGCTGAGGGACATGTTTCTCCACCTCTACTCTTATAAGATCCTCACCTAGAGTACTGTGCTCACCTTTGGGGGACACAGCATAAGATATGAACCTGCTAGAGGGGGTCCAGAGGAGGGCCATGAGGATGATAAGAGGTCTAGAGCACATCTCCTATGAAGACAGGCTGAAGAAGTTGGGGTTGTTCAGCCTAGAGAAGAGAAGGCTCCAGGGAGACCTTACTGCAGCCTTTCAATATATAAAGGTGGCTAATAAAAAAGATAGACTCTTTATTAGGGAGTGTAGTAATAGGAAGTGAAATAATGGTTTTAAACTGGAAGAGGATAGATTTTAGATTAGATATTTGGAAGAAATTCTTTACTCAGAGGGTGGTGAGGCACTGGAAGAAGTTTCCCAGAGAAGTTGTGGATGCCCCATCCCTGGATGTGGGTTGGATGGGGCTTTAGACAACGTGATCTAGTGGGAGGTGTCCCTGGCCATGTCAGGGGGTGTTACAATTAGATGATCTTTAAGGTCCCTTAGAGATGGGTGCAGTACTCCAGGTGGGGGTCTCACAAAGGTGGACCAGAGGGAATGAATCACCTCCGTCGACCTGTTGGCCATGCTTCTTTTAATACAGCCCAGAATACGGTCAGCTTTCTGGGCTGCAGTAGTACATTGCTGGCTCATGCTGAGCTTCTCCCAAGTCCTTCTCCTCAGAGCTGCTCTCAACCCATTCTCCACCCAGCCTGCATTTAGCTTGGGTTTGCCTCATAGTTTCAGTTTTCTGTAGATTTTTATGGCTTTCTTTTTATTTTCTGAGGATGTTTATTTTTAAGGAAATTTTGTATATAAAAATACTAAGGTTACTATACATTTTGTATTAAAATTTTAAATGACTATCACTTTGCCTGCTTGCTGTATAGAGCTTTTACAGAGCACCTCAGAAATAATTGTCAGATGTACAATTAAATCACCAGTTAAGTATATAATCAGGAATATGACCATTCTAAGGGGTTTGAATTTAGCTTATGAAAGTATCTACAACCACTAACTTCAGTAGGCTTGAAGAGACAGTCAGTGATACTTGTACAAGGGAGAGAAGAGAAAATGTTCAGAAAAAAGACAAATTGTTTTGGATTCTCCTCCTCCTCCACCACCACCACCGCCACGCCCCAACAAACAATCTAACAAACAAAAACCAGAGAATAGAATCATAGAATACCCCAAGTTGGAAGAGACCCACAAAGATCAATGAGCACAACTCCTGGCTCCATACAGGATGACCCAAAAATCAAACCATATATCTGAGAATGTTGTACAGACTTCTTTTTTTTTTTAATTCTGACAGGCTTGCTGCCCTGATCACATCCCTAGGGAGCCAGTTCCAGTGTTCCAGTGTCCAAATAGATGAATTTGGTGTTACTGACTAGCATTTTGCCTGGGTAAAGTGTGGCAGAGTTAACTAGGATATATGTGAAGTGATTTTGAAAAGCCTGTTTTCTTAAAATAGAACAGATTAATTTGGTTACTGTCATATCTGGTGTACAAAGGAGGACTTGTGCCTTAGGTGTTTACCATTGCTGGTATTGCTGGTAACTAAAGATCAGAGAACAGCAGACCTCATGTGTCTTTTTTTTTTTTTTTCTATGCATTTTAAGTCTTGTCAAAGAAGAAGAATTTGGAAAGAATATGTCTGTAAAATGTCCTAGAATATCATCCAAATGTATTCTGACTTGTTCATTAAATAGAACAATGTAGCTATCACTGAGCTGCTTTCTGATAATCTATGTAGTATTTCCAGGTGATATATTTCTGACCAGTGTAAACAAACAAACAAAGATGGTGACTTCTTTATATAAAGATCAGAAGTACTGAAATACTGGAACAAACCTAGGCTTTATTTCCTTGGACTGAGTTACCTAATCCTGAACAGGATGAAAAAGGTCAATAACTCTCTAGCATAATGCAGTAGCAGCAGCATCTGAATCTAGTTGCATTTGTTGCAGCCTATTCAGGATAGATCAGCACATGAAGTGCATCTCCCTTTGTGAGAAATAGAACATCCTCATTTTCTGCTCCAAATTGTTTATAAACTCTGCTAAACTACTTCTATCAAGGCTGGGTAAGAGGACTCAAGTGAGGCAACAATAGAATACTATTATTTTGGTATAATAATTCTTCTTTCCCTATAGCAAATCTTATCAGCCTCTCCCAGTCACCAGTGTCAGTTAGTTAGCAACAAGGGAGCCACATTTTCCACATGGTGTGTAGACCTCTTCAGCAAGCTTCTACAGAATATATGTGTGTTGCATGAGTTATTCTCCAAATCAATAGCCAGAAGAGATGAGCTTTTTAAATATTAAGGCAGTTATGTCAGCACTCTCCATGTCAGCAGGGAGGCTGAGAGCCCAACAGCATGGCTCTCTGTGTTTTCCAGTCACTTCCTCACATATCTACAAATTTTAAAGCATAATTTACAAACTTTCTTCTTCCAAAACAGCTTTCTCACTTGCCTCTGTGCTTCTTGTTTGCTTCTTTCTATTCTTTCTTACATTTAACTGTCCTAGATTTCTTCAGAACGAATTTCTACGACTAGGTGGTGAGAGAATCACACATACAAGCATTGTCCCCTTCTCACATTCACTTCAACATTTCCAGATGTAAGACGTCTGCTTTTAGACAAAAAATGTAGAGACATCCCTATTTGAGGCTTATTCTGTCCTTATATGTGTGAAAACTACCACTTATTAAAAGAAAGGATTTACAACTCTTGCTTCTCTTAAGACCTTGCAGTATATATTTTTTTTTTAATTCGACCAAATTATGCAGAATTTTCAATCAGTTCTATTTGACATACAGATCAACATTTTACTCTAACACATAGATACCCTGAGACATAGTATGCAACTGGAGTAAACTAGCTCCTTTAATGCTTTCAACTACTTACAGGCTTGATTTCAAAACAGCAGAAGCTCATCAACGTCTATTGCAAAGGTACTTTCCTGATCACTTGCTTCACAGATCAATAAGGGGATGACTGCTTTAAGTTAATTAGAAATATAACTGCATTTTTAATTATTTCTCCATTTTTACCTCCCTCTATTTAAATAATAATAATAATAATAATAATAATAATAATAATAATAATAATAATGGATACTGTGACACTGTGACTTTGGATAAGAATTTTGTCTTTCTCCCCCAAAAATGTGTTGTTGCTGTGTTTTTTTTTTTTTCATCTGCATGTAAATTTCCCCTTTCTAGGGCTTTATTAAGATGATTAAACTTAAAAAAAAAATGAGTAAGCATTGAGTAAGCATGTTCCAATTCAAAAATTATCTGACAAAACCTTGGTACACAAGGTTTTTTTCTTATCTTTTTGCACCTTTTCAAGGTGAATATTTAAGCTTGTTTCATAAATTGTGGGAACAAATACTATGTTCTTTCAAAGGCAGGAATTAAATTCTTGGTATGCCTTTTGCTTAAGGTTGAAAAAACAAACTTCTGTGTTCTTGAATCAATTAATAAAATCAACTCATCTACATATTTCATGGTCTAAACATAACATAGCATTACAGGATTTCCCAATAAAGAAAATGGTCAGATCCCAACTTAAACAATATATAAGGAATCTTACACATAAGCACATAGCTTTTTACTACCAACAAAATAAAATAGAAAACTAGAACACCAGAACTGAGGATTTTCCTAATGTGATCTAACTCTAAAACCTAAATGCAACCTTTCATTAGTCATTCCCAACTATCCTTTTCTTGATCAAAGGGACGGGTTACACAGTCAGTTTCTATCTGAAATTTAGTTTTGCTGTTCTTAGGTTTTATGGTACATAATGCTTGGGTAAATTTAACTTAATTGCTAAATTTTGATTGACATTTAATAAGTAACTAATTGACACTGCATTAAGTAGTTAAATGTAACATTTAACAGGCTAATGAACATCTAACAAAAAATCCTTCCTAAAGTCATTAATAATACACACTATACATTAATAAAACTGCGTGTGATTTCTGAACCTAACTTTAATTTTATGCAGGATTAAATGTCTAGTTGCTCTAGCAAAAGAAAACATTGAAAGTTTTTGATAACTGCAGTTTTAAGGCAGATGGTTACGAACAACTATGTGGAATCTGATCCACAAGGTCCTTATTTTTTACCTTTATCTTTGTATGTGCATATGCATGTCTAGGGATTCTTCTTTTTTTTAGTATTATTTTATTATATATATGTATATGTGTATACATATATTTATTTATTTATTTATTCCCAGAGCAATGTAAGGACTGTAATGACATGGAATAAAATGTGGTTGCTTTGCCGTGTTGACACAACCAGGGTATGACATGAAAGAACCAAACGTCATTCCTTAACAGCTCCAGGGAATCAGTGAAATAATACATTCACAAAATGGACCAAGCTGACAGCATGAAACCACTGCCTCCCTGATGAGCTGACTTGAGCATATACACACTAACTTTTTCTTCAGGGGAAGGAAACAATGGTGTACCACATTCAGGTGAACCAATTTAATGCCATACCTATGTCAATGTTATCTTTAAAAAGTCCATATATTCTCTGCTTAATGACAGCCAACTTTTATAAAACATAATTTTCAAAAACCTCTGCAAGACACTGATTCTGATTATCTTACTTAAATAATTCATGGAAAATCATAGTGATTCAGTTGCCTTTATAAAAGGTGGATATATGTCTTTCAGCTTAAATAAAGTTATAACTTAACTGTCATTAAATAATTTCCCAATAAAGGCGTCACATTTAATGTTAAACTATGATCTGCAAAAAATGTAAAGTTTTCCTTTAGTTCATCACCTTTTATTATTCTAAAATCAGAAATCATTTGTCGTATGCAAATTGTTTAATTATTGATCTCAAGGACCAATGACAGGCATCTTGAAGTACTAGAGGACTATTTTTCTTGATAATAACAGGATTTTATTTTTTATTTTTTTCTGGGCAATCACAATGCTGGCTTTAATATTTAATTAAATATTTTCCAGTAGATGGCAGCATTTTACAGTGATTGAAGATATTGAATGCTACCTACAAAGGCTGCTGTAGCTGACAGATTGCTATGCCTTTCACCAGCAAATGTTGGTTAAAAGGGGTTTATGGCTTTGCCTTTTCAAATTAGGAATGGCTGAAATTTGACAAGAATGTTGTCTGCTTTATCTCCCTGTTATGTTTGCATCAAAAATATTGACAGTACTACCCAAAACCAGGAAATATAAATTAAAATGCTAAATTTCCTAGTTGATTCACTTGATAGTATCTACAGTCAACATGATTAGATGATTTAATGCTATTGGAAATATGATATTGGAAAACCCTTGCAATATGTCAGATACTGGAAAACCATTATGATATGGCTAAGACTGGAATTTCACAATATTGGAATTTGGATCCATATATTATTTCAGAACATGCATACAAGAGGAAATATACTTATTTATGTCCTTAATGGAAATAGTTTGCATTTATTCAAATTATTCAGCTTATTATGATGTGATCCCATCCATTAGGGATGCCTAATGAAGGTTTATTAGGTTTAATATGTTCATGTGTCTAACTTGCTTGCACATATTTACAATAATTAAGGTTTCTCAGACAGAAGACCAGGACTTCTGGCAAGTGTGAAGTGATCTATGCACAAAGTAATCTATTTTCTCAAGTTTTTATTACAACATTCAGACTTTACTCTTTCAAGCTTTCAGTGTCAACTACAGACCTTGTACTTTAAGAGCAACAAGGATTTTCACTTGTCTATTTTAGCCTCACAGAGACAGGATTTGGTGATAAGAATCAACACCTTTTTAAGAGATCTATGTCTAAGTAGGTGTATAAATCAAACATGACCTTCCAAACAATAAATCAAAATAAAATACAAAGAATATCAGCAGGGTGTGATGTTTCCAATTCTGCTTAGTGAGAAAACGTAGATCCTCTTGACATTTAAGATATTCTAAGACATTCAATAAGTTCTGAAAAGAGGAGTGCATTCTAGACATGTTTAAGTAACCTTAAGAGACAAAAAAAAATGCTCTAAATTAAAGAGTCAACATTTAAACCTACCTGTTGAGAATTGTGGAAGGAAGAAAGAAAAAATAAAGCTAGTAATAAAAAAGTAATAAATCTAGGCTTTTAAGACATAGAAATTAGTATGTTAATTATGTATACTTTTTTGTTGGTGGTGGTTGGTGTATTGGTTGGTATGTTGGTTGGTTCTTTTTTTGTGTTTGTTTGTTTTTTAAGTGATTTGTTTAAATTACAGATGTTATATAAAGAATACTCTCTAGTGCTGGACTCCCCTGAACCAGAAAGATATGGAGTCCATCAAAACGTCACAAAGAGATTGGAGCTTCTGTCATATCATGAAAGGATGTGAATGCTGTGAGTGTTCATCCGGGAGAAGGGAAGGCTCAGAGGCATCTGATCAATGTATATAAATACTTGAAGAAAGTCTTTAAAGACAGAACCAGGCTCTTTTCAGCAATGCCTAGTGACAGAAGAAGAGACAATGGGCACGAATTAAACAAAACAAAAACAAACAAACACATAAAATGAAAACATAAAATTCCATCTTTACACAAGAAAACAAATTTTCCATGTGAGGGTGACAAAGCACTGCACAAAGTGGGGTTGTGGGGTCTCTATCCATGAATATGTTCAAAACCCAGGATGCAGACCTAGGCAGCTTGGGGGTATTGAGCTAGATGATATCAGACTTCTTCCGACTTCAACAATACCAAGATTATATGGATTATATGTTTATATATGTAATATATTTTATTACATTTAAGAGACTTTGAAAACTAATCCAGCATTGCACAATTATTTTGGATTGTAATGATCTCTATGTTGCCTCTTCTGGACAGCAGAGTCCTCACAAATTATTAATGGTGTTTGAGAAGTTCTGTTTCAAGTTGGAAGTAAACAGTCTGTATGAGTCCTTGGAAAAGAGTATTCAAAAAAACAAAACAACAACAACAACAAAATATTCATAATTACTAAGTAAATACAGTCTTAGAACTTCCACAGTGTTCAAATCACTTCACAAGGATTAGCATGCAGTGTCTTTCAGCTGCACTTCCCTGAATATCCATGAGTTTTTAAAAATAACTTATAGCTTTCCAGAACTGAATCCCCAAATTTTTTTTTGGCTTAATTATATACCAACTTTAAAAATGATGCTGTGTTAAACAGCCATTTCATTCCCCACCTAGCACTTTCATCTAGGAGAACCATGATGAGTTAAACCGCTTATAAACTTGTTGAAAAGTGTGAAGTCAAAAGTCTTTGTAAATGTAAAACTGTTTTGTAAATGTAAAAATGTAAAACATCTAGTGATGTGGAGAACAGGATTGTAAGATTGAAAAATGGATGAAAGAATAAAAAGCTATTTTTGTTTGGGCTTATCAATGGAGTGATCTTCACCTCTCCATTAGGTCATTAGTCACTTCTCTACTTCTCTTTCCTGTGGATTGGATCAATATTCTGTCCTGCTCCTTCTTAAAGTTTATTTTTACCTCATAGAAAATTAGAGATTTTGAGGATTTGGTTTTGTTTTTCTTTTTCCCACAAGTGTTTTTTAATAAAATGATTTAAAAGTCATAATTTCTCAATTCTCACATGAAAATATGAAAAAAAAGGAAATAACATGAGAAAAAAAGCAGAGAGAGAGAGTATTTAATTGATCCTGATTTATGAAAACTTATTTGAATATATGTAATATTTCATTGTTTTATCAAATATTAAGTAAAAGGAACAATTAAAATAATTCAGAAGAAGGCTCAATGTATTTTACTCAGTCCACATTAATTCATTTCAATGCATGTATATTAATCAACAACTTTGATATAAAAGGTAGTTAATCTTGACCGTAATTCATGTTTTACACAACTCTAATACTGGTTTCAAGGAACTGTGCAGTAGGTGTTTATCAAGTAGTAGGGGGATAAACTCTGATAAATGTTCATGCTTTAAATTCCTTTGAAATAAAGTAGAGTAATAACTGCACATTCTGGGAAAGATTTTAGCTTTATTTTTCTCTTTTAGATAGATTGTATCCTATTAAGCACCTTCATAAAAACGTACAGCGATCTTGCAACTTTAGATATTTAACTAAAATTATGAATTTACTCAGAACAGGCCTACACAGTTATTTAGTTTCTGGTTTTATTGTTTTCTGAGCTCCAGTAGTTTAACTCACTGAACATATTTATTTGAGTCATCTCCACCCCCTTCAGTGATGGTGATTGATGCTACTTAAGGAGTCCGGATATTATTATTTTTTAACTATACATATTATTTACTATTAGTCCACTATTATTACTAACAACTTCTTTGCATCTGGGTTGACCCTAGGTATCTCACAAAGATGAAGAGAAGGTCTGGGACCAAAGGCAAAACCTACTAAAAATAACCCTTTTATTTTATTATTGCCCTAAATATTTCATTGTCTGTCATAAGAAGAATCTTTTACTCAGGTCAAAACCTCAGGTCAAAAACCCTGAGTGATTATGAATTTATTTTTTTTTCTTTAATTGTCAGACAACGCTATTTTGTTACCAGAAGGTTGTTTTTTGTTGTTTTGTCTCCCAAAACTTTTAAGGAAGACATGCATGTGAGGTAAAATTCTTTACATTCCTACTCATAATAGTCTACAGCTTTGCCTTTGAGCAGTTTATTTGCTTCATGGAAGTTATTTTTGTATTTAAATTTTCATGGTAATATAAATGTCTTGAATGTATTTGTTCATTGACCAAAATGCTAGATTTTGAAAAAAGTAATGAGACAAGTCTGTAGAAATCTTACTTATGAAAGTACTCCGTATCAAGTGTTTTCTTACATTCCAATAGTACTTATAAATTTATCCATTTACACCCTTTTTGAGTGAAGTAGAAATCCTTAGTTTCACACCCATGGTGAGGATTATACCTGTTACGAGTATCTGTGCGCTTACATTCAGTAAATAAACACAGGAAAATTGAGCCATCTTCAAAGTCACTGATGTCTCCATGATTTTCACATAAATTCTATTTATAAAAGAAGTAATATCTTCTTTCTAAAATTTAGGATATGTTTTGGCTTTTTGTGACATCTGTACAGATGGATTTTCTGCTCTGTTGTGCCAGTGTTGTGTCTTCAACCTGTGAATATCCCTTCTTTATGAACAGTTTTTAACTGTTAATATTATAACAATACCTTTTGTTTTGCTTTACTTGTACCATTTTACTTTACCATGCAGCATATGCAGGACAACTGGGGGATCAGGCCCAGTCAGCATGGGTTCATGAAAGGCAAATTAAGAATAAGTTAAAAATATCCTTAGCACTGTTTTTAAGATAGTCTAACTCCAAATTTAGATGTTATTACTTTCTAGTGGGTATGTTGAGTTAGAGTTGATCTTAGATCTTAGAGTTGACCATCTGTCCTATTCTTGGTAAAACAGCCTTACTATTTTTTCTCTTTAGAGAAATGTTGATGGACAGGAAACAAGGGAAAATGCAGGCATGTAGAAATGGGGATAACCCCATAGCTAAATTCTTCCTAACGGTTATCATGGTGCTCACAGTGTAGCTCCTAAAAGTATGTGGGGTTTTTTAGCATCAAAATTAAGTTACATAAATAAGAAAAATCCCTATTATAGAATAGCTTCTGTGCCATTTGAAATCTGTGCCATTGGAAAAAAGGCCAAATACAAGTGATATAAATTATTGTCTGCAAAAGCAAATAAACAGTCACATTTTCCTGTATCCATTACAATGAAAAACAGTTGACTTTGTTATAAATACTTATTAAAATATTATATGTATTATATCTACAATGCAAATATTGCAGTATATTTTCTTTCATTTCGTCAGAGTCTGATAACAGCAAATTTTACAACAATAACTAATTCATTTGTACCTCTACTTAGACTTGCATGTGTATTTATATATAAGGTGCTTGTGCCTTCAAAAAGGTACAATTTAAATTTAAAAATTTAGGAATTTGTTGGAACATAGAATTTTGTTCTTGTGAAGTACGTTTCAACCTTAGATTAATTCCAAATAGTTTCTACTTTGTGAAAATTATTCAAAATTGTACCATTATGACTTTCAGAGACGAAAAACAACAACAACAACATTCTTCTTAAGTGAAGAATTCTTCCCTGAGGATCAGTGTGGCAGATGCCAACATGTCACTTCAAACTGTTCAAAATAGTTATTTAGCAATCAACTGCTTAAACACATGTAGGACTGTCCTCATACGTGTTAACTATTTAAGTACAATGCTATTGCTCACTTTTTACTTAAAATAAAAATAATAAAAAAAAAAACTATATATACATATATATTTTGCTTTAAAAATTTAAACAAAACACTTATTATACAATATCTTGCCTGTAGGCCATGGCATGGCATATTAAGTAAGGTATATGTGTCCATATTGAGGTTGTGAAGGCCAACCTAACTGTAATTACTAAGTATTTTTTTGTCATTTCCTTAGTGCCACCATGCATTTATTAGCCTTTCTCCATCTGTTTTTTTTTTTTCTTTTTTTTTTCTCTGTCATATTCCCAAACTGCCAACTGTTTGTAACAGACTGCTTTTTTCTAGTAAGTGAAACATGCCTAACAGGACTATATATCTGAATGTGTTTGCAGTAACATGGATAGAAATATAATGGATTGCTCTGGTCTTTATCACCTTGAAAGGCTTTTTTTTTTTTATGTAATGTAATTAAGCATTAGTTAGATCCCAAAGCCCCCAAGGCAAACTTGTGGTATTTGTGTTTAAACTGTTATATTAGTTCTGACCAATTTTTTTTTAATCCCTCATTCCTTTGCACTTCAAATACTAAAAATTAATGAAAGCCTGTTAAGATCGTGGGTTTTTTTTGTTGTTTGTTTGTTTTTTTCTCCTCAAAGGGAGCAATGTAAAGAACTTTTATGGAGATTATTTTTAGTGAAAAAATAATTAGTTTCATGTTATGTATTGCTTCTTATCCTGATTGCTTAATGCAGCACATAATCTGTTATTTATCCTAAATATATTTCCACTGTTGATCCTAATGTACAATCTTGATGTCTAGATAAGAGTGAAGTAGAAAATCTGAGTAAGCACTATGCAATGTGTTTTCCTTCAAGGTATGAATATTTAAGCACATTTCTGGGTGAAAATCATTTTCCTTTATGCATGGAAGTTTGAAATGACAGGATGATGGCCTAAAAATAAATAGGCTGCAAATTTTGTTGATGTTGTTGTTGTTGACAGGTGGTCCTTTAAATAGGCAGAAATAGACATAGTGAGATTTGATAGTTAGATGCCGAAACTGGACAAAATAAAATTACTAACAGTAGGTTTTTAACACGGAGGCAATAAATCATTGTATAACTGATCTAGTGCTATAATGTATTCTCATCAGTTTCAGCCTTTTAAGTCAAGGTTAGGCATCATATTAAAGGGCATGTTATTGTGAAAATAGAAGTAACATCTCTTAACTGAGGTTTTACCATTTGTGTTATGAAGCACTTTAAAATCAGACTTCATAACTGGACCTCTCTTTTTAAAGGCTATTTGTCTGAAAATATGCATACATGGATTAAAATCTGTGATGTAGTCAGCTGCCAAAATCTTCATATCATTTCAGATATTTACTATACATGCTTGGACTGCAACCTGTAGTGCAGATATTGCATGAGTTCCCTTAATTTCTTATCTACCAGACCTGTGAAGATAATTTGTACACAAGAAAACAGCAAAGATACAATTCAATGACACAAATACAAATGTTTAGGCAACTGAACTGGCCTTTTTTTGTCAGAGTCAAGATCATGAAAGCAAATTATTCAAGTTCATCGATAGCCTCAAAACCTGGAACTGTCATGTAATAACCTGAAAATCCTTCTGTGTGGTGTTGGTGATGTATCAACCAACCTCTTCATCCTTGTTGAGATCAGAGATCAATGGTAAGAGGAAAAACTGGCATGTGTTTTAAACAAAGAAATATTGTCATTGTATGAATAGTTACAGACGGAAATGCACTGAAAAGATCACTGAAGGCCTAAATATCTAAAACATTCTTGTCTGCACTGCTCTCCTCAGGTGGTAAGATATGCTACTATACCAAACAAGATTATAAGGAAAATCTTCCAAATATTAATAAATAAATAACAAAGGAAAATGTCAGATTCTGCACTTGGGATGGATTAATGCCAGGCACAAGTACAGACTGGGAGATGAGTGGCTCGGGAGCAGCTCAGAAGAAAAGTATCTGGGGGTATTGGTTGACAGCAGGCTTAACATGAATCAGCAGTGTGCCCTGGAAGCCATGAGAACAAGACACATTTTGTGACGTCTTAAACACGGCATAGCCAGCCAGTCAAAAGAGGTGATTTTCCTGTTTTATTTAGCAGTGGTGTGGCCTTCCTTTAAATATTGTATGCAGTTTTGGGCTATATAAAAAGGATGTTAAGGTCCTTGAAAACATCTAGAGGAGGGCAACAGAGTTGATAAAATGTCTGGATGGCATGCTTTATGAAGAAAGGCCGAGGACACTTGGGTTGTCTAGACTGGAGAAAAGAAGGCTCAGGGGTGACCTCTCTAGACCTTCCTGAGCAGGAGAAGCAGAGGGGAAGGTGCCCAGTGTCTTCCCTCTGGTAACCGATGACAGGAACTATTCTATTCTATTTTTACATCTGTCATGTTATTAGACAACATTGCCGGGCATGACTTACGTGTAGCATTTGGGAACTGTTGTGTTTATAAATTTTATTAGGCATATCATTCTCCCATATTTAATTTTATATATGTTCAGTGAGTCTGAGAAGCTTTATTTACCCAGCCTGTGGGTATACAGAGATATAAACAGTGAGTTCAAAGGCTTCCATGATACACAAGAGGTTTTGTTGTTGTTGTTGTTTTGTTTATTTGTTTTTTAAGGTTTTCTATTTATTATAAATCATCATAAATCACTAGTAAGAACACTGATTATGGATATATTCATAAAAAGCTAGTACAGATATTACCAGGACACAAGTAAATATATATGCAACAGATATTAGGGATACAGAACCAATTAATAGTAACAGCAATCAGAAATAGTAGAAAGGCAATTTGAGGTAGGAAAATCAGTAATATAGTAGCAGATATGATTTGCGAACAGGTTCAAAGCCTCAATAATATTATGACAGTGAAAATATGTATAGATTACAAGCTTATCAATACTCTAACAGCAAAGAGATTTATAATAGATTATACTTATTAATACGATACATATGAAAGATTATTTGCATATGCATAATCATAGAATTACTGGTACCAGAAACTGTGGGAAAGTTGGGGGCAGTCAAGAAGCTATCTCTGAAGAGACCCCACCACCAAAGGGGTCAAAAAAAAAAAAAATCTCCAAAAAGACTGGCCAACAAGGGTTAAAAATTCTCTCAAAAGAGACCGACCAACCCAGGAATAGACCCAGAAGGGGAACAAATTAACAGACAGAGTCTCATTTCAAAGTAGGTCTGCATCACAGGTCATAGTGTCACAGAGTTCAGGCATTGATGAGTTAACCCCTGGCTGTGGTCCCCTCCCAGCTCCTGGTGCACCCCCAGCAGAAAGGTCCTTGGTTCTGTGTAAGCACTGCTCTGCAACAACTAAAAACTTCAGTGTGTTACCTCTACTTTCAACAAAAATATGAAAGACAGCATCATATGAGCTTCTACAAAGAAAAAGAACTCTAACTCAGCCAAAACCATAACAATGCTGTGAAGAATTCAGCATCCATGCTTCCTGCCTACTCTACTACTCTAACTGTGGTATTACTATATAACTGTGCACATGGAGAAAAAAAAAAAGAGAAAAAAAAATTGTTTATGTTTCTTAAAAATACATATATATTTGTATAGAACTACTTCTGCTGTTGAAAGAAACAGGAAGCAACTGGGACATATTGCTGGAAGAAGATTCACTGAAAGAGAAAATTTCCTAATGGTTGCTGTATTTCGTCTATAACCAAATCTTCAACAGCCCTCAGAATGAGAGGAAGTGATGTATAAGCCCACTACAGGCTCAGAAAACAAATTGATTTTTATATAAGAATTACAGAAGCAACTGAACTTAAGGATGAGCTAAAGATTGCTCAGCTGTTTTTTTGTTGTTGTTGGTTTTTTTGTTGTTGTTTTTGTTTGTTTGTTTAAGAGTGGTGTGGTGGTTTCACACTGATAGGTAGTTAAGCTCCACCATGGCACTCTCTCTCTCCCCATCCTTAAAGGGGATGGGGGAGAAAATATGTTGAAAAAAAGTCTCAAGTGTTGAGGTAGGGGCAGGGAGACCACTCACCAATTACTGTAATGGGCAAAACAGACACTCTGCCTAAGACAGATTAATGTAATTTATTGCCAACTACAAACAGACTAGAGCAGTGAGAAGAAAAAGCAAACTAAAAACACCTTCACGACCCTCTTCTACCTCCTCCCCCTGAGTAGTAAAGAAGAACAGGGAATGGGACTTGCAGTTAGTCCATAATGCTTCAACCCTGCCACTCCTTCCTCACTCCTTCCCCCTGTTCCAGTGTGGAGTCCCTTCCACAGGATGTAGTTCTTCCCAAACTGCTCCATGCAGTTGATATGCAGTCTGATTCTGAGACAGCTTCAAGAACTGCTTCAATATGGGCCCATGCCACAGGGTCCATCTTTCAGATATGGACTGCTCCACTATAAATCCCCCACAGGTTGCAGATATTCCATAAGATCACCTGCTCCTGCGTGGGCTCCTCTCCACAGGCTGCAGGTCCAGCCCAGCATCAGCTCCTGAGGGGGCTCCACATGGGCTGCAGCCTCCTTCAGGCCACATCCACCTGTCCACTCCTACATGGTACCCAATGGGCTGCAGGGGGACAGCCTGCTCCACCATGATCCTCTCCATGGGCTGCAGGGGAACTTCTGATGTGGTACATGGAGCACTTCCTGGCCTCCTTCTGCAATGACTTTGGTATCTGCAGGATTGTTTCTCTTTGCATTTTCTTACTTACTGTTTTACAGGATTTTTCCTTTTCTTAAATCTGCTCTCACAGAGGTGCAACAAGTATCACTCATTGGCTCAGCTTTGGCCAACAGTGGGTCCCTTTTTGGAGGCTACTGGAACTACCTCTTACCTAACATGCAGCAGCTTCTGGACTCACAGACGCCACCCCTACAGACCCTTGCTACAAACCCTTACCACACTGTGGTGGAAGCTGAACTCCACCAGAACCTCTCTCTCACTGCATATACCCCAAAAGTATGTATAAGTTTCAGGGGGGAAAAATATGATGGAAAGGGCTCAAGGATTGAGATAAGGACAGGGAGATCACTCAACAATTATTGTCCCAGGCAAAACAGACTCAATCAGAGAAGATTGATATGATTTATTGCCTATAAACAGCAGACTAGAAAAGTGAGACTCTAAAAGCAAACTAAAAACACCTTCCCCCCATCTGCCCTCTTCTACCTCCTCCCCCTGAACCACACAGGAGAATGGGGAATGGGGGCTCTTTTCAGTCCGTGCTTCATCTCCACTTCATGGTCACTCTCTGCCCCTGCTCCAACACGGGGTCCCTCCCACGGGATGCCGTCCTTCCCGAACTGAGCCTGCGGGGGCTGCTCACAGGCAGCAGCTCTTCAAGCACTGCTCCCACACGGCTCTGTACCACGGGGTCCATCCCCCAGGAGCAAACTGCTCCAGCACGGGTCCCCCACGGGCGGCAGCTCCCCCCAGACCCCCAGTTCCTGCGTGGGCTCCTCACCACGGGCTGCAGCTCCGGCCTGGGGCCTGCTCCTGCGGGGGCTCTCCATGGGCCGCAGCTTCCTCCAGGCCACATCCACCTTCTCCTGTATGGGGGTCTCCACGGGCTGTAGCACAGATATCTGCCCTGGCATGGCACATCACAGGCTGCAGGGGGACAGCCTGCTCCACCAGGGGCCTCTCCACAGGCCACAGGGGAACTTCTGCTGTGGCGCTTGGAGCACCTCCTGCCCTCCTACACTGATCTTGGTATCTGCGGGGCTGGTTCTCACTCCTCTCTCTGCCAGTTGCTGTTGCACAGAAATATTTTTTTTCCCCTTTCTTCAGTCTTCTCTCCCAGAGGCCCAACCAGCATCGTTCCCTGGCTCAGCTCTGGCCAGCAGTGTGTCTCTTTTGGAGCTGGCTGGAGCTGGCTCTGCTCTGATATGGGGCAGCTGCTGGGCTCTGCTCATGGAGACCACCCCTGCAGTGCCCTTGCTACCAAACCCTTGCCACATAAACCCAATACACACAGAAGCCCAATACAAGTGGCAGATCCAAAAGCATTATTTATGTCTCTGCTGTATCTATCTCATGAAAGTAGTAGAGTTTATGAGCAACACATCTTTGTATAGATAAAAGTAATGCTTAAAGGGTATTTTAGGAAAAAGAAAGAGAAGAATTTGTCAGAGAAAAAAATAAAAAGCCAGTCCTGTTAATGACTTATTGAAACACCTAATTAAAGACTATATTGTTTTGTTTCAGGGCATAACAACAACAACAACAACAACAACAACAACAATAATAATAATAATAATAATAATAAATAATGTTGTATATAAACCAAAAGAGAGGTGGATCTTACATTAAATAGGGCAACATATATACTTGTTAAGCAGATGAACAACTAGAAATCTAATATCAAATAAATCAAAATAGGCTAGATTTATAGATATTACAGTGATAAAAGAGATGGTTAAATCAGGGAAAATGAGCAGTGATAAAGCCTTTAGCTTATGCTTAGGAAATATCCAGGTTTTAGCAAAACAAACAAACAAACACAAAAACAAAACAAAACAACAACAACAACAACAACAAAACAACATGTAGAAGTTAGTCAAAATACATATTTTATGCCAAGGCTTTCATAGACAATTGAAAAGTACATGTTTGAAGTCCAGAAAGGAACTTTTCAAGAAAGAAACTACAGAATTAATGAAAGCTAAATTTTGAATAAATGGAGTATAAATATCATATCTGTCAGGTGGTTGAAATGCAGTGGAGTAGAAGCAAATACAAGAGCATAAACTGTAACTGGGATGTACAAGAAGCTCATTCAAATATAGAAATACTAAAAATGTTAAATGGAATGACAGGTCTTGTATTTAAAGTCTCTTAATACTATAACTTTGTATAATGAGAATGACTTATACAGAGCTTATGGATATAAGTAAGAACTGGTCTGATATTTTTATCACAGCCAAAAGAATCAGAGTCACTTGTCAGTGTGTTAAATAACATCACACAGAAGGATGTATTTTTTATAATTATTGTGCCACAGCACTGCCCATCTCTGAGAAACAGCAAAGAATACTAGAGCTGTGTAATCAGTCGCTAGTAGTAAGAACTCCTAAAGGTATGTACACATGTTTATTTTCAACAAATAGATAGTTTAGATTGAATATTGGTCTGAATTCAATGTTTACCTGTCAATGAACAGTCTGTATACACCAAATGCACTAAGTCTCTTGAGGCCTTCTGTGAAAGGGAGTGAATTCTTTACCCACTTAAGAATTGCAAAGAAGCTTTAGGTACTGACAGCTCAGCCTGAGACTTCTGATTCTGAAGGATCTGGCAGATGCGAACAGTAGGTAATCTGAATCATCTCCTGAGTTTAGACTCACAAATTCTGCTCAATCTTGTCTCCATCTGCAATGTAATACAATTTGAACTGACTCCATTGTCTCCAATGAGCTGATTAACTACAGAAAGATACGTTCTAAGCTGTAAAAATGGGAGCCGTATTAATGGAGGACACAGTGTTAGACAGATAAAATCCGGACAAAAACTACACTTTCTTTGCCTGTAAAGCATCTATGAAATAAATCAAGTCAGACACAAAATATATACAGCAGTGAAAAATTTGGCTTGAGTAGTGAGGATATTAATCAGACAAAGAGATTAGTCATATTATCCCCGTTCTTTTATTTTAGTGTTCCTTTTAATCGGTCAGTGATATAAGTACTGGGGAACAAGAAGCTATACAGAAAAATACAGAAAATAAATAATATGACAATGTAAACAGGATTTTAGCCATTGCTATTCTTGCTGATAGTGTTAAGTCAAACAAAGAAATACTGTACCGTAAAGCTTTTGTACTAGGTTAAAGGTTTTGTACTGCTTTTGCAGATGCTGTCATGTTCCATTTAGCTCCGTTTTCACCTGGCTAATCCAATCATTGTAAAATATTTTGTGACATGTAAGAAGGTAAATGCTAAGTTGATCTAGGTAGCTGAATTCCACAGCTGTCCATGGTTTAAAATCTGTAGTTAATGTTTTGTTAACATTAATATAATCTATCCTACTTTATGTTGATTATTAACACTGTTACTACACAGTGCACTCCTGCTGTCATTGCATGTGATCATGTGATAATTCAGTTTCAATTAGATATCGTTAGGAATATGTTAAATATAACACTTTTTATTTTATTTATTTATTACTTTTTTTTTTTTTTTTTGCCTTGAACACTGCAATTTCTGTTAATTTCTTATAAACCAGATGTGATCTGTTCTGTCCTCTCCAGGTTCAGTACTCAGTTTTGATTACCTAGTTGTAGCAGCAATAGTCACCACTGGAAACAAGCAGGTGTCAGAGTCCAGTATTATCTGAGCAGGTTCTTTGGGGCGTTATGCATGTGAAGAACTTAATGTTAGTTGATGCTGTACAGGATTTTGAGTTAGTAGAGTGTTACAGCAATGTACTTATATCACAATGCAAGTATAAATTATGCTTAATTTGTACAGGGGGTAGGAAAAAAACAAAAACAAAACAAACTAAAAGGAGAAGTATAATGAAAGGAGAAAAAAAAAAAAAAAAAGCAAGCAAAGGCACACAAAAGCAGGAGGAAAATTGCTCTCTAATTCCCACCAGCAAATGATATTCAGCCACTTATAGAAGCAGGGCCTCAATATGAGTAGAAGTTTCTTGGGAAGACAAATGCTTTCATAACAAGAGTTCCCTCTTCCCCCAGACCACCCACCCCCTACCCTTCTGACCTCCCCCCAGCCTTACTGTGACATGATATGGTATGGAATATCCCTTTGGTCAATTTAGGTGAGCCATCCTCGTGATGTCCCCTCCCCATGCCTACCCCCAGCCTACTGTCCTTTTGATGGGGCAGAGTTGGAGAGATGGTCTTTCTGCTGTGACAGCACTGCTTGGCAATAAACAAAACATTGTGATATCAATGCTCTTCTAGCTACAAGTGCAAAGCACAACACTATACGGGCATATTGGGTCTGTCTGTGATGGAGTTAACTTTCCCTGCAGCAGATCATACAGTGGTGTGCTCTGCGCTTGTAGCTAGAACAGCACTGGTATCACACCAGTACTGTGTCTACTGCTAAGCAGTGCTGACACAGCATCAGGACTTCCTCCAAACCTCACCAAGAGCCAGTAGGCTGAGGGTGGGCAAGAGGTGAGAAGGGGACATCACCAGGGCAGCTGACCTAAACTGCCCAAAGGGATATTCCATACCATGTGATGTCACACTCAGAAATAAAATGTGGGAAAGGGAAGGGGGGGGGGGGGCTCTCATTATGAATACATCTGTCCTCCAAACAGCTGCTACTCATCTTGAAGCCCTGCTTCCCAGGATGTGGCCGAACATTGCTTGTTGATGGGAAGTAGGGAATTATACTTTTTTCCTCTCTCTGTACTTCCACGTGGCCTTTGCTTGTTTTTTCTCTCTTCCTTTTCCCTTTAATTAAATTGTTCTTATCTCAACACATGAGCCTATTTTTTCTTTCCAGCATTCTTTCCTGTTCTGAGGAGGGGGAGTGAAAGAGTGGTTGTGGTGGACTTCAGTTGCCCAGCAGAGTAAAAACACCACTACAGGCTGTTCCAGGAAAGGTTTACTCCATCCCAGATGCACCCAGTACATCACATAAAGTTAATCTTTCCTCCTCAGACCTGTCTTCTATTGTAGACATTCATTGATCAATCACAGCTGGTAGAAGGAACATACTTGTAATTCATACTTCTACTTTGTTGCTATTCTACTTGTTTTAGTGTTAGAGCAGGATGACACTACAAAAGAATTATTATTATTTTAATAAGTATGCAGTGACAGCATACTCCTGTGCTTGGAAACAAAGTAGACAAGGGAAAAGCACTTTTTCATGTAGAAAGCCTAGGGAGCAGCTGGGAGCGGAGGCTGATGGAAGCTGAGACTCACAGGAGTTTAAATTAATATTTTTATAGCAAGTCTGCATTCATTTTACTACTTAAGAACGCTCTTAATTTGGGGGGGGATATCAAACAATAGGAAAAAGCTATTAGCATTTTTTTTTCAGTTGTGTTGCAGGTAAGTTTATATAGTTTGTCTCTCTATGCTAACCTCTCCTAATCTATTTGAAAAGAAGAAATGAGGCAGGAGAAAGATGTTTACAGTCATATTGTTCTGGTGAACACATAAACCATTCTGAGAGATTCTTTACATTATTAATTCTGTCACAGCAAGGAAAGGTAGAAAAGACGTGTGTAGAGGGCAATCAACATTACTTTTCATACAGAGACATTGCTAGTGTTATGCAGTATATAGCTAGTGCCACTTACAGCTGGACAATTGTTTTTTACTGTTTAATTTTCCTAAACTGTGCACAAAATACTAAGAAGCCCAACTGTTTTGTGGAAGAAACATAATTACCTTGGATATAAGTTCCTTACGAAAGATTTTGTGTTCCAAAATAAATGTACAATCCCGTGAAGAGCTTATTATACTAAAAAAAAGGCTGAGTAAAAATAAATAAACAAAAAAATAAATAAAATTAGTACCTTAATTTTTTATCTTATTTGTAGTTCAGATGGGTATGCCATAGCCCAAGTTAACTGATGGCTTTAGTTTGCACTTCATCCACACAGCCACTGTGCTAGCTCAAAAAGGAATCTAATTCATTCATTAAATGGAGATATTATCACCTGGAACTTGAGGATACAAATGAGAAAGCAGAATTAGTAGAAAATTAGTCCTGCTCCCAAGAATGTAGCTCCTAGAAGAGGATTGCTGTACCATGGGCTTGACTGCAGTGTAGCAACAGTTTATCTTCGCAGACACACTCCACTTCTCCAGTCCTACTCTCTCCTCAACAGAAAACCATATTTAAGAAAGCTGGGCCTCAGTTAAGAAAGCAAGCATCTGTTCTGGTGGGAGCAAAACATGAAAGACAGTTGCAAAATTGTGTTCATTTTATTGCCAAAATGTTATATTTGTGCAACTGCAGTGAGACACAGGTGAACCAGGACAGGTGATTTGGATGAAAATAGCTCAAGCCCAAGTGAGCAGCAAATTGTAACCTGTATTCAAGAATGGTTACTAGCAGCAATGTAACAGATCTGGCAGAGTCCTGGAAAGCCTTCTGTGCCAGCAGGTATGTAGTAAGAGATTATTTCTGTTGTAAAGAGTTTACTGACTCAATAGATAATAAGATGAAGAGAAAAACTGGCATGTAAATGCTTGGAATGTTTCATGCTAATGCTCTCTTATACTGCATAGAAGCTGGGTAGAAAATAAGTCCTAATACATTAGTATCTTCAATTTCGCTCTTCTGGGGATGTAGACAAAGGCAAACACAGTCTGGATTACCTTTTCCCTGAGCGTTAAAGTAGCTCTCTGAGATTCTCTTTACCTTTTTTCTGTCTTACTTTTCTCATTCAGGCTGCCACATTTTCAGAGCATAAACTGTTTATTAAAAGGCAGAAAGAAAAATAGCAATCCTTCTCCCACTTTCACTTTCTTCTAGTCTGAAAGAAAGGTAGTTCCATTTTGCTTATAAGCTTTTCAGTTGTGTTTGTGTAGCAAAGATGAAATTACTGAAAGAAAGAAAAAAGGTATCAATTATGCTCTTGGTTCTACAACAGATTGTTTCAGGATCATTCTTATATTTGATCCTTTGCTACTGAAATACTCAGGAACAGAGGGGCATTTTCTTGATAAATGATAGATTTGGAAAAGTTGATTTTAAGGCAGTTTTCTTGTTTTGGCAATTTCTACATTTCCCTCCTATTATATATCAAAATGTATTTTTTTATGTAATATTTTATCAATTTAACTTCTGAAGCTAAAGAATGACAGAAAAGTCCATGGAGCTAAAAATTAAGGTTAAAATCTGTGTCATTATTAGAGAAAAGAAAACAATGTATATAATTTTGATTTGTCTTTTTCATGAAGAGAATGATAAATTTACATTACACACAAATATATCTGAAATTATTTTTATTATTTTCCTGGTTTTAAATTTGCCAATTCTGCATGATCTATTTTTTTTTTTGAATTCTGCAAATCATCTATAATTCCTGATGAAGTAAATTGAATTTACAGGTTTCATGGATCATGCATAAGTTTGGGGAGTAAAGTGATTATATGCAATAGTGAAGAAACTGAATTTTAACTTACTCAAAGACATCGTAAAAATTGTCATTAGTTAGAGGTCTGTATTTGGCTACAATTAAATTCCATGTCTTGCTTAATTTGGGATATTTAACAGGAGGTAGGGCTGACGTTGTGGGAACTCTCATGCTCTCACCCCCTCCCCCCCCGGCCACTCTGATCTCAAGAGTAATTCTTGTCACCATTACAAGTGCTGTTAGGCACTCCCTAACTGTGCCTGGAACTCCTTCTACCTGGATACCAGAACTGCTCAGTCTGGAAGGTACTGGAATTGTACAGTTGGTGGGGAGCACAAAAATTACTCAACCTGAATTGTAGACAGGATGGAAAAATACTGACTAAAGCCAATCATCTCATGGTCCTATAAATGCTGGTGCTAAATGAAGATCACCTTCGAGCTCTCTTGGGCCACAGTGGGCTGTGACCTAGGATCTCCCCCTGATGTGGGATGACTCTCAGGACAAGACACCTTGAGGTTTAATGATTATCAGCTGTATATGACAACATAATGAAAAATGAGTAACTCTAGAGGCCTGACTTTTCAATATTCAATGATCATGTGGTGAATATGGTATATGAATGTACATGAATATGGTACGTGAATGTGGTGTGGTCGGTACACAGAGGAGAGCGAGTAATTCACCAAAAGTGCACAACTGAGTTTAGAACTCCCCCAATACCTTGTTGTACAGAAATCCCTAATCTGTCATTGTATAGAAATCCCCTATCCCTTTTTGTATAGAAACCACTAATAGCTTGCCATAAATCTTGTGTGTGAACCTTGCCATTTACGAATTTTTAACTAAGTTGCTGTTTTAATTGTAGCAAATGCTACTGAATTATTGTGTTAAATAGGCTAACGATTAACTGATGATTAAGTGCTACTAAAGAAAAAAAAAATCATACTATCTAATTTGTGATTTACCATAAAGGAATTAATAAATCTTAAATTGCAGATACATCAGATCTGTGTATAAATTTTGCCCACAACAGCTGAGGAGGACAAAAAAGAGATTTAAATGGCATCTAATCTTAAATAGGAGAACAAGCCCAAAATGCTTGATGTTATCAACTGAAATCATATGAGAAAAGTCAAGAACCCTTATGATACAAAGTTCAGAGCAGTCTTATTAAAATGATTAGCTTGCTTATTCAGGGACTTGATCCATTCAGTTTGTGTTATGATGTGTAGCTCTGTGGAGCTATGCGTCATAGAATCATAGAATCATCTAGGTTGGAAAAAAAACTTCAAACCTTTTAAGTCCAACCATCAACGTGACCATCACCAGTCCCTTAGTCCTGCAACTTAGTTTACACCTAGCAGGTGGAGTTCCATGCCATGTGAGAATATGTATGTTAACCTTGTTATATATAACTCTCTATATTTGTAATCATCATTCTTTTAATGTTTAAATATCAACAAAGAACTCTTCCTGTATTACATGACATATAATATTTCATATCATTTTAAAAACAGTGGCATTACATAATTATGCTTAGGAATATGCATGGAAGTGGGACCATGCATTGTTTGGCTGGGATGAAGTTACAAAGTGAACTTTCTTCATAGCAGCCCCCAAGAGCCAGCAGGCTGGGGGTGGGCAAGTGATGGGGAGGGGACATTGCCAGGGCAGCTGACCTAAACCAACCAAAGGGATATTCCATAACACATGATGTCACACGAAGCAATAAAAAGGAGGCCTCTCAGGGGGGAAGGAGCTGTCCTCCCATACAACGGTTGCAAGTTTTGAGGCCCTGCTTCCCAGGACATGGCCAAACATCGCATGGGAAGTAGAGAATAACTTTTCTTTTCGCCTTTCTCTCTGTGCTTCCGCACAGCCTTTTTTTTTTTTTTTCCCTATTCCCTTTCCCTTTAATTAAATCATTCTGAGCTCTTTGTGTCGTATTTTCTCCCCCTTCCTATTTGAGGAGGGGGGAGTGAGAGAGTGGCCATGGTGGAACTCGGCTGTTCACCTGAGTAAAACCACCACAACTCAAGACAAGACAGTTGACAAAAGCTGACCAAAGGGATATTCAATGCAACATGACAGTATGCTGAGCAATAAGGTGGAAAGGAGATAACCACATTTGTGGTTATGATGTTCGTCTTCCGAGGCAACAACTACATATGTTGAGGACCCACTTGCCTGGAAATACATAAACATCTGCCTGCTGATAGGTAGTAAATGAATTCCTTGCTTTTCTTTGCTTGCCAGCACTGCTTTTGCTTTTCTAATTAAATTGTGTTTATCTCAAAGTCTCTTCACCTTCTATTTTAGTTCTCTTCTGGGACAGAGGAGTGAGTGATAGGCACAGTGGGTGTTTGGCTGCTGGCCGGTGCCAACCAGCCACAAATGAGAATGAAAATGTAGATATTCATCTATTTATCATATACAACAGTCTATAAATCTGACTTATTGTCTGGAATCTTAATATTTTACTAAGGCTTCAAAAAGTTTGCAGTAAACAGTGTAATTGTTACTAAATTAAAGAGATGTCTTTTCCTACTTGGAAAAATAAATAGCTTTTTTTTGTTGTTGTTTTACAACAGTATAAGCACTATAATGGCTTGAAAATTGGGTCCACTGTATGAAAACAAACAAAAACACAACACAAAATTGTTCCATTCATTTTCATAATTATTGAAGACTAGTATGATCAATTTAAATCAGGTTTGATTAGAAAACTTTTTATTTTATGTTTGAAGGAGGAATTCATTCCAAATTGAAACAGCTTTTGTGATACTCATTTTTTCAATCTTAACAAACATGCTTTTTACTTCCCTTACAATTTATGTTACAAAGATACAAACCCAAGAAAGATGTCTTTCATGAAAACACAGCAATAAAAAAGCTATTCTTTCTTAGTACTGCCACTTTTGCTACTTGCTGATGGTGCCAGCATGTCTTCATACCAGTACACAAACAGTCATACTCAATGAAGTAGAGAGATTGTATGGAATGTAGAGATGGACCAAAAGAACAAAGAAATACTTTGTTTACATTTCATGGATGCCTTTCAGGCAACTAATTGCATCAGGTATATCAGCACGTATCTTCAAAATAGCAATAGTTGTTCTACTACTCTTTGTCAATAGAGTTGCCAGTTATACATAAATGTGTGATTTTGGTGTGAAAAGCATTGCATTATTCTTCTCACCATGTCCATACTTGGCAACATTGTGTAAATCTGAATTTTTTCAGTTACACATTTCAGGGATTTTTTTTTTTATTTTTTTATTTTTATTTTTTTTTTATTAATAATGAGTAAGAATTGCTACATCTAACTGTCTCATCTCAGGGAGGGTATAGCTACACTAACATTTTGAGTACATTTGATAATTGTCTGAAACTGACCTAGACCACTGCATTATATATCTCCTTTAGCATTCCTGGCAAACATCAAAGCCATCCACATGTATTTTTGTAACATGATGGAAAATTGCCCATTGAGCAAAGGCTTTCTCAAAAACAGAAATTATGTTTATAAGCATATATTAAGCACTAATCACAAGAAGACAAAGATATTTATAGCTATTTTTTAATTTTCTTTTTATTAATATCATTAGTGAATAGAGGAGGGGTTTTTGGTTGGTTGGTTGGTTTCTCTGGTGTTATGCTTTGAAAATGTAGGAAGTTTGAAGAAAATAACTGTTGTGACGCAAGAATTAAAGAATATGTGCACTACCTAACAGTGGAAATGAGTCAGATAAAACTATTTGATTTGTGTACTTTGCAAAAGGATGTAACCTTTTATATTCTGTGAAATGTTTGAAGAATGTTGCATTTTAAGAAGCCACAAGGAATTGAGCTGACCAGACAAATGACAGTGTTTATATTTTGTTTTAAATCTTTGAAATTATTTCAGCACAAGAAAATGATTTTAGAAAAAAAAAAAAAAGGTTACTTTATGATAAATTATTTTAAATAGAACTTTTTAAGAGAAATCAGCATTTTTAAACATCAGCAAGTGGCTAGACAGAAACCCTTTTTTTTTTTTTTTTTTATTACTATGCTAGGCAACAGGTAAGGATAAATGAATGCAAATATCAGTGTCCTTAAAATGTATTTATGCTCTGCATAAAGAAAGATTTTGAATTATTAGTGTGATCTGCCAGGACTTCTTCAACTGTAATACTCAAAATATTGGCATTTATTGTAAAATTCTTCCCTTGCAGACCCATACTGACAAGAAATCCAAAATTAATGTACATGTAATAGAACGTGTGATCAATCTTGTATGTCTTTTCTCTCTAGATTGGTCAAAGTTACTGACTTTCTTTTAAAATTCAAAGTACTATATAAGGGCTCTGTGTTAGCTGAAGTAAATACATAGATGGTCCCAAGAGCTTCCCTTTGTGATGACATGTTTTACCCACAGTGTTTCCAGAAAGTCAAGTGTCTGTTTTATGAATCAAACTGAATATATATATACATAAAACTCTCTCTATATATTATATATATATAAGTTTTGCAAAACCAAATGGAAACTATGCTTTTGTCTTAATGTTAAAATACTATTAAAATATTACAGTTTTATACTGTAAGCGTATACAATATGTATCTTGAGTTTTAAAAACATTTCATAAAATAAGTGTACAAAAAGAGGTTCTAATTTTTAATCAAGGGATGTGTTCTAAAGAATTCTGTTGATAAGGATCTATTGACAAAGACAATGTTGTTAGGAGCTATGTGTCAGAACTGAATGCAAACAGGGCACTCATTTGTAAAACGATTACCAGTGTTGTATCCCCTATCTCAATTAACTGCCAGCTGAAGTCAAATTCTCCTAATGTGATTCATTTTAACATAACAAGAGTAAATAGTTTTGCCATGCAGAACTAACTGATTATTTCAGACACAGTGGAGACCCTTACTTAAAATGTCAGCAAGATTATGAATTCATGCTAAATAAGTTAATGAAAAGATTAATATCAGTGACAATAGTGCTTCCAGATATAACTCCTTATTATGCCTAAAAAGGAAGCTCTTGTCTTTTTTTTCCTTTTTCTTTTTTTTTTCCTGACTAATAGACATTTTCTTTGAAATGCATAATTTCTTACACTACTTGAAACTAATTGGTAAATTGAGAGTTTAATCTGTTTTCCCAATATAAATAATATACATATATTTCTGTGGATTACTTTTGTTGGTTTTCAGTCCTTCTGTATAAGAGTCTGTAACAGTAAGGAAGTGTTTATACAGTGTATATATTTTACTCAAAATCATTCTCGTATATTATTTATATTACACTTAACCCTCAGTCTCTGAGGCTTTGATTCAATGATCTTTCTAAAAGCAAACAAAGAAACAAAAACTATACAACTTTCCACTTCTAAGTGATCCTATTGATCCCAAAGCACCCATTTCCTTCCTTGTTCTTCATTAACTCATTTGTGTTTTCCTTTACTCATTTCTTTATCATGTCTTTCTGTTTCACTTCCCAGCTCCATAAAAAAGTCATACTTCTTGCTTCCTTAGACTTTTTGAGATGTTGTATAAGATGCTGTATTCAAATATAAAAATAAATTCACTAGCAATGTATTTCAGCATAGAAGAAACTATTAGTCCTTCACTTAGCATTCTCCATATCCTTTCTCCTGTTCAAGAAAATAAATAAATAAATAAATAACAGAAATAAGGAAATATTGCCTAAAAATATTTTCTTTTGAAAATATTCAAGAAAAAGTAAAATGCTAAGTAAATACGCACTCTGAAAATTATTGACATAAGCATACCCTGTAAACAGGTGTGCTACTCTAAACTGAAGTCAGCCTACATTGATTCCAGTTGTACTGAGAATTTTATGACACAATAAAAATATTGAATGACATTTGACAAGATTTCCCCCTCCTTTACATTTCATCAATCATCTTTATAAAGTCTAAACCTCCAAAAAAAAGTTTTACCTCCAAATACGTAATTTTTTTCCAATGAATATTCATGAACCTGCGTTTACACATAAATATATGTAATACCCATCTTTGTTTCGTACTCTCCCTAAAAAGCGTAAAAGCATGATGATTCTTTTCTTTTTTCTTTTTTTTTTTTTTTTTTAACATAAGATACACAAAACCTTGGAGCTATACCCCCTTTATTCAAGAGTTTCATAACTGAAGATATGTACATACCACAAAAACTTTTCTGCCTTTTATTTAAGCTCTTTTCTATTATATATCATATATGACTTTGCAACGACAAGAGGCGTGATTGATTAATAGGATTTGACATGACATGTCTTGCTTAGAAAATTCAGAAAACAATGTTGCTTAGTATTAGTCTATCAGAAATGACATGTATGTCACCATGTGACTAGCTTTCCAGACAAGGCCCAGTCATAGCCTCATTTCCTTGGGCATAAAAACACTGACACTCGAGAAAAAAAGATGATGCCTGTCATGTCTTCCTCTTTTCCATAGGAACTCTTCCAAAAAGCCTCTAAGGCTTTCCTTTTCTTTTCTGTGTGACTACAAAAAGATATTTGTTCAACACATTGCTGTGAGAGACCTACTATTAGTTGAACTGAAGTCACCTTTGGAAAATGTATTTGATATTACTAATGTGGGTTTTGGTTAAGTGAGAGATTCTTGTAATTCTGAAGAAAGAAACAGAGATACATTAGTATACGTACATACACACAAATGTACATACATATGTGGTTACATCATCCTATTTGGTACACTTCATGTGTGAAAAAAACATTTTGTGAAAAAGATGATTTACAAGTAGTCCTGGACACCTAATTCCACTCAGTTATCATATTACTGCAGTTCATTTTGCAGTGGTTATAATCAGTGAGAGTGACAAACAGATGAAAATACTCAAATTTCAATGCTTTTAACCATAACCTGATAAAAATATGAATAAACAATTATTCTTTATAATATATTTAGACATTTGTATATATGTGTATACACACATATATACATATATGAACTTTTACACTTATATGGTATACACACATACTCTTCACACATACGTTTTAATGTAATTAAGTTTCCATGGAGGATTAAAAAAAAAAAAAAAAAGAAGTATTAACATTTTGTGAGAGCTTAGTTGCCTTTGGGCTATAGAAGCAGCTTTCAAAGCATTATTTTCATCCACTCAAATGTTCAGACAGAAAACAGAATGAGAGTGGCCTGCAAATACCTCCCAAGTTTGTATCTGGCATTCAGTAAAATTGCTGTGTCTTTTGTACCTTTTGGTTCTTACAGCAAAAGATATGAGAGGCTGTAAGAAAGAAGATCTATATATTGCTTCTGACTTTTAGTTCTGAATCAATATTAGGCAATGACAATAACTTTCATTCTTTTATATGAGCTGAACCCCTTTTCATGGGGATGATATGAGTTAAGATGCTTCTCTAGTAACCTTGGAAATAGCTGCTCTACTTTGCAGTATAATACATAGTAACAACAGAACTAAAAGTTGTGAAGGTCAGTTCTTCAGGCACTGATTCCTCAGGGAAACCAGAAAGTGTCCCCACTTCTCACTCTGCATATGCTACCTCTCACATCCCAAATAGTCACAAAGCATTTCATTGCCTTAGGCTATTTCAAAGTCAGAGCTGCTTCATTCTAATTAAAATATATTTATACTGGTTAATAAAAAATAGCCTTTCTACAAGAGAGTAAAATATTGTGTACAAGAAATCCCAGTAGTCCCCGCAAAAGCTATTTGCATACTGGTTCATTCACTAAATCACTCTTCTAAAGAAATCCAAAATACTCCAGCTGGGAGAGAATGTGACAGGAGGAGATGGATGATGAACACTTTTTGGATGTTCTTACAAAGGAAAGAAGAAATGTGGAGGGGACTGAAGTCCTTTAAAAGAAAAGAAAAAAAAAAAAAGGAAAAAAATGTCTAAAGGTGTGTATCACTTCTCAGACTCTCCCACTTAATTATTATATCTGTCCCTGAATACTGGAGCTCATATATATATATATGTATATATATATATATGTATTCGTATATATATATATGCATATATATATATGTATTCAAAATACTCAAAATATACTTCACTTTTATTTTATATGAATTTCAGAAGAAAACTAAGGTTTTTAGAATTGAAACTCACAAGAAAAGCATAAAACTGAATGAACAAGCAACCCTCTTCCTGAATATTTTACCTCCCTCCTTATCTTTCTTGCTTTCTGTGTTGAAAACAAAGAAAAACTATGTATCTCCATTAACCTATATTTATCAAATTTATTTATGTTGTTGTCTCTCTTCCTGACTTTTTAATATAACCTTCTTAGAAAACGCAACCATACATTTAGAGAAGGCAAATGATAAATGCTATCTTTTTTTTTTTTTTTTAATGAGAAAGTAACTTTTCAAATCCAAAGTCCATTCTTTCATCAGTCTACTCTTTAAAACATATGTATAAGAGGCTTGAAGCGTCTTGTAGGATGGGAACTTTCAGTAATTTTTAATACACATGTATTCTGTACTGACAGTCATGAGATTATAATTGAGTTCTTGGGATAAAGGAAATGAAGTCCTGTAAGGAAGTTAGGTAGTATCATGAGAAAACATGCTAGAGATGCAAAAGAAGTGACTTGAAATTAGATGAAGAAAACTGACAAAATGACAAGTTAATTTAAAAGAAAAATATAGAATGTTCTATGGTATTTTTTTTTCCTATATCAATCCCTCAAAATGCAGCCAACAGCACTGTAACAACAGTATTATATTTGTTTCGTTTTAGTACCTATGATCAATATAACAGCTAAAGAGCATATGCAAACAAAAAACAAGTTTATGAGGATACATATGCTGATATGCCATTCAAAACATTCTCCCCATCTGGATCAGAGGGATGGTGTTTACCTTCTGGGATAACAACATTTGCAATTGAGAAAAGCCAGAAAAGTTTTGTTTAACATTGAAGCACTGAAGAAAATTGAAGAATGATGAGGTTTCAGGCGGCAGACTGCTACAGACATCTGTCTTCATTTATGTAATTGGTGTTGACTAAATTGTAGACAAATGTCTAGAATACTAAAGTAGAAGAAAAACGCACACACACAAATCAAAGGTATTTTGACTTATTGTAACAAAGTAAATTTTTATAACCTCATGTGCAGAATGGGACCTTAGAAGTTAAGGTCCTTAGAAGGAAATAATCAGTCCTAAAAGTAAGTTCACCCAGTGAATTATGATGTTCCCATCACCTGAGTTCAAAACCAATGAACTTATTTTCTTCACCTTTTTCATAGATCTACTTGTATCTGTGGAGGACAACTAAACTTGTATCTGATGGACAGCTAAACACTACGGTCTCACTCACACTCCTCAAAGGAATGGGGGGAGAAAATATGATGAAAAAGGGGTCAAGGGTTGAGATAAGGACAGGGAGATCACTCACCAGTTACAGTAATGGGCAAAACAGACTCTGCATAGGGAGACTAATATAAATGTCCGTTACTAACAGACTAGAGCAGTGAGAAACTGAAAGCAAACTAAAATCACTGGTTGCAGTCAGTCCATAACATTTCAACCCTGCCACTCCTTTTTCCTCACTCCCTTCCCCTACTTCAGTGAGGAGTTCTTCCCATGGGATGCAATCCTTCCTGAATTGATCCTACGTGGACTTCCCACAGGTTACAGTTCATAAGGAACTGCTCCAGTATGCCACAGGTTGCAATCTTTCAGGAATGGACTACTCCAGCATGAGTCTTCCACAGGCTGCAGTTCCCATCAGACCACCAGCTCCACCATGGGCGTGTCTCCATAGTCTGCAGCTCCAGCCAAGACTCTGCTCCTGTGTGGGCTCTCCACAGTCTGCAGCCTCTTCCAGGCCACATCTTCCTGCTCCACAGGTGGCTCCACCACAGGCTGCATTGTGGAGATCTGCTCCGCTGTGGGACCTGTGGGCTGCAGGGGGACAGCCTGCTCCACCAGGGGCCTCTCCACAGGCTGCAGGGGAACTTTTGCACCAGCACCTGGAGCACCTTCCCCTCCTTCTTCCTTGACCTTGGTGACTGTAGGGTTGTTTCTGTCTACGTTTTCTTACTCCTTTTTCCCAGTTCCTATTGAACAGCAGAGTTTACGTTTGTTTGTTTGTGTGTGTGTGAGTGTGTGTGTGTGTGTTTGTTTTCCACTTTCTTAAAACTGCTCTCACAGAGGCACAAGAAGTGCTCAGCTTGGCCAGTGACAGGTCCATTTTCATGCTGTTTGTAACTGGCTCTTAATCTGACATGGGGCAGCTTCTGGTCTCTTCTCACAAAGGCCACCCCTGTATTCCCCCACTGCTAAAGCACTGCCATGTAAGACCAATGCACTCTCCTGAATTTACTTAAACAAAGATCGTATTTTGTATATCATAAATCATTCAACTATTATGTACTTTTACAGTAAGTATTGTATAACTTTTATACTGTTAATCTGAGGGGATTTTTTTTTTTAAAGGAATACATATAGGATAGAGAACAATCATCTTTAAACTTTATTCAAAGGTCTTGCTGCCGTTTCCCTGTTAGTGACTTAAAGCAATATGGTCTTAACTTTGTGAGAAATTATATTTTGACCATAGTGATTTTAATCTACAGTACCGCACTTGAAGTGTAATTTTGCATTTCTTATTCATTTAAGATTTGTTGACTGCTACTTACTTAGTTTAAACAAAACAGACTTTTGAGAACAGCAGACTGTCCCCAAGACCTCTTTTTAGTTCTCCAAACCAGAGGTCCAATGTATTCACCAGAAGTGTACTAGAATAAAATGGGAGAATTATAAATTCTGTAGGTAAAACAATGTTGTTATTCATGAGGAATATTGCACCCCCCAAAACAAAACAAAACAAAACAAACAAAAAACACTAAAACCTTTTTATTTTAACTTAAGTACTCTAACACCAGCATTTTTACTTGTCAGTATTTACAAAAAAATATTCATGTTTAAGAAATCACATTGTATTGCTGCATGCCAGGCTGGGTTCATTTTACTTTCATTTAATTTATTCTTGAATGTAATCCCCAAGAAAACACAAATGGTTTAATTTGAGTTTAAACAAATTCAACTGTCTTCTAGAGAGCTCCTGTGAGTTTTTTGTGCAAGCTTATTGACTTTCTGTAACTGGACTTTGGTTTCATACTGGGACCACAGGCTGATCTTTTCAACAATAAATGTGTAAGATGTTTCACAGAGATTATGAAACTCTCATTATTTTACATTTTTTCCAGACCTTATTCTACATTTTCCAGACACTTCTATTAGATAAGGAATATTTAAGTTGTGTGGTTTCAGTCAGAACAACTGAGCTTGTAAAACTATCTATCAAATTGCCTCATTTTCATTTCTAGATTTCTTAGGAAGCATTGTCTGCTACTGAAGTCTTGGGCAATTTAAAGTCTATTTTAACAACTGTTTTGGTTGTTAGCTACAAACAAGATGGTTCATTAACCAGAATTAATGTTTACTAAATGGCTGTCCTTTTAACTAGTTAGAGTTGCTTAAAGTTAGCATACAGAATCATTCCCCTATTCTCTAACTTTTTATAGATGAATATCCTTCATAAATAATTCATCTGAATTGTTCCCATTTTCAGATGAAGCCTTAGTCTCAATGAAAAATAGGAACTATGTAATTGGCTTTAAAGAGGCTGTTGAGTGGTTCTCCATGTGATACTGTTGTCTGCAAAAACAAGGTAATTAGAAATAAAGATTTGATACATTAAAGCTGAAGTGGAAGCTAGGAATGAATTTTACTTTTCTTCTCTTGCTGATGGAGAAAGTGACATACAGTACTGCACATATCAGTGTGCAATGTGCTGTCATGGGCAGGAGAACGCTGATGTGCTTCCTAGTAGGTCATGTCTTCAGTATCCCATAGAACCTGCTCAGATGTCTTGATCCTTCCTGCACCACATTCAGATACTGAGGAAAGATTTAAGGAAATTTCTGTCTTCATTCTTGTAGGAAATACGGTTTTATTTCTTGGGCATAAATGTGCATGATTGGATATGAACAAGGCCAATGTTTTCAGACTATCAGCAAATGTTTTGCCTGGAAGAGCAGCAGATACCCACAGAAAACGGTATCTTTGCTGTTAAAAAAGGCCGCTATTTTTAAGTATTTCAAAAGTGTTCTAAAAACTGCAATATTTCTAAAGAAATATTCCTAATACTGGCAGTGTTAGGAAACATACATAATCCATACATTCTTCAAACCCTGTTAAATTTAGTGAGGATCTTTTGCCTGGCGTTGCACAAAATGCTTTTTCTCTTGTTTTCGTGATTCTTTGGCTTTGTTCTGGATGATACTCAACATAGAATATTAACCTATTCATACAGGAATTATATTTAAGTGGGCCTCTGTACAGTCAATATGCCCTCTCTAGTATCTTGACCTTACTTTAATTTTCCAATACTGAATTTTAAGGAATTCTAATTGTTCATTTTCCCAATGACTTTCTATAATGATACGTGTTCAACTTGCAGTGGCATAGTTCAGACTAAATTATTTCGTGAAAACTGATAATAGTCCTTTCATAGTACAGTTCATAGTACTGAAATAAGGAGTCCTTTAATTTTTTCACTTCATATTTTCTAGTTTATTGAACACATAAATACAACTGCCAAGACCAGTAGTCTTTCATGCTTGATATGAATCTATTACCCTTTTCCTCTTAGAGAAGAAAGAGGATCACAAATGTTGTTGCTTTAAGGCATAACAACAACTTGAAAATATAATGAAAGTATTGCAATCTATTTTGCATGAGCATGAGCTGTTCTGCTGCAATGCAATACCATGAGCTGAAAACAGAATGATTTTTAGAAGAAGCTCCTGTTTTTTTATTTTATTTTTTTATTATTTATTTTGTATTGGAGTTCCCTGCTCCATTGTAGAAATAAATGCCATGCTGATGAGGCACTATTGTATTAGACTTAATTCAAAATAACACTGTTACAAACCCAGTTAGCTTTACAGGAATACTGCATTTTGTGACCGTGTAACCCTGTAAGATGGTATTGGCATGACAGGCCATAAGCTTTGGAATGCATTTGTAAGACTTTAGGCCTGAGGGTTGCCTCTCATGCTCTGTCTGAACTTTTCTTGACTTGCTTACAGTTTTGTTTTACTTTTTTTATCTGTGATAACAATTGTTCTAGATGACCATGTGCTAATTAGCCATGGGCTAATTCTTTTTAAATTTTGTTTTCTTTGTGTGATATAACCATAATTTTATATAGAAAGCAGAAGCAAGCACTTACCATATGTAGAATAGGATATTTTCAATTCTAATGTAAGGATGCAGTTTAGAGAAATAACTTCTTAGTACAATATCAAAGTCCTTGAGAAGCGGAGACAAAGGATATTAATTTGACAACTCACCCATGGTCATTTAAGCAATTGCTGATATAGATATGGACAAAATGTTTTTTAGGGATAACAAATATAACAAAGAAATAGTTTTTATAGCAAAAAAAATAGTGAATTTGGATGTAAGATGGAGCTGCAGATCAACAAAGAACAAATGTATAAAAAAGTGTGTCAGCAAATGTGTATACTGTAGCAAGGAAAATACAAGGAAAAGTCACCATAAACATCATCTTCCTCCCAGTGATTGATTCTAGATGCTCATTGTAATACTCTCAACACCACCACAATGAAATCACTGACAGACAAGCAATGGAAGAGTGAGCATGACACTGTGGAAGGGACAGAAACTAAGAAGAATGTATGCTACTATTTTAATTATATTATTACCATTATCGAGTCTTTTTCTGTATAGAATTATTTTACCTATATTTTTATTCTTTCTTTTTCTGCATAAATCTAGACTACTAACAGTCCTTGAATTAGGTTGTTAAGATTTCATTTATACTAAAAAAGAATCTTGGCTTTGTATCCATCCATTTATCCATCCATTCATCCATCCATCCATCCATCCATCCATCCATCCATCCATCCATCCATCCTTCCATCTATACATCTCTGTCTGTCTATCTATTTATCTATCTACAGTATGCTTCTGCTTTGTCCATAAACAAAGTCTTGAGCCTTCACAATTACAAAGTAAGGCAAAATAGATATGACATGATAGGTATGGAGTTTGAAGTTCCCACAACGTATCAATCCAGTCTTACTTTTGTTGACTTAGGTGATTTCTTGGAGATTGATTTATTGATATCTGAGGAAGACAAGGATTATTAGAGAGGGACTATTAAGAGGGAGCATTTCATTATGTGGCATTGCTATGTTAGCATTACAAAGCTAGAACTATATCTTACAAAATTTCATGTGCACTTAGACTTGTAAAAAGAAAAACAACTTGTTACTTATTTCAAGTTGCTAAGACATCTTCCAAAACATGAAGAAGTAAAATATTTCTGACTGGAGAGTAGAATGAATATTGGATTCTCTTCCAATCATTTAATTTTCCGGAATTAAATACTTGTTTCATGTCTTTCACTTTCCAATATTCAGGTACACAACTGGCCCTACATTACAGACAGAAGTACTTATTGAATGAATTCAGTTTGTGGAGAAATTTCTGAAAATTTCTCTTTTAATATTTTAAACTTCACTCTCTTGACTGCAAGTGTCTCAAATAAAAATGTTACTGATGACACAAAGGCATTTGGAAGATAAACTTGGAAAGTTTGACTAGAATTTTCATTAGACTCTGTAATTCAATGTGTGCTGCTCTCCTCACTTTGCCACAACTGTTAGCTAATGATGAAGAATGTCGATAGCATAATGCTTTTGCTAGTGCCTTTCTTCAATGTAAGGTTTTGTTATTTTGACAAACAAACAAACAAACATTCTACATTTGGCATTTTTCTGATATACTACTGTAATATGTCATCACTGCACCAGTCCATTGGTAATGTATGAAAGTTAATGTCATCAGCATGCCATAATTTTGATGATAACTTGCTGTAATGAATTACCAGGGCTATGTCAGCAGGTGCATACTAATTGCTAATATCACAGTGGCATGAATTTCTTAGCTGCTACACAAGGAACTTGCTGAGGATGATGTGTATGTTTACATCCAGTAGAAGGCAAATTCCTGAGAGGCAGTAATGGTATTTTACACCCTACTGCTACTGCGCTTTTACTTTGAAAATGTTCTTGTTGATATGGGGAGCAACAAAAAATTCTGCCTGACAGCTATTAAAAATGAAATGAGATGAAATGAGATGAAATGAAATGAGACGAAATGAAATGAGATGAAATAAATAAAATAAAATAAAATAAAATAAAATAAAATAAAATAAAATAAAATAAAATAATAAAATAGGTAAAATAAGATTAAAAAAAATAAAATTGTGTGCGAAGCTAAGGGTTTAATTCTTCCTTAGTGTTTACCCATTTAAGTTAAGAAATTTTATGTGTATATTGCAAAGCTGAAGCTGATTTTTAGGGCAGATTTTCATGGAAATTTGTGGTAAACAATATAACAAGGGCAAGTAGTCATAAAATGTGGCTTGAGAAGTTCAGATTACACCAGAAGAAAAAATAAAAATAACATAAAAATAAAAATAAAAACAAAAATAAAAATGGAGAGTAAGCATTCTGGAATGCAGCAGTGGAAAAGATTAGACAGAAGCCGTGTAAACTCTCTATCCCTGGAGGTTTTCCAGAAGGTGGCTAGAAAAAGCCAAAACCAAAGCTGAGTGACCTACCATTCAGATCAAACCCTCTGAGGTCAAACCAATATTTTTATGATTCTACAGGTTACTACAAATAAAAGTATTAGAATGCCTTTATCTCATCTACGTATTTTTCCTCCAACGACTTCTTCTGTCTACATCTACTTTAATATGAAAGCTGTCAAATTATCTGTAAGATAAGTTTATTAGTTGTCCATTCATTCATGAAGTGTAACTCATTATTAGGTATAATTAGGTAATTAGATAATATCTTCCTGTTGCCTTGAACTGGAATATGAATTGTTGCTACCTTCATTAAATCTTCACATAAATACTCTTTTTTTAACATGCATATCTATATAAAAATAAAATGATTGAAGTGGCATATTTTTTTTAAACTTAAAATAATCATGAAATGAACCATTACAATAAGACTGACGTAATAATTGCTGAACAGGCTTTTCAAGCAAAAGTTAAACTGTATTGCATTTCCTTTATTTTTTATTCCCAGAAATGAACACAGAAAAGTTATTTCACAGAATCACAGAACGGTTGAGGTTGGAAGGGACCTCTGGAGCTTATCTAGTCCAACCTCCTTGGTGGGGCAGGGTCACGTAGAGCCGGCTGCCCAGGACCACAGAATTCTCCTCTCAGTTATTTACAATTCTGCATTCTATAGCAGGATATAAAGAAAATAATTACAGACAACAATTGCATCTAAACTGTAATAACATGTTCTAACATGTTCAATAATAACAGCTAGACTCTTAGATTTTGGGGAGTACAATTTTTGGAGATACCTTTCTAAGAGCAATGCAAATTTCTCTCCAAATTTCACCTTCTAGAAATAGTTAGACTATGTTTGTAAATTAAAGTAAGAACACACCTTACTGAATTACAGTCCCCAAACCAATAAGACCTGTGTAGCAGTACAACATCATTAGGATTAGCTCTTCTGTTGTAACCAATAAAAAGACTAAGATAAAATGATCAACCAAAATGAACACAAAAAAGTGTTATTACAAGCAATCTCTCTCCAACATGAACATAAATATTAATAATAATAATAATAAATAAATAAAATAAAATACAAAGTAGGTCAAATGACTTTTTGGTTCCTGGCTTTGTAAATTAATTAAATTTTCTTAAATATATACAAAAAAAATCTTTTAAAAATACTTTTAACAACTATTTCTTAGAGATTTTAAATATTCAATTTGGATATTTTTGTAAATAGGGCACATCCTTTTCTGACAGAAAGCTGCTAGCAGATACATTTAAGTTAAACAAGACCAAGTGCCAGGTCCTGCACTTGGGGCACAACAACCCCAAGCAGTGCTACAGGCTGGGAGATGAGTGGTTAGAAAGCTGCCTGGCAGAGAAGGGTCTGGGAGTATTGGTTGATAGGCAGCTGAATATGAGCCAGCAGTGTGCTCAGGTGGCCAAGAAGGCCAACTGGCTTGTATAAGAAACAGTGTGGCCAGCAGGGCTAGGGAAGTGATTGCCCCCCTCTGGTGAGGCCGCACCTCGAGTACCGTATTCAGTTTTGGGCCCCTTGCTACAAGAAGGCATTGAGGTGCTCAAGCATGTGCAGAGAAGGGAAACGAAGCTGGTGAGAGGTCTGGAGAACAAGTCCTATGAGAAGCAGCTGAGGTGTTTAGTCTGGAGAAGAGGAGGCTCAGGGGCGACCTTATCACTCTCTATAGGTACCTTAAAGGAGGCTGTAGCGAGGTGGGGATTGGTCTATTCTCCCACGTGCCTGGTGACAGGACAAGGGGAATGAGCTAAAGTTGTGCCAGGGAAAGTTTAGGTTGGATATTAGGAAAAATATTTTTACCAAAAGGAATGGGCTGCACAGGGAAGTGGCTGAGTCACCATCCCTGGATGTATTTAAAAGATGTTTAGGTGTAGAGCTTAGCGATATGGTTTAGTGGAGGACTTGTTAGTGTTAGGTCATAGGTTGGACTAGGTGATCTTGGAGGTCTCTTCCAACCTAGATGATTCTGTGATTCTATGATACGTTAAAATTTTAAATGCAAACTGAACATCATCTACATATGTTCTTAGTGTATTTACAAGTAAAGAAATTGTACTCTTCTTTTTTGTTTGTTTCTTTGTTTACAATGCTGCAGTGTGTTTTGCCATTTATATGCAAAACATTTTGACAATTTTTAACATTTACACTTATGGGTAAGATGGCCAGACATCATCAGTTTTCCAACCATTTAAATAGTCTACAGTTACACAGTCTCTCTTTAGCTTCTGCAAGAAATGTTCAGATTAAATTTTGATAATGTTCATGTCTACTTTTATTTCTTAACTCTCATAAATGAATGTTTTCTGGGGCAGATAAGCAACCAATAGATGTTATTTCCCTTACAGTGTTGTTTTTGTTCATATGGCTGGTCATAGAGCTAAGTTAGAAACTACTGTCACTACTACCTTGCCAAACAAACACAGAAAGCAATGTCCTTCCACTCACCAAGGAAGAAATCATCAGGAAATCATAAAAAAAAAAAAAATCCCTGGGAGGTCTAGGGTAACTTTATCTGGTTCTAAATGGTGTGAGACAATCATCTATGACCTAAAAACTATGTTGCTTAAAATAAGTTATGGAAGAAGCCGGAAGAGCCATGATCACACAGGTGTACAGATATATAGAGGAAAGATCATTCAACTCAACAAAGAAAATGAAATATCTTATTCTTACTATGTACAGGCTCCATACTCTATCACAGTGTGGTGATTTTACTTGGGTGGGCAGCCGAGTTCCACCATCGCCGCTCTCTCACTCCACCTCCCCAAAGAGGGAGGGGCAGAAAATACGATGCAAAGGGCTCAAGGGTTGAGATGAGGACAGGGAGACCGCACAAAAGTTATCGTGATGGGCAAAACAGACTCAGCATAGGGAGACAGTAAGATTTATTGCCTATTATTAACAAGCTAGACAAGTGAGAAAGAAAGGAAAGAAACAAAAAAACACCTTCTCCCCATCCACCCACTTCCACCTCCTCCCCCTGAGCGGTGCAGGGGAACAGGGGAATGGGGGTTATGGTCAGTCTATAGCACTTCATCTCCACCTTTCCTTCTCAGTCACTTTCTTCCCCTGCGCTGTGGGGTCCCTCCCACAGGATGCAGTCCTTCCTGAACTGATCCTACATGGGATTCCCTCAGGCAGCAGCTCTTCAAGAACTGCTCCAGATATGGGTCCGTACCACGGGGTCCATCCCTCAGGAGCACACTGCTCCAATCTGGGTCCCCCACGGGCAGCAGCTCCTGCCAGGTCACCTGCTCCTGCATGGGCTCCTCCCCATGGGCTACAGGTCTGGCCCGGAATCTGCTCTGGTGGGGGTCCTCCACAGGCTGCAGCCTCCATCGATGCAGGTCCACCTGCTCCACCGTGGTCTCCTCCACGGGCTGCAGCGTGGAACCCTGCTCCGCTGTGGTACTCTATGGGCTGCAAGGGGAGAACCTGCTTCACCATGGTCCTCACCGCAGGCTGTAGGGGAAATTCTGCTCCAGCGCCTGGAACACCTCTCCTCCTCCTTCTTCACTGACCTTGGTGCCTGCAAGGCTGTTTCTCACTCCTCTCACTCTCCCAGCTGCTGTGCAGCAGCAGTTCTGTTTTCCCTTTCTTAAATATGCTCTCACAGAGGCGCAAACAACATCGCTTATTGGCTCGGCTCTGGCCAGCAGTTAGGCCCTAATTTAACATGGGGCAACTTCTGTATTCTTCTCACAGAAGCCATTCCTATGGCCCCCCACTACCAAAATCTTGCCATGTAAACCCGCTACACACAGCTGCAGGCAGGCAGCTCTCCCACCAAATTTTTGTACATCCAGACTGCAAGAGACAGTTATTACAAGTGTCGATCAGAGCTGAAGCACTTCTAAAAAAAATAACAATAATAAATATATATATATATATATATGTTCCCTTTTTTCCCTCTTAAGTTTTCTATTCATGAGTTTTTATCCATTAATTTAGTACAGGTGCTGTGTACTTAATATGCCTCTCCAATTGTGCATGTAGTCTCACATATTTATGAACTTCATGAACAAGAGGGATCGACAGTGCTCTTTGGGTTAATATAGTTGCTTATACTACTCAGAAATTTCTATCACTCTGAAAAAGAAATGTAATAATAATTTACTAGTCATGTTTATGACTAATTAGGTAACACACTACTTGTTATTTACCTTAGCATTTATATATATATATATATATATTCAGTGAAATTTATAAATGGGAAACCAATCATAATTTCTTAAATGCTACAAAAATTTATCTTTGAATCACAAAAGTTTAAACCAACAAATAAAAAGTAAGCCTTGAAGAGCCATTCCTGTGAAAAAGCTAATAAATGCTGCTAATGTAATGCAAACACTTTTTTTTTCTAAGTTATTTGACGTTTTATGATTTCCAAATCAAGTCTTGATTGTTTGACACAAACTTTTATTTTTTCCTTTGGACTTGAAAAAAAACTCTGATATACTATTTAGGTATCCATTTATTATGGATGCATTTGTGCAAAGGAGAACTGAAAGCGCATATAGTTTCGCACTTACATAGTAGGTGCAAGGGTAAAAGTTAATTAAACTGTATTGCTTAGAACATTTAGAAATAGATCTTTTTGTTCATCTCTATAACTTTTCCTAATTTAGTGAAATGCTATAAAGTAAGGTCTTCCTCTGGGAATCTCAAAGCATGAAGAGAAATTATGTCTACTCAGGGTGTTCACTTAATGGTAGAATTTAGCTTTTAAAATCAAGAACAAGTTGTAAACCTTAAAATACTCTCAAGGCTGAGAAAAGTTTTTTGTTTTTGTTTGTTTTTGGTAAATGAAGGAACACTGGGATTCAAATACCTATCAGACTTCACAGCAGACATGCAAGCATAGCTGAATTTCAGCCATTACTATTTGCATTTTGTGGATTTTGTCTGAAATGCTGGCACCTAAAAAATATGACCATTTTCCTGGTTGTTTTCACACAGTTGCTCACAGTTATTACTGTAAATGGAATAACAATTCATTTACAAGTGAACCATAAGTGGTAAACAGATTGTTGGTACAGGACCTGTAGTTGGCCAGTTAGTTTCAAATCTAAGAATATTAGCCAGAAATGGAAAGCTGAATTTCTAGTTAGATTTTTACTTATGTGGCTCAATCATTGGAGAGATTTGCTAAAATGGAAAAATTTACCTACTGCTAATAATTTACTTGGGGACTTTTTTCAAAGCTTTCCAATGC
Source organism: Anser anser (assembly GCF_964211835.1). Taxonomy (NCBI): domain Eukaryota; kingdom Metazoa; phylum Chordata; class Aves; order Anseriformes; family Anatidae; genus Anser; species Anser anser. The sequence continues at coordinate 17,526,883 of NC_139721.1, read as the reverse complement.
TGTTACTGTTTATGATTTATTTTTTTTTTTCCACTGCAACAAACTCAGATCAGACTCATTCATGAGGGCTACTGGGCTACTATTTTTTTCTGTATTTTTCTTTTTCCTTTCTGAATCTAATAAGAGCTTTTATGGATAACCATTAGAAAAACAATATTAAAATCATTCAAGAGCTAAATTCTGAACCCACCAAGTTCAATAGGAAGTAAAGAATAGATTCCAGTGAAGGCATCTTCTCAACACAGGGGGGGGAAAAAGTAGAGGAAGAAAACTCAAATTCTGTTTTTTTGTTTTGTTCTGTTTTGTTTTTTAATTGTCCTTTACTCCAGTGCTTGTTCATGAGGTTCAGATGCATTTATAATACTTATTATTATATGTTAATATTAAATGAAACAACAACATATATATATATTTGTATATATTTGTATATATAAAGGTTGATTGTTACATAATTGAACCAAACCCAAAAATTGTTTAATTCAGTGTGGTACCAGGATAATGTTGGATTTATTTTTTATTTTTATTTTTATTTTTTAAAGATTAGGTTAGATTTGGGAAAAAAAAAAAAAGTTGTGGTTTAGATTTGGGTTATTCTTCAAATGGAATGGAATATTCTAGGGTGTTTGGTCAGTTATTGGTTTTCACAAAGTGTAAACAAAACAGTAACTTAATAAATTTTATATATTTCTCTAGAAAGTTTTAACGGAGGAAGGCAATCATTAGAGAAAAGAAATTGCAAACGGCATAGTTCATAAAATTTGAATTTGAGAAGGTCAGCTAATTCTAGCTGAATTGTCAAACCTATATTTGTAGAGTACTGAATTATTATTTTTCTTTCAGAACAAACACATCTTCTCCACAGGACAAGGTAAAGCAAAAGAAGATTCCAAGATATCTCATAAAGAGTTTTTTTTTCCAGAATGAGTTCTCTCTGTTTCCCATTTATTAGACACTGTTTCCCATTTATTAGCTGAAGAAGGTCCTTGAAATAGCTTCTTTCCTTTGTAGAATCTAATTCTATAAATTTGTAACTTCTGAGAACTAAATTTCATAGAAACATTGCAAGCATTAAACATACATCATCTTCCTGTATCAAGTAAACCTGTTTTTCCTCCAGGGACCTTACTGCATACTACAGTCTGGGATTGTTTATTGTCAGGAGAGCATGTTAGATCATTGAATTGAAAAGGTGGAAGGAGGTAATTGATACTTCTCAGCAGGGCTCTAGGCTGAATGATACCATCCTGAAACATACAATCATAGAATAGTTTGGCTTAGAAGGGACCTTTAAAGATCATCTTGTTCCAACACCCTGCCATTGGCCGGGATACCACCCACTAGATCAAGTTACTCAAAGCCCAAAGACAGGTATTCAGGGATCTGTTATCTGTCACAAGCACTTTCCTACTACTTTGGTCACCCTTGTTATACCCATCTCTCAGGGAAATAAGAGTCCTTGCCTGTTCTTCCTTTCTGGAATATACAAGTATATGGATTTACACATGCACTGTGATATAGATACACACATACTGAATACAGTAGTAGTTGCCCCTGATGTTTTCCCAGTTGCATGGCTCTCAAGGGCATTTCTTACTAACAGCCTGAATTCATTGGTAGTTCTTATGGAAGTGACAAGGAACTGGCCCATAAACATATGGAATATTCTGGTTTATTCCTGCAGAGAAGATGCTTTTGACTGCAAATGAAGCAATCATGTACTTGGCACAAACCTGAAAACAACAAGTATGAAAGTCCCCAGTTGACACAAATAAGACAAATGGCCTTTTCACAAAAGAAGAAAAACACTTTATGTCATTGATATCATACTCAGTTAAATACAGTTATACTAATACATAAAGACAGAAGACCAAATTGATCTGTTTAGGACACATATTTCTACATAAATCTTAAAATCAGTAACAAAGAGGCTCCTGTTTTTAGCTATGAATTTGCAGCTACAAGATGCTAATTTACTGTATTTTATGTTTACAATTATCAGATTTGGTACCGACAGAGCAATAGAATTCATTTGCTTGTGAAGAAAGGTTAACTGCCTTTTTAACCGAAGTATAAATGTATATTATCCTCAGAGCTATATTATAAATCTGATAGGTTAAAAAATAAAAAAATAAAACTTTTTTGTTTAGGGTTTCTTATTCTCGGTTTTAGATAAGCCATGATTTTGATTACAAGTGTCCTGGTTTCATCTGAGATAATTTTCTTATACTCCAGATTTTGAGTTGAAAAGAGAGAGAACAACAAGAAATAAGTTGTTCGGCTGCCATCACTGTGCCATCAGAAAAGTCACTAATCCCCTTATTTTGTGTGAAAACCCTCTATTGTATTTTTTGCACCATTTTCTCTCTGTTTATCTTAAGATCTCACTCACATCTCAGAATCTCACTCTATCACAAGGTCTGTTTCAATTATAAGGAAAAGTACAATCTTTGACCCAATGTTTTTCCAAGAATTTTTTACATATAAGTAGTAATTAAGGATAACAGGTCATATAAGGGAAGCAGGTGTATAAGCCAAACAAATCTGGCATCTGAAGAAATATTCATTAGGGACAAGTACTGCCTCTTCAGAAATTCTGTCTCATTAAGGGATAATCAGGAATGCATCAATAAAGTGACATAACTGATTACTTGTGCATCTGTCTCAATAATTTTTGTGCTGCTTAGGTCTGCCAGCAGCAGCAAGAGGGAACAAATTGCCACTGCATTATAATGTTAGATTGATATTAGTCAAGTTACAATTGATGATTTCGTGTTAATTTAAATGGTAAGATCTTATAAAGTTTCCAAAGCAGATACAGTTGAACTTGATGTACAGATGATTGCTGCTGACACAAAAATGTCTATAAAGGTCATTAAAAGCCTAAAATTTGAATTCTATTGAAGAATATCATTATAATTTGCATGATTAATATTAAAGGATGGCTGTCGTATAAGCAGGTTTCTAAAAACAGCATCTACTTAGACTTGCATAGCAATACTTATGTATATTTAAATGCAAGGATATGTGTTGGGACAAATTTAAAAGCTATAATTTATTTTAAAAATATTTAAAAAATCAGAATTGTTGAACTTCACTTTAATTGTAATCTTGTTATTTTTGACATGTACCATAAAAAAAAAAAAAAAAAAAGGTGTTGTTTCTGAGTGAGACATTGGTTTCAAGTTACATGCAAAAAGGAAGGGAAGGAAAAGTTGCAAGAGCCTATTCTCTTCAAATGGTATATGAGTGAAAAAAAAAAAAAAAACGCTAATAAATAGCAGTTTTTCTCAAAAAAAAAGGTGCCTTAATTGGGTTCAAGGAAGTTAAAAGATTATGTAAAACCTCTAAGCAATCTATGATAAATCACTAGAATTTTGCATAAAGAAAGCTTCCTTTTAGTTTCACTAAAAGATCAGAATCCAGCCCACTTCACATACAGGCCTAAAATAGTGAGGATAACTTGTCTGGTTATTGGTTTTATTCTCTTCCATCATGGAATTTTTCATCAAATTCCACCTGTGCAAAACTAGTGTTCGTGCATGCAGAAACAGAAATACACATTCTCAGTTGATTTTTTTTTTTTTTCGGAATTTTCAAACTATCAAATTATTAAATGACATACCTTACCTCCATGTATTTGTATTCTTCTGCTTTGTAATTAAATCTCTGACCTGACCTAAAATCCTGTGACTTCTGCCTTTTCCTGCTACAGACTTTCAGTGTATCTTTGAGCTGAATATACAGCCTCAAAGCCTCAAAGAGAGGTAGATGTTAAAATTCAACTGACTTTGAAGCTTAGGAAAATTGTCATTCATTGAAGAAATCACTGAAAGTTTCTTTATTAGTCATAATTCTTTGCTTTAATAGGACAAAAAAAAAAAAAAAACAGCATTTGAAAAGAACAGCTATGGGGCTGAGTTATTTGGTGTCAGAGTTCTGAGATTTTAAATACTATTATTAATAAAATTTAAGGTAATTTGGAGGTAGTGTATATTTTTAAAAGCAGAGTCTGGACTTCATGTGAGAATGGGGCCTTTAGGAAAACCCATCAATTTTCATCAATCTTCATTTATGATAGCACTGTTAGAGTTAATAGTCATAACAGTAAGAGAAAAGAACTCTTGGATTGCTCAGACAGATTTGATGGTTACAAGCTGCAGTCAGTGCAGTCACCTGTGTTGTTTAGTGGCAGCCATATATTATTCAAAATAATTGTTTAAACACAGCCTGTAATTCAAAGAACACACCAAACAGTGGTAGACATTGCTAGGACAGTATTTTCTGTCTAGATGACTAGAAATAGAAAGAAGCTTGAAAAAGCTTGGTAGATCCAAATGTTTTGCTGTAAAGGGTCCAGATTCCCTGATTTTTCCTGAGCTCTAGGACTTTGTGAAGCTTATCTAATCAACATGCAATATTCACAAGCTTAAACCTAGATTATTCTAAATGCTAAGAAAACTTTTTTTTTTCCCAAACAGTAAAGCATCCTTCATAACTGTCACATTCTATCACAGTGTCATTGAACTACCTATCAAAGGAGTTGAATTTATTCTAGATTCTTATCAGATAGGACTCACCTTAAATCACTCCTAAGATTTGCCATGTCACACAGAGCACAAGCAAGTGAAAGGGGTTATTACACAATACACTTCCATTAGCAGACAGCTCAGTGAAAGATTGGGAAATATCCATCTTCTAGTATGTTTTAAATTACATATCCTTGTTCTGTGTGCTTTCTAATAATAGTAAAATTGGTACCCTTCCCCTAACACACAGACAGAAAGAACTCATTTAATCTCACATCGGGCATTTTAGTTGTTCAGAACATAATCAGGAATATCAATTTTCTAAATGAACAAACAAACAAGGAAAAGTTTCATATTGTAGCACAACAGAAGCAGAAAGTCCAGGTATGGATAATTCAGATAATAAAGACAATACACTCTAATAAAGACAAATACACTTCTGCAAATTAAAACTGATTTCCTTCAGTGTTGTAACTCTTGTCGAGTTCCCACATTAGTCTTCTAACAGACTGATGTATGAGGTCCAATTTCCAGATTTGCTGTTATGTTGTAACACAAGTTTTTCTCTATGGATGTTTCTGGCATGTTTTCTGAGCCCTTCTGTTTGTTACCCCTTCATAGTTAAAGGAGTCATAAATTTGCAAACATTCCACATGATGTCTTTGTCAATATCTCAATATCTAAAGAAAAAAATAATAAAATAAAATAAAATAAAATAAAATAAAATAAAATAAAATAAAATAAAATATAAAATAAAATAAAATAAAATAAAATAAAATAAAATAAAATAAAATAAAATAAAATAAAATAAAATAAAATAAAATAAAATAAAATAAAATAAAATAAAATAAAATCAGCAGATCAGCAGGGCGAAAATGGTCCTGGAGAACACTGTGTTTGTCTAGTCTTTAAGGGACCAAATACAGCCAATGCCTTTTCAATGGAAGACATGCAATGGGGGAAGCTTGAATGGTCTCATCCACACATGGAGCCAAGTTGTCTAGTCTGGGCTTCTGACCCCAGAAGCTATGACATTCCTTGGTGCCACAGGATGGCAATAACAGTAATACCTCTGGCATGAATTAGAATATAGAAGAGATACACATGAAAATGAGTAAGTGCAAATATTGCAAGACTTATGTGAAAGAGTGAGGGAAAAAAACAGGGCCATAGGAGTGAGGCAAGTAGAGGGTCTGAAAGGTGATAAGAGATCAATATGCATGATACCTTTAACTAAAGCCACACAGACTGTTAATGAACTGCTTCTATCTCTAGCCCAGTCCACAAATGAATCAGAATCACCAGAACCGTGTCTATACTTAGTGACATTATATGAAGTATGCTGAAAGTAGAAGAGTATGGAATTATACTTGAAAGGAGATTGAAAAGAAAAACAAATGTATGTGTGTGTGTTTTTTTATAGCTTCAACTGGTTCTCCTTCTCTGTGCTTTTAATTGATAATTAAACTATGACAATTGTTTAATTATTGTCATGTGTATTGCCAAATGGTACTTATGTACCATAACAGTAATATTTTCATATGTTATCTATTGATTAGCAGATTTCAAATATCTTGTCAAATATGTGCATTACTTAACAAGTATAAGAATTATCACATTTTTCAGATGGGTCAACTAGGCTGTAAAAAGGTTTTCAAACTATGAAGAGTAATGAGAAGTTTGAGATATTTAACCTGTTTTGTTAATCTAAGAGAAGTCTAAGAGATAACATCATGATCACAAACCTGTCAATAGGGGGTATGAAAATTTATGAATTAAAAGTTCTTCATTTGGGAGACAAAGTTATAACAGTATCCCATGACTTCAAATAAAGTTGAAGAAATTCAGACTAAGCATGATTTCAGCTGACTTTTCTGAGCCATTGAAACAAGAGCTCAAGAATTCTGGTGGCTTCTATGATGTTGGGAACATTTATAGCAAGACTGAATGTTTAGCTAAAGTATGCTTTAGTTTAGCACCAGCTGTAGGACTGACAAATTGAATCAGGAAACTCATTAGTCGTCAGTTATGTCAGAGGTCAAACTGCAAGATTATAGCAGTTGCTTTGTGTCTAGAGACTCTGAATGATGTGACAACAACAACAACAACAAAGTGTCTGCTTCACTGCAGCTTTCCACAGTGCTCAAGAGCAGTGAACCTGTTGTTACTCTTTAGTAAGATCGGGATTTGTATATGCTATTCAGTCTCACATTGACATATATAACAGTGTATGCCAATAATAATAATAATAATAAATCGTTTTTTTCTAGTGCTTTTTCCCTTTGTTCAGTCCAAGAGATCCTCTTCAGGCAGTTTGACCTTCTACACAGGCAGAAAGCCTTTTCACAAAGTAAAATTTATGTAACATAAGTGTTTACTGATTAACATTTATTAATGAAGTTGTATTAATTTTAAACAACAGGCATAACATTTCTAATTGTATTTCTTATGTTTACTTTAAATACATTCAAGGTCTAAGAGAAAATGTCTGTCTCTGCAGATTAATTATTCCTGAACCATCTTGTTGGATTCTTTAACTAAGACTAACTTATAACTGACATCATGGAATTTATTTCATTTTTAGTACAAAAGGATTTTGGTGCTGGTTTCATAAGCTGTACACTTACAGGTAACTCTTTTGACTGTTCCACTCTGTACCTGATTTTAGGATCCTCTACCACACTGCTCAGTTTGAAAGTCTAGGATATTAAGAGAGATTCTGAACTACTTAAGTACATTTTTACTGACCATTTCAATACCTTATAATTAATATTGTCAAGGAACCAAAGTATCTGAATACTGGGGGAATGCTTGAAGCAAGATTAATCAGCTATCAATAATCATATGAATTATTTCTTCTTTCATTTGCAACTAAATTACTGTGTGTCAGGCAGACATTTATGGCATGGGTCCCAGTCCAGATATGTTGGTCTTTGCTCTGGAAGAAATCCAGGAGTAATTCAGGGACAACATTCAATCTTCAGTCTTCAAGAAAAATACTGCCATCATTCAGCAGTGACTAATCTTAATTTTTAATTAAAGAAGGAGTTAGTGATCTTGAAGGGTGTGATATCCAGTACTTTACAACGCTGACATTAATCGTACAACAGCTCACTAATGGAGGAGCACACAGCAGAAAAATAGCTCTACATGCCCTCTCCTTCCTTCCCCTCTCAACCTTGTTCTGACATTTTTTTCATGTATATTCCCTATGAAAAAGCTTCTTATCTCCAAATATTTAATTCTATCTTTTGTAGATTGTATAATACAAAAAAAAAAAATCTCAGGTCAGTCTTCAGAATGATGGAGATACATTCAACATAACTCCATTTTCTGTCATGTGCTCATTGCTGTAAGAACCACATAAATATATGGGACATAGGCATCATATTCCATATACTCCACATTCAATTTTAATAAATATTAAATAATAAAATATTAAAATATTAATGTGCATAAAATGTATCTTTTTGTTGTTGTAGTTGTTTGAAAGGGTACCACGAAAATTCTTTGTTATTTTCTTTCAATTTAAGTATTCAAACTATAGTCTATGAACTGTTGTCACTTTTTGCAGATGTGAATGTGAATGCAGTACTAGCTCATTATTACAAAGCTGCTCTCACAGTTTCTGAGGTGAAATAAACAAAACAATTAACAAAGAAAGTCCATGCTTTTCCACAGATTAATTTCATTTTTTTACAAGAGATGACCGTTCATATTTCCTGTGGATTGGACTCAGTGTAAAGGTTAATTTGTAGAAAAATTTTTTATAGTTAGAACTTTGGACTAACACTAGGATAGTTAAGCAGCGGACTAGACTACTTTTGCCACCTGCATCCGTGGAGGTTATTGTTAATACTTAGGCAGATATTTGCTGGAATTTAGGATATAAGGCTTCACTGTGACTTGAAGGTCATAGTGTGACCAATCCCTGCTCTTTATTGCTGTTTTCTCTTATGCTGCTTATTTTCTGTCATTAAAAAAGATTGGAATTTCTGTTGGACTCAACAGCTGTATCCAAGGATTAAGGGAAAATTAATGTTGCATTTTGGAACTCCATCATAGACATCAAAGTGAATCTTCTATTACTGTCCAGATAAACAATAGCAATTATAGCTTAAAAAGACAAATAATAGTTATTTACCATAAACTGAGAAACCAGCAAGGTGTTTCTTAACTGTACTGATGAAAGAGGAAACTGTATTAGCTTGTGAAATGCTTTGCTACTTTGACAATAAATCATTAACAAGAAAAGACCATAAGTGAACCAAGTTCTGATGTCATTTGCAAATGGCAGCAATGAAGTGGAAAATTGTTATACTATGGAGAAGAATGCATTCTAGCAGTATAATAAATCATTTACCGAATACTACCACAGTTTAAATTAAATTCATTTATAATTAAGTTTAAAGGAACTTTGAATGTATTATTTGATTTCAAAGAGAAAGTTGTCTGATATAACTCCTCATAACTGTAATCCCACTGCATATTTGCTTAGAAGAAAATACTATGGATATCATTTTAAAAGATCCTATATATGTAACAATGTAATCCTTGTTACAGAAATGAATAATTCTAAGAATTATTTTCTTAAATATTGCTCACAAGTAAAACAGTTAATATTAAAATGCATACAAATTTAAACTAGGATGAAGTAGCATTTGAAATTTTATTATTTTGATCAATTTTTTACTACATGCTATTTGCACTACATAACCAATGAAATAAAGCAAGGAAAATTATGTTCTGTCACAAAAGCAGAATCAAATGATATAACAGATTCACTTGACCTTCAGATGGTAATTATGGATTCTATAGCGAATAAGACAAAAGAGAAAAATTGTAATGTCAGCACTGAATAACAAGCAGTTCCTAGAATAAAATGTGGAAATTATATGTATTTAAAATTTAGGGCAGCGTCTTTGATAAAAGTAATATTGCTGAGAAGCTTTAAGGACTTTCCAACTTCACTAAAATCAAAATAGGTAAATAAATTGGTATTCTCCCTATCATGTATTTGAAGATGTGAATAGGAAAGTTTCCAAACTGTATGACTAAGGGACTCCTGGTTAAACTGAACAACCATCAGTGCAATTCTTCATGAAATCATAAAGATATTTCCTGGTTTGAATGCATGTTAATGTGGAGCTATAATTTGCAATTAGATTTGTTTTACTCAGTGACATTTTGTTAAAATGTATCACAATAACCATAAATTTGCATATCACTTTTAATTCCCTTAACACTGTTCATAAATATCATGTATAGTCAATATATGTACATAATAGATATACAAACCCATCTGGAATGTAAAAAGAGCTGTATTTCAAGAATGAACATTGCATTTTTGTTTACTTACAAAGACAATAAATATTGAAAACCGTAAGCATAGCTTTTCATAACACGCTTATTTTTCTTGAAAAATAGGCAATTCCTGAACACGCATTTTAAATATTTTCATGGGAGTTTTATCATCCAATTTTCACTTTATGAAGACTGAAGATAGTATTCTTATATTTCTCAAAATAATACATCATATTTTAATGTTTCCTGTTTTAAATTGATTAGAATATCCTTTTGTATACTTTGCTGATACATTTGACATTATCAGGTGCAAATGTTTAGTAGTTCACAGCTTCACCAAGTATGATAAATTAGCAATTCTGTAGACATAAACTTTGTTTCCTTAGATTAAAAGAAATCAAAACCACCACCCCCAAATTACTATCTTTCTTTCTGTACATCCATTTTCTCAACAGTAAAACATTTTATATGTTGTTTTCCCATCTACTGTATTGAGATAGATGACAGAACTTAATATTAAACCACAGGCATCCAAAACATTTATAGCTTAAACCTTTTGGACTGTACTTACAGATCTGTACAGGTCTGTACTACAAATTAAAATTCTGAGGAAAAAAAAAATCAAAAGACCTGCAGTTAGAAGTAATTTGCCTGAATACATGTAACAAAAATTAATTAGTTTCTAATATTTCATCCAAAAGTCTAACAGTATTCTTGTTGCATTAAGCATATGCTGTATTTCCCTCTACTCAGTATTGGTCAGTCTGCACATGGAGTGCTGTGTCCAGTTCTGGAGTCCCCAGTATGAGACATGGACCTGCTGGAAAGAATCCAACGTAGGGCCACCAAGATGACAAATGACTGGGGCATCTCTCCTATAAGGTGAGCCTGCTAGATCTGGACCTGTTCAGCCTGGAGGAGGCTCAATGAAAATCTTATCAATGTGTATAAATACCTGAAGGGAGAGTACAAAGAAGATGCAGCCAGGCTCTTTTCAGTGGTGCCCAGCGCCAGGATAAGAGGCAATGGGCACAAACTGGAACATGGGAAAAAAACTGGAGCACTGGAATAAATTTCCCAGAGGTTGTGGAGTCTACCTCTTTGGAGATCTACAAAAGGCACCTGGTCATGGTCTTGGGGAACCTGTTCTAAGTGTCCTTGCTTGAGCAAGGGAGTTGGACCAGATGGACTCCAGAGGTCCATTCAACTATTCTGTGATTCTATCATTCTGTAAAATGTTTAAATTTTGATCAGTCACTAAGGTCTATAATTCTGCAATGATTAGGCCAATTAAGTTATTTCTAATCAGTGCACTGAACTACAGCATCAGTTTCTGTGGTTTTGGCCATTATAACCTGTTTAAAAGCTAAGGGGAAGACTGTGGTATAAAGTTATTGCATCAGTAGCAGAAATATATGTGTAACATAAAAGAGAAGCTGCTTGCCCCATGTTCCACAGTGGTTCAGTGTGAGCTACCTACAGTCTAGAAGCCACAGAGACATTTTGAGAGATATCTGCACAGTCAGCTGTAATAACCCAGTCCTACCACTAACAAAGCTATACAGTTAAGTATCTTCTGAGCAGAAACTGGTATGTATCTGTCTGACTGGGCTCAGGACACACCTCCTCTCTTTTTACATTCATCTGTGAGGAATCAGCTGGTCGTTGGACTCTTCTGTGCCCTTGTTTATCGTCTCCCAGCTATTTAGACAGTAAACTGGTAACTATTGGTTCGTACTGTGTACGACATTTAGCATAATGGATCCCAATTTAGCTTAGAGCCTCTTCACACTCCTGTAATTCTTTCTGCTACTAACATTTGGCAGGATAGGGTTTATTTTGTCTGTGATGTGAATTCTGAATGCTCCTCTGAACTGCTGCTGAAAGGCTGCATAACATCATTCAGGTATGTGTTGGGACAGCACAGTTATTGAAAACTCATTTTTCACACTTTTTTCTTATCTAGTCCAATTATCAAACAGGGTGAAATCTATAAGAGTTAGACTTTAGTCATTATTCTATGTAAACCTTAATTCCTCAGTTTCCTGACTCTGATAATGATTATTGCAAAATCAGTGGGAGAGCAGTAACGAGGACACTGTCCAAAGAACAAAGTCATCCTGTCTTCACCAGATGCTGGATGGGCTTATTACTACCTCTGCTAAGCCACAAACATATCACTGTAAATTTTGTGTTTTGAATGTTTCTGATCTTTAGTCATTGGATTTTTATTTATTTATTTTTTTAAACTGATCTTCACTTTTGTCTTTAAATATGTGCAAGCCTTATGGCTTTTATTTTTCTTGACTATAACACCAATAACAAATAGAAATATTTTGACTTTTCTTATTTCCCACAAAACTACCACTACCACCACCACCACCACCTGTTACTACTACTACTAATAATAACAATAATAATACAATGGTAATAGAAGCAAATATATATATATATATTGTTTCATTTCAAGCATGCTTCCTTTGATCTTTTCAAATTATTTTGTAGCAACTCCCTTGTTTGTTTATGTGTTTGTTTTAAATAACTTCCAGCAAATGTTTCTATTCTTTTGTAGGCAAATCTTATGCAAATCATGAAAATAAATATAGCTTTATGAAGTCTTGCTTATTGAATCCTTTCCAGTTACTATGGCACAGATGTGTCCTTTCTTGCCTACAGCAGCGACTTGAAGAAAATAGTTGCATATTTAAAGTAGCTTCCAGGTCCTAAGTCAAAATCTAGATGATTCATCTTTCTTACAAGAAAACAAAAACAATTGTATTAAATATTCACAAAATGTAAACACAATATTTTACAAGGATAGATGCCAAACCAACAAATGTGTCAAACAAGGTATCTCAGAAGAATCAACATAAACTTTTAAAAAACGTAAACACCCTCATAATATAAGTTTCTTTTTTATCACTGTATAATGTTTAAGGAATCTGACTCTGTTAGGGGAACAAAGAATCTTTTCTTTAGCTCAGCCTGAATTATATTAATATTAAAATACATTACTTGTCTACAGAAATCTGCATTTGATTTTCCAGGAACAATTTAATAATTGCTGCAATTATTTTAAAGGGATTAATTTACATTCTTATGTAGAACCTATGTATGTTAGCACTTTGAAATTTAAACTGCAATCTGTTTTTTCTGTTGTTGTTGTTGTTGTTTTTCTTTTTCTTTTTCCCCAAATTAGCTACATAGTCGATGCAGAAGATGATAAAGACCAATAACATCATTCAAGTCAAAGAAAGCATATCTTAAACCTACCATGACTGGCTTAATTTCAGAGCATGATTACTGCATTTTCATACACATATTTAATGAAAAAAAAAATCTGGTTAAAATAAATTTATGAATAAAAAAATTAATTTAGTACCATTACAGATAATATGTAAGTTTATGTAGCACAAAAGGAAATTTATTGTGGAGTCCCCACTGCTAGTTACTCTTGCTTTGTCACAGCCCTGCAGTTGTGGTTTTTTGTTTGTTTGTTTGTTTTTTCCTTTCTTTCTTTTATTCACCTCTCCACATGGTCCACAACCCTTTTCTCAAGTATTTTTCTTTCCAGCCATACATTTGCAGGATATATAGCTAAGGCATACAGTAAGGAATACAGTGCAAAATAAAGAATAGTATGAGTTTTGAGTTACCTAAGTGCACAAGTTATTCAGGGTTCAGTATATGCAAAGACTTATTTTCAAGGAAAAAAAGTATTTTATTAAATATGTGCATTTATATTTGATATAATTACACGCAAACAAATCACATACTTGCATCTTATCCTTAATGAACAGACACCTTTCTTACATTAAAAGAAGACGAATTTATAGTGTTTTGTTTTGTTTTGTTTTGTGTTTTTTTTTTTTCTTACTCTTCCTTAAAATACACAGACCACTTCAGTGTTCATCCAGGTGTTCATCATGACTTTATGCACAAGCTTCAACTTTTCCTCTAGTTGTTCTTTCTGATTAAGACAGAAAACATCATGAAAAATAATGCAATCCAGATTTTCCTCCTTGGTTAAATTACATAGTGTCTTCTGGATTACTTAAATTAATTTGCACACAAATCATACCTGAAATACATTTTACTTCTCAGATTTATTTTTAGTGTCATATTTGTTCTGGCAATATATTGTCATTATTTTTATTATTATTATTATATTTTCTATGTAAGATAGACTGTCTACATATATGAATAGCAATATAGGCATGTCTGTGTGTTTATGTGCATATATACACACACATAAACATACTTATATATATTCTATTTAAGGTTACATACACTTAAACTGGGATTTTATTTTTTTTTTCTCAGTCCTTTAAACTTTTCTTCAAACCCATCTTTTCATGTTGTATTTGCTACATTTATAACCAGAAATAGGAGAATGTCCCTTGATTGCACATTAAATCAAAACTAGCTCTTTTTTTTTTTTAATTTATTTCATTATTTTTTTTAATAGCAAATTAGTATGGAATAAATTGTTACACTTAAAAATAAAAATAAGAGAATTCATGATAATAATTACCAATTTATTTGAAACACAATTATATATATATATAAAGATAGGGAGAAACATCTTTCTGGAGTGACATAGATATAATAGATTCTTTCCATTTTGGGACAGCACTCTTGTCTGCTACCATACATCATCTATCTGGACTTCTGCAAAGCATTTGACACTGTCCCCCATTATATCCTTGTCTCTAAATTGGAGAAATGTTGATTTGATGGATGGGCCACTCGGTGGTTAAGGAATTGGCTCGATGGTGGCACTCAAAGAATTGCATTCAATGGCTCAGTGTCCAAATGGAGGTCAGTGACAAGTGTCATTTGGTATTAGAAGTGGTACTATTTTACATCTTTCTTGGCAACATGGACAGTGGAATCAGGTGCACCCTCAGCAAGTTTGCCAATGCTATCCAATGCTCTGTGATGTGGTCAGCACTCTGGAGTGAAGGGATGCCATCCAGAGGGATCTGGAAGGCTTGAGAGGTGGGCCTGTGTGAACCTCTTGAAGTTCAACAAGGCCAAGAACAAAGTCCTGCATCTGGGCTGGGGCAATCCCAAGCACAACTACAAAAGGAGTGGTGAATGGTTTGAAAGCAGCCCTGAGGAGAAGGACCTGAGTGTTGGTTGACAAGAAGCTCAACATGAGCCTGCAATGTAAGCTTGCAAACCAGAAAGCCAACCATATCCTGGGCTGCATCAAAAGTATCATGGCCAGCGGGTCAAGGGAAGTGATTCTCCCCCTCTACTCTGTTCTCATGAGACCCCACCATTGCATTCAGCTCTGGGGCCCCCAACATAAGAAAGACATGGCCCTGTTAAAATGAGTCCAGAGGAGGGCCACAAAGATGATCAGAGGGCTAGAACACCTCTCCTATGAAAACAGGCTGAGGGAGCTGGGGTTCTTCAGACTGGAGAAGAGAAGGCTCTGGGAACACCTCATTGCAGCCTTCCAGTACTTAAGAGGGGGCCTACAGGAAAGCTAGACAGGGACTCATTGTCAAGAGTAGTGACAGAAAAAGGGGTAATGGCTTTAAACTGAAAGAGGGTAGATTTAGATTAGATAAAAGGAAGAAATTCTTTACTATGAAGGTGGTGAATCAGTGGCACAGGTTGCCCAGAGTTGTAAATATTCCATCCCTAGTAGTGTTCAAGACCAGGCTGGATGGGGCTTTGAGCAACGTGGTCTAGTGGAAGGTGTCCCTGTCCATTGCAGTGGGGTTGGAACTGGATGACCTTAAAGGTCACTTTCAACTCAATCCATTATCTGATTCTATTATTTGTACTGCATAAAACTTTTACTAGGGTTTTTTACGAGGGTGCCATCACAGATGGTCTAATGAAGATTTTCTGTGTTGTTCCATTGCTACCAAAAATGTAACAAACAGAAATCACGATGTACAGAAAAGGTATGACACAGGCCAAGAACTAGAAACAGATGTTTCAAACTGCTTAGATCAGGTAGCTCAGAACAGAAACTTGCTGCATGTCTAAGCAGCGGCAACACGGCTTTCCAAATAAGTTAGTGGAACTGCTAGAGATACTTACGTATGTGATGTGCTATAGGCATAAAAGGAGTGGTTGCATAGCCTACTGAAATGATTAAGTATGAAAGATGAATTTGCTGGTCATATTAATTAAAAGAAATTTTTCACTCTCAACCCCCCTGTGGTGGTTTTACTCGGATGGGTGGCCGAGCTCCGCCACAACCACTCTCTCACTCCACCTCCTCAAAGAGGAATGGGGAGAAAATATGATGAAAAGGGCTCAGGGGTTGAGATAAGGACAGGGAGATCACAACGTAATTATCGTGACGGGCAAAACAGACTCAGCACAGGGAGATAGTAAGATTTATTGCTTATTACTAACAAGCTAGAGAAGTAAGAAAGAAAGGAAAGAATCCAAAAGCACCTTCTCCCCCATCCACCCACTTCCACCTCCTGCCCCCGAGCAGTGCAGGGGAACAGGGGAATGGGGGTTATGGTCAGTCTATAGTGCTTCTTCTCTGCCGCTCCTTCTCAGTCAGTCTCATCCCCAGTGCTGTGGGGTCCCTCCCATGGGATGCAGTCCTTCCCGAACTGATCCGACATAGGCTTCCCTCAGGCAGCAGCTCTTCAAGAACTGCTCCAGATATGGGTCCGTACCACGGGGTCCATCCCTCAGGAGCACACTGCTCCAATCTGGGTCCCCCACAGGCAGCAGCTCCTGCCAGGTCACCTGCTCCTGCATGGGCTCCTCTCCACGGGCTACAGGTCTGGCCCGGAATCTGCTCTGGCAGGGGTCTTCCACAGGCCAAAGCCTCTGTCGGTGCTGGTTCACCTGCTCCGCTGTGGTACTCCATGGGCTGCAGGGGGACAGCCTGCTTCACCATGGTCCTCACCACAGGCCGCAGGGGACTTCTGCTCCAGTGCCTGGAGCACCTCTCCCCCTCCTTCTTCACTGACCTTGGTGCCTGCAAGGTTGTTTCTCACTCCTCTCACTCTCCCAGCTGCTGTGGCGCGCAGTGTTTTTTTTTTTTTTCCCTGTCTTAAATATGCTCTCACAGAGGCGCAAAACAACATCACTTATTGGCTTGGCTCTGGTCAGTAGTGAGGCCCTTACTTAACATGGGGCAGCTTCTAGATTCTTCTCCCAGAAGCAACCCGTATGGCCCACCGTTACCAAAACCTTGCCACGGAAACCCACTACACCCCCATGGCCATTTATAGAAGTAAATGAAAGGCACTTATCATGAAGGACAACTATTTTTGTTGTCTGTAGCAGAAAGGAACTTATCATATGTAATTAGTTAATGTTTGCAAAGCACTTTTGATCTTTGGGTGAAAATTAATAGATAAATACTAAGCTTGTTCATTATTCTGCTTTTTCCATAGAAAGTCTACTAACATAATTATGATGTCTGCATGGTCTTTCAAGCAACACACTATGAGAAGTATTGAATTTTGAGATATTTTTACTTAGTAGTGTTATACATCAAAAAGGCTGAATTGTCTTTTTAGGTTCATGTCATTTACAAGATCACTTCTCGTTGCCTGCTTGGCACACAGCTACTGACTATTGCTGGATTTTCTTGTCAAAAAAACATATGTATATATATATTCCTATATATTTGTGGAAATGTTTGTCAGCACCTGAAACTTTTTAGAGGAAGATTTATTCTTGATTATAACTTAGATGTTGACTATGGCTTCCCATTAAATAAATTAAGGAAAAAAAAATAACCTGTATGCTATTCTATTTTTTCGCCTTTTTTCTTCATAAAATATGTAGACATTTTATTTCAGATGTGTATCATATGATTCCACTGATGAGGTGTTCTGAGATTCTTTGAACTTTACATAGTTCTTTGCAAAAGCCTAACCCTAAATGCAGGATCCAATGCTATAACTGAGGCTTTTCAATGTTTGATCTGAGTAGGTGATCTAACAGACCATCTCTCTCTTATATGTAATCAGAACGTTTTTAAGGATAATTCATCCCACCTACCTTGAATGTTCCCTGTCTTCCTTCTGCAAGACTCACTGAAGGAAGGTGATCCTTCTTTTAAAGAACTTCTATTTTAAAAATAACCAGAATAAGCAAACACTTCTTCCATTAAGTATCATTTTGAAGTTCCACCTCAGGACAGCAGGTGAAAGAGATTGCGTCAGTACCTTCTTCCCCCTAAAAGATGCCTTCATCTTTAGATGTATGCTAGTTTGATTCATACAAGAAGCACTATCCATCTTTCCAGAGGAAGCTTTGCCATAATTAAGAAAATAAATACAGTTCAATAAGGAAACTGAAGTCAGATTTGGAGAAAAAAAAAATGAAGGATATGTTGCAGCAAGAACAAAATGGGACGTTGACTAGAAAGTAGGACACAGTTGCAGGAAGGTTAAGGAAACAAGGGCTCAAGTTTCTGCTCTCAAACACGTTCTGTATTTTATCCAGTGATAGTTTAGCAACAAATCTGGGACACTTGTGACTTGCACAGTGATAAATCTTTAGGAACCTGTAGACATGTCATGTTAAAAAGTTCAAAGAAGTTACTTAGCACCATGTAAAAGTTTCAGCAATGGAGTTAGGAACATTGATCTAGGTTAGTACTTTAAGAAGAAAACATTTTTTAGAGCAATTTGATAATATAATAGGGGGCGTGTCTTTTTTTTTTTTTTTCCAAGATTTGCTTTTGTCTTGAGACTGCTACTAAATGAGTTTAAGAAGCTATCATACCATAAAATAAAAATTCTGGTGATACAAAAGAGAGATCATCTGTACTTCTCATTTCAAAAATGTGGTACTTTTTCATTTTGATGTCGAAACATGAGATTAAATATTATAATATGGAATGGAATGGAATGGAATGGAATGGAATGGAATGGAATGGAATGGAATGGAATGGAATAGAATAGAATAGAATAGAATAGAATAGAATAGAATAGAATAGAATAGAATAGAATAGAATAGAATAGAATAGAATAGAATAGAATAGAATAGAATAGAATAGTTCAGTTGGAAGGTCCTTCAAAGATCATCTAGTCCAACTGCTTGACCACTTCAGGGCTAACCAAAATTTAAAGCATAATATTGAGGGCATTGTCCAAACATCTCTTGAACACTGTTAGGCATGAGGCATCAAATACCTCTCTAGCAGGCCTGTTCCAGTGTTTGACCATGATCACAGGAAAGATATATTGTTTTTTCCTAATATCCAGTCTGAACCTCCCCAGACTCAGTTTTGTGTCTTTCCCATGTCCTGTCATTGGTTACCAGGCAGAAGAGACCAGCATTTCCCTCTCCACTTCCCCTCCTCAGGAAGCTGTAGAGAGCAATGAGGTTCCCTCTCAGCTTCCTTTTCTCCAAACTAGACAACCCAAGTGTGCTCAGCCTCTCTTCATAAGTCATGCTTTCCAGACAGAGAACTGGTAACAAAAGATGTGCAAAAGACAGTGGTACTTAACAGCTTCTTTGCCTTGGTCTTCACTGGTGGTCAGGCTTCCTACATCTCTTCAGTCCCCAAAATTATTAGCAGGGGCTGGGGGAACGTAGTCCCTCCTACTGTAAGTAAAGAGCAAGTCTGGGACCTCCTGATGCAACTTAACAACTACAAGTCCATGGGCCCTGATGACACGCATCCTAGGGTACGGAGGGAATTGGCTGATGTAGTCACCAAGCCACTCTATCATATTTGAAAAATCATGTCAGCCAGGCAAAGTCCCTGGTGACTGGAAAATGGGGAAACATTACTCCCATTTTTAAAAAGGGTAGGAAGAAGGACCTGGGGATCTACAGACCAGTGAACTAATACAGACCTCTATGCCTAGCAAGATCATGGAATGAATCCTCCTTGAGGCAACGTTAAGGAACATGCAGGACACGGAGGTGATTTGGGACAGCCAGCATGGTTTCACCAAGGGCAAATCATGCCTGACCAATCTGGTGGTCTTCTACAATGGAGTGACTTCATCAGTCAACAAGGGAAGACCAGTTGATGTCATCTACTTGGATTTCTGTAAGGCTTTTGACATGGTCCTATCCTATACAACGTTGCAGTCTCTATATTGGAAAGATATGGATTTGAAGGGTGGACTATCCTGTGGATAAGGAATTGGCTCAATGGCTGCACTCAGAGAGTAGTGATCAATGGTTCTATGTCCAGGTGGAAGCCGGTGATGAGTGGTATCCCTCAGGGGTCTGTCTTGAGACCAGTATTTTTCAATATCTTCATCAATAACATAGACGATGGGATTGAGTACACCGTCAGCAAGTTTGCAGATGACACCAAACTGAGTGGTGCAGTTGATACCAAAGAAGGAAGAGATGCCATTCAAAGGGACCTGGACAGGCTGGAGAAGTGAGCCCATTGTGAACTGCATGAGGTTCAACAAGTTCAAGTGCAAGGTGCTACACCTGGGTCAGGGCAATCCCAGACATAAGTACAGACTGGGAGAAAAACTCACTGAGAGCAGCCCTGTGGAGAGAGACTTGGGGGTTCTGGTGGATGAAAGGCATGACATGAGCCAGCAGTGTGTGCTTGCAGCCTGGAAGGTCAAATGCATCCTGGGCTGCATCAAAACAGGTGTGACTAGCAGGTCAAGGGAGGTGACTGTTCCCCTCTATTCTGCCCTTGTGAGGCTTCACCTGGAGTACTGCATCCAGGTTTGGGGCCCCCAGCACAAGGAAGATGTGGACCAGAGCCCAGAGGAGATCTACAAAGATGATCAGAAGGCTAGAGCACCTCTCCTATGAAGAAAGGCTGAGAGAGATGGGGGTGTTCAGCCTGGAGAAGAAAAGGCTCCAGACAGACATCACTGTAGCCTTTCAGTACTTAAAGGGGTCTTATAAAAAGGATGGAGAAGGACTCTTTACTTGGTTAGATAATGATAGGACAAGGGGAATGGTCTTAAACTAAAAGAGGATAGATTTAGATTAGACATTAGGAAGAAATTCTTCACTGTAAGAGTAGTGAGGCACTGGCACATGTTGCCAAAAGAAGTTGTGGATGCTACATCCCTGGAGGTGTTCAAGGCCAGGTTTGATGGCCTGAGATAGTGGGTGGGGGGGTTGGAACTAGATGATCCTAAGGTCCCTTTCAACCCAAGCCATTCTATGATTCTGTGATTCTATGATAAGTCAAAACAATTTTCATTTTGCTTTTGAAACTTTTACATAAAACTTCTTGAGTTGAATTTTGAAAATAATAGTAATAGAAAAATTATTTTGATTGCATCTAAACATCTGATATTGTGAAATTCTCATTTATTACATCCCCTTTATTTATTTATTTTTATTGTAGCTGCACATTTACTTCACCAACACAACATGATGTAGTAGTACTATACAGAACCTAACATGATTGAGTTATCAGCTGCCTATAAACTAATATGTTACACTTTGTTGCAGTGAATCAAAATAAAAGGTCAAATTATTAATTACTATATAAAATATAAATTTATAGAGCCCAATGATTGGTTCTTCTATTTTTGTTTCCCTGCTTTTTTGGAGGTATAAACTTCCTGTACTTAGTGCATAATTATCAGTAACCAAAGATAATTAACACAAGATATCATTTTTTATGTAAATTGAAACAAACAAACAACAACTACAACAACAAACACAAGAAATTGTGTAAAATAACATGACATAGGGTACAAGATAAAGAAATACCAAATAATGAGCAATATGGTTATGCTAGAAATTTCTTAATAGTAAAACCATGATGTTAACTGAAAGCCAGCACATGTGTATACTGATTTTATCAGTTCATCATAAATTCATTCTCAGTGAAAATAAAAATAGGGTCACAGGGGAGACATGCATTAAAACAAACCAGATGAGTAATTATCACCATAACAAAGATAGATTAGATAACAAGTGGGATTTCATTCTCTCTCCTAATATACTGAACAAGACAGAACTTGCAATGTACAGATGAAATAACAGACAGATAAATAAGGAAAGAAAGAAAGAGGTAGAGTGGGCAAGTAGAAAATATCTAACCAGGCAATGTCATTGTTAACACACATTCAAAGAGATGATCTCTATGCCTTCTGTACCAGATAACTTATCTATTGCAAAGATCCCACATAAATTGGTAAAACTATGCTAAAAATAGTTTTAGTTCTTACTTAGTTCTTAATTCTATTAAGTAAGAAATCGTACAGTACTCTTGGAAAAAGTGTAAATTCCTTAGCTGAGCATTTTTAAAATATCACAAATATTTGTTTATATTTTTAATTGTAATCATTAATTAAATTCACCAGGTCTAGCACTACTTGCTCATTTCAGACAGTACCTAATGAGATGGCCATAATTTTATACACGATATACTAAAAGCTGACAAGATAAATACAATTGCTTTATATCTCTTCTCCAGATTTTAGATATTTTTTTTTCTGATTTCCAGCTTATGTGATACCTACTTTATCTAACAAAATTGCATTTTAGCTTTAATCCATTTCTATTTCCCCAATCATTTTCACACTGCTAGTCACCTGCATGCATTTTAGCAAATAACAGTCTCGTCAGCTTTCATTTTCCTAACCTAATTTGACAACAGGATTTAATATTCCCTGGTAATATAATAAATCATACTTCTGAGCATCTCTCTCTCTTTCTCTATCTCTCTCTGGTTTTGGAAGGCCTTTATCCTTTGCTTTTAGCTTTCTTATTTTCTTGATTTTTAAGATTGTGCAGTCAATAAGACTACACAATTCTCAACAACAGCAAACAATTTCAGTACAACTTCAGTAATTCTCTAATTATTTGGAAAAAAAATATTCTATTTATATTAGTTTATTGCAACACTGTTGTATTGTGAATTTTACTATGGCATTATACTTTATATACATATATATATGTATATATATATATGTATATTTGTGGCGTGTGATAAATTAGCGGGTGTTTGTTCATTGTCTTTAAAAGGAATTCAGAGGATCTGCTGAGAAGATAAGGTTTTGCAATTTACGACCTTGTTAAGGGGGAAGACTAAGCAAGTAGATAGTGGGGAGGGGGTGTTGGATAAACATCCTTGGTAAAACAAAGACTCTGTGAAATACTGTTTCCCGCTTCACTACCCTCCCCCTTGAACACGAGCACAACGCATGATCATTGAAAGAAAAACAACGACCCCCAACAACGAACTGCGCAGCTTCAGAAGGTCCAACAAGTCCTGACAAGCCGAAACTTGGATGCTATAAAACGGCGACACTGAAAAGGGAAAGTTGCGTGCTGTGGTGGAGCGGAGACTCCCCAGCTGCCCAGCGCTGTTTTGCTTGTGCCTGCTTACTTAATTAATAAAATATTTCTGATAGACCAAGAAATTTGTATGGTCTCACTTATAACATGGCGTAATGACCACACGGACACCAGGGTTCTTTCAGGATCAGTAACTGCTGCTACTTTATTGATGACATAACTTCATTATATATATCTATTGCATCCCCTGTTGAGGACAGGCTCCCTCCTTATACCATTCCCCCACAGCAGTACTTTCCCACTAACTATTCATTGGTCAACAATTTTGCCCGGCAACCAGCAAACACCCAGCAACTCCCATGCCCCAAGGGCCGGAGAACAAGAAACCCGAGACAGCAAGGGGTCTTCTGAATCACCCTTCTTTGTTCCCTCTAAACTCTTTACATTCCTGATGGCCTCATCGTTAAGAGTCCGATGTTATCACCAACCATGGGGCTTGTCGACCCCCATGGCCACACTCCCACATATATTTGTCTCCTATTTCTCTCGTCTTGAATCAAAACTTGTAGTTAAGACAGCCTCAAAAAATCAGTCTACTTCTGTTCATGAGCTGCCCAAAATTCCTAAAAAATACATTTTTCTGTGTGTTCTATCATGTTCCACTTTGTTTTCATATTGGTCAGTCTACTCATTCCAAATTATTGTTCTTTCAACCTAGGAGCCAGAAAGAAAAAAAAAATAGTTTCTAAGTGGGTATAATTAACCATTAACTCAGTTCTTCATAGTACTCAAAGGACAAATTTCAGTTTTAATAGTTAATAGGTGTTTCAAAAAGCAAAAATTTTCATACAGATTTTGAAAGTCTCTATCATTTGTGCCACATTGGTTTGAGATAATTCATTTATGACTACGGCTGCCCTGGAAAACAAGAAGTTTCAGAGAACGTGAAGGTTCAAAATATTTGAGAAAAAAATTTGGTCAATGGTTGGATAGTTTCTCCCTTTTTGTCCAAAGACAATTTAGGGATTAGGAACACATGTACATTTTGAAAAGCCATTTGAAGTAGGTAGATAATTCTAGACTTAGGTGGATAATCTCCGAAGGAGATATTTTTTTTCCTAGGCACATCCACGGCAAAATTTTGTCCTTGTAAAACACATCCTAGAGCTTAAAATTAAACATTGTGCTATCTAGCAAACAGATTACTCACTTGCAATTCACTAAATCTATGAGCTCCTAACAATTTAATTTTGTCAGTGACTTGCTGTGTGATCTCGAAGGAATCACTCCAAGCTCTCTGCTTCTGTTTCCCTGTGATTGTCTTTTTGACTTGTGCTTTTAGACTTTAAAACTGCTATTAGATACATGTGTAATAGGGTCTTATCTCATTCGGGATTTCAGGCTTAATGAAGATAATGAATAGATAATGAATAAATGGAGTATATTTCAGGATAGGATAAGCCTTTGGAAGTCCACCCACTGCTGCATGGACTCATGGTCAAGTGATGTGCTGAATGCTTGTGCAAGAAACACAAGTGTCCTCAGATATTTTTCAGTGGGAATGAAGAGAGTTACGTGCCATATTGAGCTGAATAACAAAATCATATACATACAATGTGAACACTTCTATCTTTGCATAAAGTGTCATGATTTGAGGAAGACTTCTTTGGTACGGTGTGAAACTATGTTTCCATTTTAGTTTACATTCAATTTCATCTTAGACACTTTAATGAATATTAGGTCACATTCTAATGCCTTAAAATGTAATATATGCCCTTGGGATAAACACTTCAGTCTCTGACAGTGAGCTTTTTAAAGTAAAATGGGTCATTAGTACTTATACCTATCCCTTTGAGTGGCATTAAAAGCTACTCTGAGAAAAGACACTAGACTACTCAAAGCACCCCCTCACTTAACCATAAGAAGAGAAGTGTGCACAGAAGTGCCTGTTCAATCATTTAAATCATTTGCAGTCTATGTATAATCTTATGTATTATAATTACAGTATGTATTCCATTCTCATTACCAATGTTTCAGCTTAACTTCCTATATCTTCAGTAGAAGAATTTAGTCCCTTGGCTTTCAATTCTGTCCTCCTATTATTACCCTTCATTATAAAATTATTTTTCTATAGCATATGCAGTTTCTAACTATCAAAACAAATGTCACAATGAATCTTGAGTTAATTTGCTTCTGCAAAAGAAAATTGTTTTGTTTCACTGTGAAATACCACAAAAAGTGATGCTTAAGTGCATATGAATATAATTACTTCACAAAACCATAAAATGACAGAGAGCAAAATACCTCAGCTATCATAAAATATATTTAGGCATTCCTACTACCTTGTTGTGATGTAGCATCAGCAGGCAGACAAGTACCACACAGCCACTTGTTCACTCTCCCCAGGTGGGACGGAGGAGAGAATCAGAGAGGTAAAACAGTGAACTCATGGGTTGAGATAAAAACAGTGTATTAGATAAAGTAAAAGGCGCACGCACAAGCAAATCAAAACAAGAAATTAATTCGCTACTTCCCATCAGCAGACAGGTATTCAGCCACTTCTAGGAAAGCAGGGCTCATCATGTGTAACAGTTTCTTGTGAAGACAAATGCCCTCACTCTGAAAATTCCCCCCCTCCTCCTTCTTTACCCCTATTTTATTGCTGAGCTTGATGCCATATGGAATGGGATATCCCTTTGTCTGCGTCAGCTGTCCTGGCTGTGTCCCCTCCCAACTCCTCGTGCACCCCCAGGCTCCTTGCTGGCAAGGCAGCAGAAGCACTGCTCTGCAGTAACCAAAAACATCAGAGTGTTATCACTACTTTCAACAAAAATCCAAAACACAGCATTGCATATGCCTCTGTGAAGAAAATTAACTCTATCCCACTGAAAAACACAACATACTTTCCTTTTAATTATAACACCCCTAAATAGAAAGTTTGTCTTATGCTTGGTTAAGATTTAGCTTTGGAAACCCTTTAAAGTAAAAACCATTATGCACATATAAAATACCCATTCTGTAGAAATCTTTCTTACTGCTACATGAAACTTTAAAAATAAGGATCCTACGGATGCAAACTACATGTGTGGCAAAAAGTATATCAACATTTCATCTATTCTTACTTAATATAAAATTCCTGTTTTTTGTTTGTTTGTTTGTTTTTCTGAAAAGCAGTCTTGAGAGGACTAAATTTCCTCTTATATTTCCTCAGACTTTAGTTTTATGTTACTATTATGAATAGGAAGTTTAAATGCCAAATAAAATGATGAAAATAAATGACAATCAGAACATCAGACAAAATGTTGCACCATCAAATTAAGCTTCTGTGGATCAGAATAACTTTGAAAATAAAGGTCAAAGGGACCTCAGGAGAACAATTTCTTTCCTATTTCCCAGTGATTACTGAAGAAGTTTATATGACTCCTGAGAATATTCTCCATTCACAGGACGTGCTACTCAGCTTTTTCAGGATTCAAGGTTTTAGGTCTGGCGATTACTTTCACAGGTATAAATGAACTAAGTATGAAAGAACTCAGTAGAATAGCAGCAGCTCAGTAGAATAAGGAGATTTTGTGGTTCTTGTGGTGTTCTTGTTATTGTGTTAAAGTCTTAAACTAGTGTGTCCCACTAATACATCCTAGTAACCCAAACCAGGACAATGAGTAAACTGAAGACATAAGCAAGACTGAGGACTGAGAATTAAGTGGTTTATCATGATGTCTATGGTACAAGTATCAATCAATCAATCAAACAAACAAACAAAAAACAAGTACAAAAATGAAGATGTATTTTTAAAAGCTAGCTTTCAGACTTAGGTGACTATATTGTCTCGGCCTTGCAGGTGGACACCATTTTTGCCTCACTATTCTGTGTTGCTTTCAGAGTAGTAATGAAAGTGACCAGAGAAACTAAACCACAAGATGCTTCAATAAATCAAGCTCAGAGTTTGGCTTAACAGTTTAACTGAACTTCAATGTTCATTGATTATTGCGTAAACATAATTTTCAGTATTTTATTCTTCAAATAAGCACTGTAATTTCCTCTTTCTTTTATTTTAGTCTGTGATTTTAAAGGCTTTGTAGAGAATACTGATGAAAGTGAATTTAGACAGAGCTGAAATCCATATTTTCTCTACATATTATAAAAGAATGTAAAAAACAGAAAGATGTACTTGCACTTGCATAAATGGAAATAGAATCATCAAAGAATTTGTCTGTTTCAGTGAGAGCAAAGAAATGTTTGTTAAATTGTAAATGGCAATTACCTTTATAGAAGCCAAATCATTTTCTGTAAAACAAACATTCAAATTAGCAAAGGGCCTGATTCTGTTTTCCCTTTGCAAAGTGTTAATTTGCATCTGAAAATAGCTCTGCTAAACACTGAATCAGATGGACAGTAAAATAAAATTTAATATGAGTAAGCTCTGAGTCTGAATTGCCTCTGAATAAGTAAGTACTGGATAAAAAGGATGTAGCAAGCATCTGACTCAATAGGAGTTTTGTTGTTGTTGTTGTTGTTGTTTTTTCATATAGTTAGCTAATCTGTTCTGTAAAAGGCTATCACATATAACCAAAAGAGTCATTCAACCCAATATGAAAGAGAAATAGCCACAGAATGAAGACAGACAGCTGGTGAAAATTAAAAGAAAAGGTGCGTTTTGAGAGAAAAGTGTAGTCCATGTTTGAATTCTGTTTCCAGTTTCACAGAAACTATCATGGAAGTTGGATGAAATGAGACCAAAATATGTTATGGTACAATAGCTGTGAATAGCATGATCTCTACTCTGCCTCTTCCAGAATTCAGCTGGTTCATTAGGAACTGATATGAACAACTTGCTTTTGTTAGAGGGGATCAGAAAATATGAAGATATTAGTCAGAGGTACCTGTATGTGCATTGTTTTATTTGGGGATAAAAGCAAATAACTATGAGCCTGGAGAGAATGCTACCAGCTACCCATCTTCCCTGAACCATACATGTGCCAGGTCCTCAGATACTATAGCTAAGATCCTTAGCAATTATAAATTAATGACGTCAGTTGAGCCGATGAGCTCCTTTTAAGCTCTATTTCATTCAGAGCTGTAATGGATGAGCAGCATGGATACTCTCTCCAAATGTATTCCTATTCTGGAATGTACATTAGAGTAAAACTTTTTTTTGGTCACTGTGCATCTAATTTTTAGGTCATAAAGCTTTGCATGGGGAAATGGATTTATTTTCCTGGAGGATAACTGGAGCAATTTATATTGTTAGGTCTTTGGTAGAAGAGGAGTATAAATAGGGTTTATATTGCATTCTATATTGAAGAAGCTGTTCTCAGCATCTGAAAAGTTTTTTATGAAGGGTGATTCAGTCCCTTCACCACCTGTGTGGCCATTCTTTGGACAAAATGCAGTATGACCATATTGGTACTGGGGAGCCCAGAACTGGACACAGCACCCAGATATGTGTCACCAGGACTGAGCAGCAGCAAAGGATCATCTCCCTTGATTTGCTGGCAATGCTCTGCCTGCTGCAGCCTGGAATGCTGTTAGTCTTTTTGCGATAAGGGCACATTTCTGGTTCACACTCAACTTGCTGTCCACCAGAACCACCGGGTCTTTTTCTGCATAGCTGGTTCCCAAATGGTCAGCCCCAGCCTGTACAGGAGCTATTCCCCTCCAGGTACAGGACTTCACAGTACTCCTTGTTCAACTTCATAAGGTTGCAGTCTGCCCATTTCCACAGCCTGTCAAGGTCACCTTGAATGATATCACCACCAGTGGTGAATCACTCTTCCCAATATCAGTTCACTGTAGACTTGCTGAGAGGACATTCTGTCCCATCACACCATCATACATATAAATGGTGCACATCAGTTTCTCAGCTCTGTAGGTAAATCTCAGTCCTGCTCACAAAGAAATGCACTGGCTGGCAGTGTGTTTTCTTTTTCAACACATCAATAGGACACAAGCTTAAAATAAAAAGGGAGAGAGAGAGAGAGAATAATCTGCCACATGCCTACATGGTCTGACAAGCCTGTCATTTTGATGGCTAAATGTGGCTTATGAAGGAAATAATCACGTCTATAGCTATTGGCTTTCCTAGAGGGAAAATAAAGCTGTCCACCTTATGTCTTTTAATCAGATGTTACTTAGTGAACTTTGCTAAGCGAGCTACTCAGAGTCTGGCATTCTCTTCTAATTAAAAATGGTATCCCCATGAGTTCAGTGCAAGTCTTGTTAAGATTAAATTTTCAACGGTTGTCTGTTTCTGTTGCTGACTGTGTTTTAGAAAGTGTCAGAATGCTTACTATCCCAGAGCAGCTATTTGTAGACAAATTTACAGGGAACAGCTGTAGGTAGCAATCAATCATATTTGGTTCAGTGACAGAATTTAATTAGCTGACAACAAAGTAAAATACTCTATAAAATAAATGAATTGTTATTCACGTACAAATATATTTCCTTTTCAGTTCTTTATTTACCATGTAAGAGACCAGCAAAAAATCATCATATTATTATGATCCATGATTGCCTCCAAAATCATAGCTAAAAGTATCACCCCTCCCCCCTGCTTACTATTAGGATGCTTGGATTGTAATTAGTAATATTCAGCTTCTTTCACTGCCAAACTATTTCTATTTCTTTATTTTGTTCTTCTCAGCATTTGTCTGAAATATCAGCCATTTAATTCATCATTAATGCAAAAAGGGTCATCTGATTGTGGATATATTAATTCAAGATAACTGCAAGACTCGCTGTCTCCACATGAGTGAAGAGTGGGGTCAGATTGGAACAGTGATTCATGAAAGGCAATTAAAAAATCAAATATTCTGTTATCTTGGCATTTTCCTGTCTAGCTGAATTTTCACACCAGTTGGGTACTTTCAATACTACATGGAGAAACCTGATATAATGTAAGAGTTTCCTAGAAATCAGAACTTTGAGGAAGATGGTTATGATGAGAAAAAATAGGTTTTATAATCATCTGTTGGAAAGGACCAAAAAAAAAAAAAATGTTCTCTGTTTTCACATTTGTGAATCTCTCCTGGAGAAAGACATCAGTAAGAGGAGTTAGAGTTTTCCTGAGGTAGAGATAAGGAACAATAGCAAGAATTTCTTGTTATGTATAATGCTGCAGTACTGACTTGAACTGAGATTTGGGGAACAGTCTTTATGTTTTTCCTCTGTGCATTTTCAAGCAGTATTTTAATGTTATTGAGTAATAGTGCTTTTGAAGGGGGTGTTCTGAATAACTCTTTGTGAAGTTAATACACTATAGAATACAAAGAATATAAATGTTACAGAATATTACATGATTGAGCCCACAGACATTCAGACTCTGGCCTGCTGAACCATTATGTCATGACTCCCATCAAGGCTTGAAAGGTATGAACTAAACATAAATGTGTTCAGCTGCATCATATTTTTTTGTTGTTGTTTTGTTTTGTTTTATGTTAACCCAGTGGTTAGAGGTAGCATATTTCTGTCTGGAAGTCCATTGGCAGACATATATTGTCTTTGTTGTTCTTCCCACATTTACAAACTCATTACACTTCCTGTTTTACCTCTCTTATAACACAGTAGCTCTGATCATGTACAGAAGGCCTAGACATAACCAGAGTGCATGTGCTCTACGGATAGCCAGGTTCCCCAGATATATGAAAGATCAATCAAAGGTTCAGAACAGATCTCAGAAAATATAGAGAGCTGCATCACATTGATATATACAGAAATGTATTTATTAATTTATTTATTTTCTGGAAGAAGAAGGTATGTGGGAAGACTTAGATGTGTATGCACATTATCTGAATATAGTATTCTGAATATCTTATATTTTCTTTAAAGTTATGCATTCTTAACTGCCCTAAATTTATCATTTTTCATTTCAGGCAGTAGCATAGAGATGGTTTATAGTTTTCATCTAACTCCTGTTGCATTCCAGTTGGAGAAAAAGTGGCGCATGTTTGCATTTATCCTATGCTGTTTCTGAACAGTGTTTATGCTCTCCAGTTGCATCTGCAGCCCAGCATTAGAAGGAAGAGCTCTCAAGTTATTGAAAGAGAGCAGAAAAGTGAAGTGGCCTGTTCAGAGCAGAAGGCAATGCAAAGGTGAGCTAAAAGTCACACTTTCACATTCCTTTCGACTTGCCCCCAGTGATCTAACAAGCCACTGACACATACAATTCAAAGAACACAGCATCTATAAAAAATGTGCTTTTGTGGAGAAGCACCATCACACTGCAGTAATTCTTCCTTTCTAAAGAACATAAAAATACTTTTAAATGATACATTTAAAAAATGAAAGATATTACCCTGATATGCCCTGGACAAACTCTTCTGTAGCTCTTCCTGATTCTTTCTCTCGTGCTCTTCTGTAATGCATTACTGAAAACAGCAAATTTATTGATTGTATGTAGTATATCACAAAAGATGTGTGTGAACTAATGGTGTGTCTTTATCAGTGAAGAATCAAGAAAATCTGAATTATTCATAATATACCGCAAGTGAAATGCTCACACTTTTCTTTACCACAGATATCAATGATAACAATTCACAGATGTATAACGTATTTATTTACAACTTCCTTTATAAGCACAATGAATACAAGTACTCTGAAGTAAGATGTGAAGGGAAAAATATAAATGTGCTACATTTCCCTGTGGATTTTTTGACCATATGGTTTAGTAGAAAAAGTTAAGAGTGGCTACACAAATTGCTCCTCAGGTAAGATAGCCGGGACAGAGGTAAATTCCTGGTTTTACTAGTGTTTTCTATTGATATTAGGACAGTTTTAATTTTACCCTTTTGATTGCAGGGCAAAATTTTGAAGGGCAAAATTTTTAGCCTATCTTTACAAAACTATGTGAAAAATACAGCTCAGCTACTCTATTTTTGGCAGCATAGTAATTGAACAAAGGGTCATATTGCTTCTACCATCAAAAGATTACTGAGAATTAACTGGATTTAAAAGACCATCATTTTAGATATATTAGACATGCAATTGCATACCTACTCTGCAAGATCAGTTATCCTGATTGTATATGTCAATCAGGTACATGTAGGCTTAAATGCCTATTTATATGCAAGAGTAGTTTATCCAATATACATAGATAATTACAGATAAAGCATATGTAAATGGAGTTCACAGTTGTGACTGCAAAAAGCACATGGGTTTGTATATTCACTCTGTTAAAACATAAGAATTTGGGACAAAAATACTGGTGTTTGACTTGTGCTTTATTTTATATTTATTTTCAACTGTGGAATTATGAAACTAGACAAAACAATCCAAAACATTTTCAAATATTTGGTTGACTACATTCCGTGCCACAATCTTCTGTTTCAACAATGAGAAATATCTAAGAAATGACACTCTGCAATACATTTTGGCACTGCTTTACGTAGGTTTTACAGCTTGTCTATCACATTAGAACAGTGAAAAAAAATAATGCAAAACTGAGGGCACAATTAATGAAGAATGTGTAAATGTCAGACGTAAAATAATGCAGAATTACAATAATAATGTTAAAAATTGAGAGCATTAATTAAAATAGATAGAGTACTGAGGATTGTTCAGAGTAAGTTGTAATGATAACCTTATGAACATCACTTGAAAATAAGCATCACTATAGCTTCTTGGTACCACACATACATATAGCTTCTATGGTATATGCCAGTGCTGGGGAATGCAGCTGCCCCTTTCCTCTTTGCAGGTACAACTAGTAGCAAATCTGAGCACATACGTCAGAGACACACAGACACACACAGACAGAGACAGGACTCAGACACAACAGACAACAAATTCTGCCTTAGTCAAGAAGTGGCTGCCTTCCACAACACTTATACAGTGGACTTATATAAATGCAGGCACAAGGGAGAGCTCTGGCTGGTAGAGACAGTGAAGGTACACACACACAGAACTCTCTAGGTTCACAAGCACACACACGTTCATAGATCCTTTGAGTACCTTACATGGCTCTCTGTTCAACCAGCAACACCTGCCCAAATCCTCAAGTGTTTGCACAGCCCCTTTGTCTGCCCAGGACCCCTGCCCAGATCCTGGGCCCTCTTACGCCCTTCATAGATTACCTACCCATCTGCTAGTCCAGCTTGAAGTTCTCTGTATGCACACACACACACAAACACGCACACACACACACACACACACAAACACACGTACACACACATATCCTTCATATACACCACATTAACAAGTCCTCTCGGGTGTACCTGCACAGACCCCCTGCCTGCCTGATACCCCAGTCTGGATTCAGGGACCCCACTACTCACCAGCTAGTCCAGCTTGAAGTTCACTGCTGTATTAGGTTTCTATGGCAAAGTTTAGGTAGAAGGCAGCTGCAGGGATGGCCTCTGTGAGAAGAGTCCAGAAGGATCAGGCCCAGTCAGCACAGGTTCATGAAACGCAAGTCCTGCCTGACTGACCTCATATCCTTCTTTGACCAGGTGACCCACCTGGTGTATGAGGGAAAGGCTGTTTATGTAGTCTACCTAGACTTCAGCAAGGACTTTGACACAGTCTCCCATAGTATTCTCCTGGAGAAACTGGCAGCCCACAGCTTGAACAGGTACACTCTTTGCTGGGTTAAAAATTGGCTGGATGGCTGGGCCCAGAAAGTAGTGGTGAACAGGGTGAAATCCAGCTGGTGACTGGTGTTCCCCAGGGTTAGGGGAGGATGTGCTCATCCTCTTTAATGTCTTTATTGTTGATTTGGATGAGGGAATTAAGTAAGTTTGCAGGTGACACCAAGTTTGGGGGAAGTGTCAATCTGCTGGAGGGCAGGAAGACCCTGCAGAGGGACCTAGACAGGATAGGTGGATGAACAGAGGCAAATGGGATGAGATTTAACATGGCTACATGGTGTGTCCTGCACTTTGGCCACAACAACCCCATGCAATGTTACAGGCTTGTGGGAGAGTGGCTCAAAAGCTGTGCAGAGGAAAAGGGCCTGGGGGTGTTGGTCGATGCTCATCAACATGAGCCGGCAGTGTGCCCAGGTGGCCAAGAAGACCAATGGCATCCTGGTTTGTATCAGGAATAGTATAGCCACCACGACCAGGGAGGTGATCATTCCACTGTACTCTGCTCTGGTCAGGCCGCACTTCGAGGACTGTGTTCAGTTTTGGACCACTCAGTACAAGAAAGACATTGACGCCCTGGAACATGTCCAGAGAAGGGCTACAAAGCTGATGAAGGGTCTGGAACACAGGTCCTATGAGGAGCAGCTGAGGGAACTGGGGTTGTTTAGTCTGCAGAAGAGAAGGCTCAGGGGAGACCTTATTGCTCTCTACAACTACCTGAAATGAAGGTGTGGGGGGCTGGGTGTTGGCCTCTTCTTGCAGATAACTAGTGATAGGACTAGAACGAATGGCTTGAAGTTGAGCCAGGGGAGGTTTAGGTTGGAAATTAGGAGACATTTCTTCTCAGAAAGAGTAGTCAGGCATTGGAACAGGTTGTCCAGGGAAGTGGTGGAATCACTGTCCCTGGGGGTGTTCAAGGAAAGATTGGACATGGTGCTTAGGGACATGGTTTAGTGGATGACATTAGTGGTAGGGGGATGGTTGGACCAGATGATCTCAGAGACCTTTTCCAACCTTAATGATTCTATGATTCTATGATGAAGATGCCCTGTTCTAGATAAGAGCCAGTTTCAGCCAGATCTGAAGGGGCCTGCTGCTGGCCAGAGCCATGGCAGTGAGCCATGTTGTTTGTCTCTCTGTTAGATCAGATTTAAGAAAAGGAAAAAAAATGCTGCACCACAGCAGCTAGTAGAATGAGGACTGAGAAATATCCCTGCAGGCACCAAGGTCAGTGAGGAAGGAGGGCAGGAGGTGCTCCAGGCACAAGAGCAGAAGCTCCCTGGCGGCCTGTGGAGAGGTCCACTGTGGAGCAGTTTGTCCCACTGCAGCCCATGGGTGCCACCGCGGAGCATATCTCCATGATGCAGCCTGTGGAAGAACCCACAGTGGAGCAGATGATCTGTTAGGAGCTGCCACCCTTGGGGGACCCATGCTGGAGCAGTTTGTTCCTGACGGATGGACCCCATGGTATAGACTCCTGTTGGAGCAGTTCTTGAAGAGCTGCTGCCTGTGGGAAGCCCATGCAGGATCGGTTCGGGAAGGATGGCATCCCGTGGGAGGGATCCCAGGTTGGAGCAGGGACAGAGAGTGACCATGAAGGAGCAGTGGAGATTAAGTGTTAGGGACTGACCGCAACCCCTATTCCCCATTTCCCTGTGCTACTCAGGAGAGAGGACAAAAGAGGGTGGATGAGGGGAAGGTGTTATTAGTTTGTTTTAGTTTCTCACCTCTCTAGCTTGTTAGTAATAGGTAATTAATTATATTAATCTCCCTATGCTGAGTCTGTTTTGCCTGTGACTATAACTGTTGACTGATCTACTTGTCCTTATGTCTACTCTTGAGCCCTTTTCATCTTATTTTCTCCCCCTTTCCATTTGAGGAGAAGGAGTGAGAGAGCAGTTGCAGTGGAACTCAGCTTCACAGCTGAGTAAAACCGCCACAGCTGCACACACATACACGCTCACACATTCATCCCTCAGGCTTAACACATTCACAAGTCCCCCCGGGCATACCAGCATCCACCCCCTGCCTGCCTGACAGTCCAGCCTGGACCTGAGGCGCCCCGCTACCTTCCAGCTGGTTCAGCTTAATGTTTGCTAATGAACACTGTATTCAATATGAGTAAGGTAATAGATGTTCTCTTATCAGTTCTAATTGAAGGATGGGTCAGAAAAAAAAAAAATTATTATCCATAGCACTTGAAAGACAACAAGGTTGGGAAGAAAACGACTATTTTCCAATATATCAGTGCTCTTCACTTTGCAATTCGGCATATTCTCTATTGGCTTTAATAGAAGAAACAAAAAAATAAAAGTGGTTGAATTTGAGAGTTATATTGTATGTTTGACATGATCTCTCTCTTGCAGTTTTCTGCTTGGATGGAATGAATAGTTCTTTATTGCTTAACAGCTTGTTTTCTACAGAAGTGTTATCTGATGAAATTTTGAAACTCTTCTTCAAACTGCTTCAAGACACTGTTTTATTTTACAAAAGCTCTCAGTATTTAACGGTTTACAACCTCAATCCTATAGGAAACCCAGATACAGAAAGGCTGTTAGAAAAAGAGGCATTATGTAAAACAAAACAAAACAAAACAAAAACCACTAATGTCTTCATTAATGTCTTCATTAGTGTCTTTATCACTGAATGAAATCTCAAGAGGTGAGATTTCACAAAGAGCTGGTATTGTGTTTTACAGTATGCTTTCTGAGTCAATTATATTCCCAGTCATTACATTCCTTTAAAAGTATGCAATTAATCAATTCCAGGGAAAAACATTTTTAAAAGGTGTTCAGGAGGGACAAATCCGTGTTTAATTTATTTAAGAGTAATCATGTAACTCTTACAGGAGTAAATTCAGAACTATGTGCTGACATCAGTTTACGCTTAAATGAAAAGCCTTTGAAGGTCAGAAACTATATGACTTTTACAACATTTCTATGTAGCCACATATTACAATCAAAACTTTTCTGCATGAAACCCTTAAGAAATATATATATTTATTCAAGAAATATTTTATTTTGCATTCTTATGAATAAACCAGCAAGTTTTTTACCAAGAAGATCAACAAGTTGGGGAATATTTAAGCAAACTGGACATTCATAAGTCCATGCTTCCTGATGGGATGCACCCATGAATGCTGAGGGAGCTGGCAGATGTGATTGTGACACCCCTCTCAGTAATGTTTTCTCTATTTTGGCAGCTGGGAAAAGCACACAAAGACTAGGGGAAAGCAAATGCCACTTCTATCCTCAAGAGGGGCAAGAAGAAGAACCCAGGGAACTACAGATTGGTCAGCTTCACCTCAATCACTGGGAAGGTGATGGAACTGCTAATCCTGGAAACCATTTCCAGGCACATGAAGGAGAAGAAAATCATCGGTAGTAGTCAGCATAGATTCACCAAGGGGAAGTCATGTTTGACCAACTTCATAAGCTTCCATAATGAGATGACCAGGTGGATGATGGGGGAGCAGTGGATATTTTCTTTCTGGACTTTAGTAACTCCTTTGACACTGTCCCCCATAAGACCCTCATAAAGAAACTGGTGAAATATGGTCTGGATGAACAAACAGTGAGGTAGATTGAAAACTTGCTGAATAGCTAGGCCCAGAGTGTAGTGGTCAGTGGTGAAAAGTCTAGTTCAAGGTCAATAATGAGTGAAGTACTCCAGGGGTCACTACTGGGTCCAGTCTTGTTTAACATGTTCATTAATGATGACAATGGAGTAGAGTGCACCCTCAGTAAATTCACAAATGACACAAAACTGAGGGAGTGGCTGACTCACCTGGGGATTGTGAAGAGGGACCTCGACAGACTGGAGAGGTAGGCTCTCATGAAGTTCAGCAAGAAGTGCAAAAGCCTGCACATGGGGAGAAGCAACGTCAGGCACCAGTACACACTGGGGACCATCCAGGTGGAAAGTAGCTTTGCAGAAAAGGACCTAGGGGTCCTGCTGGTCACCAAGTTGAACATGAGTCAATAATGTGCCCTTGCACAGAGTATTCTTGGCTGCAATAGGCAAATTACTATCATCAATTCAAGGAAGATGATCCTTGCCCTTTACTCAGCATTTGTGAGTCTGGACCTGGAGTACTGTGTCCAGTTCTGCACTCCCCACCCCACCCCCACCCTGCATGCCCCCATCCCCTCTCTCCCTCCAGTACAAAAGACATGATCATACTGGAAAGATCCCAACAGAAGGCTACCAAGATGATGAAGGGGATGGAGCACCTCTCTCCAATGGGGAAGGGTTGTGAGAGCAAAAACTGTTTAGCCTGAAGAAGAGAAGGCTCAGGAAGGATCTCATCAGTGTATGTAAATACCTGAAGAAATGGAGCCAGGTTCTTTTCAGTGGTGCCCAGTGTCAGGACAAGAGGCAATGGGCACAAAGTGGAATACAGGAGGTCTGTCTAAGCATCAGGAAGCATTTCTTTACTGTGGGTGATGGAACAGTTGCACAGGTTGCCTGGAAAGATTGTGAAGTCTCCCTCCTTGGAGATATTCAAAAGCTGCATGGACATGGCCCTGGTCAAATCTGTGGCCAAGCTAGAGCAGGGAGGCTTGGACCAGATGGCCTCCAGAGGTCCCCTCCAACTTCAACCATTCTGTGATTCTGTGATTCTATGATTTTATGGATGTTTGCACTAATCAAAGACACCAAAAGTAAACTTACTGAAAAATTGTCTGCAATACTTCCAGGTAATGTTATGTACAGCTGTTAAATATGTATTTTGTAAGAATATGCTTGCTAGTCATCATCTCATATCTCTGTAGCTGGACAACGTCAGGCATAAGTATCTCCTAAATATTCCTTTTTAATGTGTGATAATACAATTCACTTTGGAAAGGGTGCAGAGACCTTGAAATAAATTTTTCATAACCTGACAGTAAATTATATTTGTTTTTATGTTGTATTTTAAGAAAAGTCAGAAAAAAACCCAACTTTTTAATCAATTATATATATTTTTATTACTTAGAAGAAGAAAGTAAGGATTACATATTATTTTTAAATGGTGTCAATCAGCACGGGATCTGTTTTGGGCTGCCTGTTTTGTGGTTTAATCCTAGTAAGCATCTGAACTCCACATAGCTGTTCACTTACTCCCTCCCCCCCCCCCGCCTCTTCCCCCCTCCCCCCAAGTAGGATGCAGGAGAGAATCAGAAATGTAAAAGTGAGAAAACTTGTGGGTTGAAATCAGAGAATCATGTAATGGTTTGTGTTGTAAGGGACCTTAAAGTTCATCTAGTTCCAATTCCCCTGAGCATGGATGCCACCCACTAACTAGACCAGGTTGCTCAAAGTTCCATCCAACTTGGCCTTGAATACTTCCAGGGATGAGGCATCTACAGCTTCTCTGGAAAACCTGTTCCAGTGCCTCACCACCCTCATAGTGAAGAATTTCTTCCTAGAGACAGTTCAATAGGTAAAACAGAAGCTGTGTGTGTAAGCAAAATAAAACAACAAGTTCATTAATTACTTTCCATTAGCAGGCAGATGTTCAGCCACTTCCAGGAAAGCAGGGCTCCATCACACAGAATGGTTTCTTGAGAAGACATCACTCTGAACGTCCCCCTCTTCCTTCAGCTTTTATTGCTGAGCATTACAAATCACAGTATGGGATAAACTTTTGGTCAGTCGGAGTAAGCTGAACTGGCTGTGTCCTCTCCAAATTTCTTGTGCACACCCAGCCTTCTCACTGGTGGGGGAGTGTGTGAAACAGAAAATGCCTTGGTACTGTGCAAGCACTGCTCAGCAATAGCTTAAACATGAGTGTGCTACCAACACCATTTTGGTCACATATCCAAAACATGGCTACATACAAGTTGCTATTAAATAATTAACCTCATTCCAGCCAAAACCTGTACACATATATATCGTGTTTAAGACATATAGAACAGTGTACAAGATGATCAGCATGGTTGGAACAGGATAGCCGGAAAGGTTGTGGAATATCCATCCCTGGAGATATTCAGAAGTTCTCTGGCTAAGGTCCTGGACAACCTGCTCTAGATGATCCTGCCTGAGGAAGTGTTTAGAACAGCTGACTTCCAGAAGTACCTTCCAACTTCACTCATTCTGTGATTCAGTGAGTAAAAAGTTACTAAGAGCCAGTAATAGCAAGATAGCAAGTGCTGAAAGCAGGATTTTGGGATATTACTGGCATGTGGGAGATACAGCTTTGTGTACCCTTTGGTTGGATATCCTTTCTCCAACTTCATTGACTAACTAGGTTTAAATGAGAAAGTAGGTAGAGAATGGCAGTGCAATGTATGAGTAACTATCTTCTGTCAGGTACAGTAGGTGTGTCACAGGACTGAGTGCATTAGGAGAACTAGAAGAAAATATCTTACTTTGAGTGTCAGTCAGGATTAGCACAAGTTGTTTCAAGTTTCTCTTGCCTGTCAGGCCAGGAGAAGTTCTAGGTAACTGTGACTGATAACACATATTTGCTCTTCATCTGCTGTATACTGTTTTATATTAAACTTCATTAAATAAGACAATCAGTTGAGCTATGGAAAAGAAGTCCGGTGGTTTTTTAATCTTAGGCTACTTGCTGCACCTCAAGTCAGGTAGAAGTCTTGTGGGATAGGGCGACGTTACTTCTGTCATGAGAAATTGAAGTGCGCTTGGATTGAAAAAACCCTCTGAACTTAGTGTGGAACCAGCACCTCCTGGAGATTTAGCAAGACCAGGGCATATATTGTTTTTATTAGTATGTTTACCTCAAGAAAATGATATAGATAGTGATCATTCAGAACACTGACTCACAGAGTCTTATCATGGCATGCAGAAATGCTCAGCCCTAAGAACCAGACGACCACTACTGAAAATAGATTGCCTGGGTTGGACAAGGGTTAGGATACATGTAAGTGTTTAAGGACCACTTTATGGTTTTAGCTATACATACAGCACTCAAGGGAGACAGATTAGAAGCATTAAATGTATTAAGTATCTTAGAAACAAGCAAACAAAGCGGAAAGACAGAAAAAGAATAGCAGCTGCTCTCCTCCCTGCCTCTCTCGCCCCCTCCCCCACGCTCCCCCTACCCCCCAACTCCATCTTTTGAAAGTTCTTTTTTAACAAATCCTGATATACTACCCAGAGGTGAGGTTATTTTTTGTTGGGACTCATTTTGGACATGCTACTTATTTTTCTGAGTTTACCTTACAAGTTC
This sequence comes from Anser anser, assembly GCF_964211835.1. NCBI lineage: Eukaryota > Metazoa > Chordata > Aves > Anseriformes > Anatidae > Anser > Anser anser. Next base: position 17,486,099 of record NC_139721.1, on the reverse strand, counting down.
CAATGGTATGGAATCTTGGAATATTTTGGAATACTTAGTTTAGACGGAATAGTTTTATTGTTAAAACAGCTACACTCTTTCTTTTTCTTGCTGCAAAATTTCATATGTATCACAGTAATGTTATTTTCAGAAGACCTGAATATTGGTTTGATTTTAACTATTTTTGACATTACATTCAATTTAGCATATTTTGGCTTATTATGTCTGTTAAAAACATCATAACATAACACAAACATATAACATAAGTAAAGAGCTCTTTGTTTGTTGTTCTCTTCGTGGACACTGATAGTGGTTTTATTAGCTTATGTGAACATAATACAGACATAATACAACTAAAGACAGTTTCTTCATATCTTCTAGAAAAATATTTACAAACAAATTATTAAAATAAACACTTTAGGGGCAATTTTAATGTTTGGATAAGCTTGAAAGAATGAAAAAATACTAAATTTAAAACTTTGGTAGATTGAGAAGATGCTTATAACTACTTCATATACAATTACATATATTCAATCATATAGTGTATCTGTTACTCATCCATATCTTCATCATTATTTTCTTTTGTATAAACGACAATTTTATTATTTAATGGTGTAGGGTTTTTTTTGCATATTAAGTTCACTAATCATGTCTAATCTGTGTAGCTTGGCTGTACCATTCTCATAATGTTTGCTTTTCTTGTTGTTTTTACAAACAATGGACCCAGTGAAGGGTTGACTCTGAGATGCCCTCTAGCTACCTCTCTGTCTGTGTGTGGTAGTTGTGGACAGGTCTGTCAGTTGATCTCAGAAACTAAGACAGCTATACATGTCCTTCACCTAAATGGTCAGAAATAAAAGGGGAGGGGAGAAAGGAAGGGGTGTGGGAGTGGGGGTACAAACTTGGCAGAACATCTTCCTTGGTCCTTTTCACTATTGCAGGACATTTGTTTTCAAGTCACTGTGCAATGACAGAATTTCTGGACATTAAGCAACTAAAATACTGAAAATGTTTTTTTGTCCCAATGTATATTGCTTTGCCTGTATTGCTCTTCTGCCTTTCTGGCAACCCTTAGGGCAAGATCATTTTGTCTCTCACTCCCGGCTATTCTGGCTCACACCTGGCTCACACCTGGCTATTTCTACAAATTACTTGGCAGCTTATGATCACCTAACTGTGAAGTAACATTTTACCAGTGTGGTCCTCTGTCAGATGCATGTTCAACATATTGTTCTCAACTGGAGAAGCTTTAGGTAATCAGTATGGGACAATGCATCTTGGGTTGGAACAATTCAATTTAATATTACTTTTAGTTATTGTTTCAGCTGTTGCTTTGGGTTTGTCTTACAGCCTGTTCTCACAAATTTCTTATTGTAGCTATTTTGCTGTGCTGCTTATGGTAACATTACATTGCATGTATCTTTAAGCATCCTTAATGTATTGGACAAAGCTGCTTTATACATCTTAGAGTTATTATTTTTTATTTTTTTTTAATGTTTGTTAGAAAAAAAAAAAAAACTTGAAATAACTCTCTAGTGGTAAGCAGTTCATTTTGTAAGTTGATGTCTATGTATTTTGAAGCAAGTCAATTAAAATTAACCCAATGCTGAAGAATACCATACATGATTGTTCTTCTCATGTTAACATGTATAGCTTTTTTTAAACACAGACTAGTTCTTCTTCCTTTACAGAGATGGTATATGAGAGAGAAACATTGACTGAATTCTGCAATTATGGTGCTGCCCCAAAAATCTGTTAAGTTAAATCTGTTAACTTAAAATTAAGTTATCTGGTAATCAGTCAGGATTCTATCTTTTTTCTAATACTTTTTAATTAAATTATTTATTTATTTTAAAGCAAGGATTTTGAAAGGCTAAAAAAGGAAGTATAAAAGGAAGTATAAAAGAAAGGAGATAAACATGAAAGCAAAATCATCATCCAGTATAGACCAGTATAGACCATCATGCCAGTATAGACTGGTGTGCTTGGAAAGAGAAAAGCACTCCTGTCTTGCTTCAACAATGAATATATAGCCTTTATTCTAGTGTTTATATATGCAATATTATTTTTTTCTGCATTCTAATTGAAAAAAAAGGATCCATTTTAAATACCCAACAAAAAGTCATGTGGCATTATTTTCTTGATTAATATCTGTATTGCATATTTCATTATTGGAAAAGAAATATGGAAACAAAATAGATCATTCAGATAAAATCTTTGGGGTTTATTTGTATGTATAAAAATATTTTTTATATAGTTTACTTCTTTTTTAAATCATTTTTGCTTTCCCAAATTACATATTTCATGCTTGTCCTTTCTTTTCTGAAATTTAGAAATATTTGCTTAAAATCAATCCAGTTAATGGCATACAAGAGAGGAGGCATATATTTTAATTATTATTTAACATACTTATTTTTTCTTTAGTTAATTATCTAAATTTCAGTGTTGAATATTGACAGAGATCAAAGGCTTTATGTTGACCTGAGACAGAGAGCTTCATGTGACTGTCTTCTTATTTTAATAAGTATCTTCAAAAGACTATTTATGGCTGCACCAAATCCCCAAAAAGTTGTAGACTAAATTAATTAGCTAAAATAAGGCAACTAGCTAAAATGTCTTAATGACTTGTCTTTGTTATGTTACCTAAAGAGAAATTCTAACAGATACCCTACTGAGTACCACTGGAGCAGAGATTTTATTCTTGGGTAATTGCAGGTGTTAAAGTTGGAACATGATATAATGAGTTTTTTGAGAAGAAAATACAGCTCTTGTGTGTTTTGTTGTTGTTGTTGTTTGTTTGTTTTTAAGCATTTTTATGCATTTCCTTACAGCAATATGCAGTTTTAAATCTTATATATTAAAATTGCTGTGGTGCAGTTCTTCCACTGATCCACCCTTATCACAGAAGTTATCAGACTATATCTATAAATTGTAGAGCATGATTTCAGAATTAGGCTTTAGACTTCCATAATTATCCAATATCAAACATATGTAACACGGAATAAAAGAAACAACAACTTATTTTAGACATGTCTAAGTTTTTAAGCTAGTCTTCCTGAAAACTTAAATTACAAGATTTTATTAAGTAATCTATACCACACTATCTTTATTTTGATGAAAAATAAGCTTAAACTCTGCTTTAAAAATTCTGTGTAAATATGAAAGCTGCATGACCATACAAAAAATTACCAGCAAAACCTCTGCAGAAGAGACTTTTCCCTTTAACATTTATTTCTGTGGGAGAGTAAATATTTTTCATATTCTGAAAGAAAAAATCCTAACTTTTATTTTTTTTTAACTAAATAAGCAGAACTATGAAATCAGACTCTTTCTGATGAGGAATCTACTTATTTTCAAGTCAGAGCTACACTTATATGTACTGTTAAATGGATTAAATAAATCTATTTCTACTAACTGTAAGGATTATTTCACAAGGTAGCATATTCTACAGCTGCTATCTTGATAATCATTTTTATGTTGATATAGCCCATCAGCACCTCATATTATTATGCTACTAATACTTTTTTTTTTTTTCTGTAATAATTCAAAAAGACATAATGGAAAAAATAATTATAGCCAAGAGAGCTATTTTATGCTATTTCTTCTAGTACAGACACCTTCCCCCATGTGCACAACTAGTAATTAGTTTTGGTTTGTTTTCTCCCTCATATGGGAGTTAGCAGGAATTTGGCCATTACTAATAAGTGTGTGATTAGTTTAGAACCTTTTAATCCATACACTCCTTTCTACTGGCATCCCTAATAATATTTCTAGAGGCCCTGCTGGGATTCTTAGTGGTGTAATCATGTTAACACAATCACATATTGCATTCTAGTAATCATGCACTTACTAAAGAGTATTCCCATTAGAAGAGTAAATGCATTTATTCTCATCATTTGCAGATTTCAAGAAAAAATAAGTTACTTATTTGAGGTCTTCTACTATTTCCAGTGGTTCACTAGCATTTTCATAGAAATGAAAGATTTACCCAATGCAACCAATACTTATTCTGAACTCAAATGTAATTTCTGTTCCCATCATCATATATATATAACATTTACTGGTAAAAATTTAGTGTTGTGGGTGATAATTAAATAAAAGTTGCTGCCATATGTCAGCATTCAGATTACATATCTGAGACCAGGAACCTCCATGTTCTTAGATGTACTATACACAATGAATGAATGTCATTGCATTGAAAAGTTTAGACTGTAAAAAGAAATACTGTATACTTCACAGACTGGAGTTGAAGTAAAGAGAGGCTAAATCAACCAAGGTCAAGCTAGAAGCCTAGAGCAGGAAACAAAAACCCGCTTAACCACAAAAATTATTTAGCTGGTGTTTACTGAGTGTAAAAACAGATTGAACATAAGGTATATCACAGAATCATAGAATTATATAGATCCCAAAATCATGTCGCTTAGTGCCACGTCCACACATCTTTTGAATATCTGCAGGGATCAGAGTTTCACCACTTCTCAGGGCAACATTTTCCATGAACAAATTCTTCCTAGAACTCCCCTTATCATCTTATCACTTGTCACCCCCAAAAAAATGACTGACACCCTCCGCAGTGCAACCACCTTTCAAGTAGTTGCAGAGAGAATGTATATAAGGATATATATGTATATCCTTAGATATTCTTCCTGTTGAAACAATAAAATACTTCGGGATTAAAATGCATTTATACATATGAGGAGGTGTAAAATTTTTCTTATGAATGTGTAGTGAGGAGTTGGCCAAGTAAAAACTGAATATTATTAGGTAATTAGTAATTAGGTATCATTATTTTTTGAAAAGAATAAAAAAAAAAAACATTCTAAGTGATTAAATATGTTGAAATTACCTCGAACAGATGTGCAAAACAATACTGCAATTCATTTGTACTACAGCATTGAATTACTTTTAATCTATACAAAGACATTTGAACGCTTATTGAAGAGGTTAATTTAATCATAATTGGGCTCTAATGTTACTGTGGCTTTTATTAGCATGTCATCCGAGGAAGCTTGACTTCAAGTCTAGCATGAATATATTGATTTTTGTTCTAGGAATCCTCTTAACTCTTCCCCGCACCATTTATTTATTTATTTATTTACTTATTTATTTATTTTTCCCTCCTAACCCCGTGGAAAAAATCAAGACTATAACAACCAAGGGGGATCACATTCCATGAGTTAGATTTACTTGGCAGCTGGTGAAGAAAATATATTCAAAGAGGACACATATCCTCCAGAGTGCAGGCAGAGCATAAGTATTGTCCTGTCAGATGCTTTTACCTTAGGACAGCACTGTGCTCCTTGATAATAGGATACTGATGAATCATTCTAGTGAAAATGAAATAACCTTTTCCATCTCTTTCTTCATAATTGATCCAATTACAGAGTTTAGGGTACTGAAAAGAACTGTGAATATTTAAGACAGACATAGGCTAATTCTTAGAAAAATGTGCTTATCTGGAAAGCATTTGTTTTGCTTTATCAGCTCAGGATGTTGGTATCAGCTCTTCTTGAACTATTATGCCACAAAGAAGAAGAAAGTTGTATAATTACTCCTCCTTAAAGTTTAAAAGACTGCTGAAACTCCTCTCCTTATTCCCCTATCTTCTATATCAATAAAGGAATACCAACATGGGAGATAAAAAGGGATAGTCTAGGCAAGCATCATAAAAAAAGTAAATTATTTGTACCAGTAACGTATTTTATTTATTTCAATTTTACTAAATCACTTTGTGAGATTGTATTTTTTGCTAGTTATAGGACTATTTAAACACTCCCATGAAGAGAATTCCTCCAATCATACCCGGCAAGAATCAGCGGACTGTGAGCAGGGAAACACAGAACAATTAACAGTTAATTAAGCACAGAACAATTAACAGTTATATGCACTTCCTTACTTTCATTCCCAGTCAGGCTTATCTATACACTAGGTATTCCTGCTGCCTAGAATTAGAAAAAAAAAAAAAAAAGACTTCTTCAGTCTCATAATTCCAGTCACCAGGAGACATAGACTTCATGCTAACCTGGTGAGATTTCCCTGCCAGTTCTAAACATTTAGGGGGCAATAAATAAATAAATAAATAAATAAATAAATAAATAAATAAAAGTATTAATAATAAACATAACACTAAAATGCTATAATCTTTTTATTTTACAGTGGATGGTTTGTGGTCTGTATACATCACTTCTAGTTTCTGAGGATTTTAAAGTATGTTATGAAGAATTTGTTTCCTGTATGGGCAGACAGCAGAGACAGACAGCATGCATAAATCTACCTTTCCTGAAGACACCGGTTAGCTTCAATGTAATTTCCCTATTTACAGTGTTTTGCAGCTTGGTGTTTTTTCCTAATGAATGATAGCACCAACAGAAATAACAAAACGAGTTACAGGATTTTGCCAATGTATGTCAAAGATAATGTACATTCATCTTCCATAAGTGAGATCTCTCCCACATATTTTAAGTATGCGACTTTGCAGGGAACTACATAGTTTGAGAGAAGATGTAGTATGCTTATGATAGTGACAAACTCGTACCTGTTCTGACAAGCTGAGACAATGCTGTGTACTAGACTGAGGTAAAAAAAATAAAGGTATTTTACACATCTCATGTGATCAATGTTCAAGTCTACATGAAACAATGAAGCCACTACTAAATCTTCAATTCTAAGGTTTTACAAGAAATATAATAAAATAATAACATCTTTAGAAAGATTATTTTTTCTTGCTTGCTTTTTTTTAGGTAAGGAAATAAGAAGGAAATAAGAATCTGTCCTTTTCAAAGACCATCTAAATTCAGTCTTCAGATTTTGTATTTTATTAAAAATTAAATATAAACTTCAATATTTCTGGTCAATCTAATTAAATTTTATGGAAGACACATATCTAAACTCTTTGTGAGGTCTCTTTATTGGCAGATACCAAGGTAAATGTCAAAAACAGACCAAAAACCAACCAACCAACCAACCAAATGAACAACAAAAAAAACCCATAAAAGCATATTGACACTGAAATCTATATATACATTTTTATTTTTTTATTTTTATTTATTTTTATTTTTTTCCCCAGTAGAGTGAAATCATAATCTCAAAACACCGCTCTTGTTCTGGGTATTTGAATCCATCATAGCATAATGTCTGGAATTACACATGTTTTAAGCTAATATTGCCAAGCTCATAAAGGTCTTGAAGGAAGCCGAGCCATCAACATTCTTAAAATTAGAGATTTATTTAAATACCTTCAGGAAGAGTTGAGCATGTTAATTAATTAAGTAAGCAAAATTGTGGAAGATTGCATTCCACTGATAATGAGATAAAATGATATCTAAAAAAATCAAATTCTTGCAATATTGTATGAAACACTAAAAAACACAACTCAGTAAATATAAATTGATTCTCTCCTAATTCAATGAAAGTATATTGACCAAATAATCTCTGTCAGTTACTCATCAAAAACCTAGCTTGTCCACGCACTAATGGATGCTGTTACTTGGACACTGCAGTCATAAATACAAAGACCCAGTGCACTGACTTTAATTAAACTGAAACCCTACAATTAGTTCCTCAAGAATGTGATGTAGAATTCTGATTTGATTCTTAGATGCCAGCCCTGGTTCACCTCTGCATATAAATGCTGACAATTAATTGCTATGACAACCACTTTTGTGAATACTAGTTTCTGTGAAGATAAACACAAATGCGTGATGAATTATGTATGTTTATATTAAATTGATCTTATACACATTGCTGGGTTTGCTCCTATGGAAGAAATTACAACACTTATGGTTTGGTGATTAATCTCCTGTAGGCTTCGGAAAAAAATAGCAAGTTGAAACCAAGTAGCAAGTGGTTCAGTGTAATATATAATTTCCTGTAAAGGTAGTACTTCAAGAGGTGAATATTTTATCCCATTGTAAGAGTAGGAACAAAATGTGTTTCATTAGGAATTTTGATGCATTAGAAAGAGAGAAAACTACCTGACATACTTGAAGGTCTAAACAGGCCTTTCTAGATCAAAGAATGCTAGTAATAATAATACCTTGTCTATCATATATGATCCATGGTTGACTGAACTTTCAGTTGAATTGTACTAAAGTTGTAATTTAATTGACATTGAAGAACTCATTAACACTTAACACACAGGCACATGACACAAAGTTAATACCCTAATGTCAGAAAAGATTTGATTAGAAGTTTAGCCTTTTCTGGATAACAGAATACTGTTGTGGTACCAGTTATGACTAAATAGAAGACACCAGTGTGTCTGAGAATATAAGAGTAAATATTTTTCAACAAGAAGGTCACATTCAATCCTTTCCTTGCCTATATCATCTCAAATGAGCTAAGCATTACTTTCAATAGTGTGATGCATTAACAATGTCTATTTGCTGGTTTTTTTTTTTTTTTGGTGGTTGGTTGTTTTGTTTCGTTTGTTTGTTTTTTCCTCACATCTGCTTGTCTTGTAGAAAGTTAAGATCCTGGAAATCATAATTGCCTGAGATAATATCAGAGATAAATGCTTCTCAAAGTATTCTGAGAAGGAAAGTCTGAGAATTATCTTTGTGGTAAGTACTTGCTGCCATTGCAGGGAAATTTACAGGAGTATTTCATCCAGTAACGTCCAGAAGTTCCATCTAGTAAAAACACAGCATTATGTGGTTCATTATGGGTATACCTTCCCCATTCACTATGGGATTAAAAATAATTATAATAATAATAAAAAAATAAAGACATTAATACCTATTTTTAAAAAAATTTGGAAAATCTGGAAGTCCAACTATGAAAAAACATCACCCTATTTAGCTGGTGTTTGAAAAGTGTTAGTCCACAGATTCTATAGTCTAAATAGTAACTGTACAGGATGCCATTGCATTAAAATGTATTTATTCCCTGAAGAAGTGAGCTAATATCTATTGATGAACATATCTATGTACTTAATGCTAAAACCTTCACCTTTCTGTCAAAAATATCTCTGTTTTCATATCAGACAATCAAAGGGATTTAGTTAGTAGATCTTAGGAAGGAAAGAACATATTCATGACCAAAGAAGTAATAGAGAAGTCATTTAAAGGAAGTCTGCTAGCTGCTTATGTAAACATTCCCAACCTTAAAAAAGGTAAAGAAGGATTTGCTTAAACCATGCTTAGTCTTTAGCTTAGACTGACACAGTATAACTGTACTTGAACAACCTTCATTATGACTCCATAGTATTTCACTAACTGTAGTTTGGACAATGTGAAAGTCAGGAAACAGAGTCAGGAAACCTATGGATGTTACTTGAGTCTATGTATCACTTTGCCAATAAACTAACTATTCTGGAATCAAATTCTAGACTCCTTTTTATCTCAAGATTCAGCATACTTTGAACCAATGTGGCAATGTACACTGGAAATATTAATCTATTTCAAGTATAAATGAAAAAAGTTATGCAAGATGAAGTCCTTCTGAATTTCTGCAGCTTCTGAATTTCAGTGAATATTTATGCACATGTAAAACGTAGGTCTTACAGTAGTACCAAACAAGGAAAAAGTGAATACCAGATTAAAGATAAAAATTCCTTTTGGGTGCCTGATTTTTGACTTGGTTCAAATTGGCATGATCTTATTTGTTTTTACAGTTTCAATTTTTACCTATGTTTGATTCTGCAGTATTCTAAATAATGTTAAATCCAAGGATGAAACCCTTTCACAGCTCTATTCAAATTTTTCTTATAAGAATGTCTGAAGATTAAATTGTCTTGCACTTCTATATCTACATATTCATTTCTCTCTGTTATTCTGTTAGCTTGGTTTCAGTAGTTCACAATACTGTCTTAACCTTAGCTTTTATCTGGTTGTTACTTACAACTTGGATAAAACCATGAATGAGACTGTTTTAAATCTATTTCTGAGACAAGAGGATAAACTACATCTGTGATTAGCTTTATACAGAAATGAAATTTAGGTGAAAATATTGAGATATCGACATCGTCTTGTTCATTTGCAAGAGAATGTAGCAGCTACTACAGAACAGAAGCTTTGCTTTCTGGAGAACTTTAGGCAAAACTTAGGCAAGAGAGTATATGATAGGAAAGAGATAGATGCATTAGAAATTAATCTAAGCTAATACTTCTATTTGTAAAGAACAGTTTAAAATAAAACATGAATGTGGCTATGGAAAAGCATGCATCCAAACAAAGTTTGTGCATTCCCTTTTCTCTCTTTCTCTCCCCCACCTTTTTTTTTTTTTTAATGTATTATGAAGTGAAATAAGTTAGTTTCTCATAGGAAAAAAATGTTGAGTATATTAATTTTCTTCATTTCATTGATCCAGAAAGCATGCAGCTCATTATGTTAACATGTGGAAGAGGGGGTGTCTCCCATCCATGTGACTAAAGACTCCTCAGAAGACGTCTTTATTTTATGTTAATTTTGAAAGCAGACATTTTCTTTGACTATAAAATAGCTTGTAGTTTGCTTTCATTTTTCCATCCCATGTGATCTTGCTGCCAACAGAATACCAGCAAAATGAAGTCCAGCTGGAGAAACACTAGTTGCATTACTTTTCAAGATTAAGATTATTACATAATTTTAGCTACATATGTTTATACCCTTGACATCTTGCTAATATCAGCCTGCAGGAGCAGGACAAGTGCTAGACAGTTTCTCACAAAGCTACGCACCAAAGAAAAAGTTAGTTTCTAAGATGGGGTTACTTAATACAAAAAATAAAATACTAATTAAAAAAAATAATAATAATGAAACTTAGAATCATAGAATGGATTAGATTGGAAAGATCCTTAAAGATCATCTAATTCCAAGCCCCCTGAATGGGCAGGCACACCTTTCACTAGATCACATTGCTCAAAGTCCCATCCAACCTGGCCTTGAACGCTTCCAGGGATGGGGCATCCTCAGTTTCTCTGGGCAACCTGTTGCAGTGCCTCACCACCCTCTAAGTAAAGAATTTCTTCCCGATATCTAATCAAAACTTCCTCTCTGTTAGTTTAAAGCCATTACTCCTTGTCTTATCAGTACAACCCCTGACAAAGGAGTTCCTCCCCAGCTTTCCTGCAGGCCCCCTTTAGGTACTGGAAGGCTGCCATAAGATCTCCCTGGAGCCTTTTCTTCTCCAGGCTGAACAGCCCCAGCTTCTCAGCCTGTCTTCGTAAGAGAGAGGTGCTCCAGCCCCTTGATCATGTTTGTGGCCCTCCTCTGGACTTGCCCCAGAAGAACATGCAAGTATTAGAATGAGTTTCTTTTTCTAGTGAAATTCACTTTTATAAAGGTTCTCCTTGGGCCATATTAAACAGACAGCCGCAAGGAGTAGCAAAATAAAACGAAATGAGAAATCCACCTCTGGCTCTTTCAATTAAAACTTTTTTATACCTCTCTTTTTTTGTCTCATTTTCACTACTGTCCTGTCACTTATAACTGATACTTTGGATTGTTAAAATGTACTGTAATGTGCAATATGTTCTGTATGTAGTATGTAATGTGAAATATGTTCTGTGTGGATTTCAAGAGACTTCAGCTACTTGGAGCAGCTGGGGAAAAAAAAAAAGCAAGGATTAACTTCTCCTGGAAATGTTTTTTTTTAATAAGAATTTTGACTAATATTCTACATTACTGTAACTCTAATACACCTTAATAGTGAAAATACTGAAGAGGGGAAATGCATCATACTTAAATGTACCTTATTACTATTGCTACGGTTTCTAATGCTGTGACTTCATTTCTTCATCCTCTATTTTTTTTAATGTAGCTAAATATATATATATATATTTCAGTCTTTCTACATTACTACAAGTTCATAAACATAAATGGCACATCTTTTTTTTCTCCAGATTTTAAACCTCAATTATGTTGATTTATTTATATATATATATATTTAATTTTAGATCATCTCTATTTTACTATTTAATTGGGACTGAAAATATTTTTTTTATTTATTTATTTTTGTCATAGAACCATAGTATCATATAGATATATCTATTTTTGACCCTAAAATGAGAAATCTATATGCACCACAATGCTCAACTTTATCACCCATCAAACTAGACAAGTTTTGACCTAAGTGCATTTTAGTCTAAAACACCCTAAAAATAATTACGATGAATCAGAGAAAACATTTTTTTAAACCAGCCTTCTTTCTCTTCAGTAGCTGATACTGGATGAGTAGGTAAACCGTACAAGGAACAGGACATATATAATGTGATTCTTTTCCAACCATATTCTTGCAAAATAAAAGATCTGGGGGAAAATTCTGAGCCAGACACTTTAACTATGTTTCTGACTAATAGTTACTAATAGATTTATTAATCACTCTACTTCCTTTTGGAGCCCATCTGTACTTTTAACCTCAGTAATGTTGTATAGGAATTTCCTTGTAATGTATGAATAGTATTTTGTTTCTTGTTTTGAACAGATCACTGTTATTAATCTGTGAGAAATAATAAATGGTCAATAAATGGTTAATAAATTATCATTCCCTTCTTTCTGTACTATTTGTGTTTTTATAAACCTTTGGTATATAATTTTTGTTATCTTTTAATTGTTATTATTTTTCAAAGTGAGAAGCCCCGATCAATTTAATTTCTTCTCATATGAAAAGACTTATCATTACCTGACTACTGTCTCTGTTAATCCTTGCCACAGGCATGTATACACTTTCAGTTTTACTTTTTGTAAATGAGGTTACCGTAAGTCTGCACACTATTGAAGAGGGGGGGGTGTACTGAGTTTACGTGGCAAGGGTTTGGAAGTAGGGGGCTGCATGGGTGGTCTTTGTGAGCAGAGCTCAGCAGCTGCCCCATGTTAGATAAGATCCAGTTCCAGCTGTCTCCAAAAGGGACCACTGGCCAGAGCCAAACCAGCAATTGACATGGGTTGTGCCTCTGTGAGAGCAGATTTAAGAAAGAGAAAAAGCTGCTGCACTACAGCAACTGGGAAAGAAGAGTGAGGAACATCTCTACAGACCACCAAGTTCAGTGCAGAAGGAGGGCAGGAGGTGCTCCAGGCACAGAGCAGCAGTTCCCCTGCAGCCTGTGGAGAGGCCCCTGGTGCAGCAGGCTGTCCCCCTGCAGCCCATGGGTCCCACGGCAGAGCAGATCTCCACGCTGCTGCCCATGGAGGAGCCCACAGTGGAGCAGGTGGATCTGACATGAAGGAGTCTGAGGCTCATGGAGAGAACACACAGGAGGAGGTGATCTCATAGGTACTGCTACTCGTGTTGGAGCAGTTTGCTCCTGATGGATAGACCCTACGGACACATATTGGAGCACTTCTTGAAGATAGGTACGGACACATAATGGAGCAGTTCTTGAAGAGCTGCTGCCTGTGGGAACTCCACATAGGATCAGTTCAGGAAAGACGGCATCCCATGTGAGGGACCCCATACTGGAGCAGGGGCAGAGCATGAAGAGGGATGGAGAGGAAATGTTATGGACTGACTGCAGACCCCAGCCCATTGCAGTGCTCAGGGGACAGATGTAGAAGAGGGTGGATAGTGGGGAAAGGTGTTTTAAGCTTGCTTTTAGTTTTTCAGTACTTCCAGTTTCTAATCTTCTAGTGATAGGCAATATGTTATATTAATCTCCCTATGCTGAGTCTGTTTAGCTCGTGATGGTAACTGGTGAGTGATCTACCTGTCCTCTCAACCCCTGAGCCCTTTTCCATTGTATCTTCTCCCCCTCTTCATCTGAGAAGGTGGAGTGAGAGAGCAGCTATGGTGAAGTTCAGCTGCCCAGCAGGGTCAAACCACACAGTGGGTTTATACAATAGCAAAAATTTATCTTCAGGTTTTTTTGTTTGTTTGTTTGTTTTCTTTCACTTTCATAACAGTATTTGGTGTCCTGGATTTATTTCCCCACCCTCTATTTCTTGAGCTGTGTTTTCCAAAACAAAGCATTCTGACTTCTACAAAGGTTTGTTTGTTTCCTTTCTCAGGAACAATTAATGGAAAGCCCCTGAGTACATGTTTATATTTATTGTTATTTGTGTATTTATTTTGCTGTTTGGTGCTTATCAGCCACCCATATACAGTTTCAATGACTTTTTTTTTTCAGTAATGCATCAGAGCTTTAGTTCTGAAAAACTTTATAACATTTATCTGCAGACTTTCCTTCCTTGATATGACTGATTCTCCTAAATATATTGGGCAACACAGAAGCTGACTCAGATCTCTGTCAGATCCCCAAATGAATACCACTTTGTTGTAAAAACTGGATTTTTATTTTTGTCATTTGTTCCTATCATTCACTGTCTATTAATCCACAAGAGAACATTTAGTATTTTTGGTATCAAGATGTTTTTAAGGTTTCAACATCTGGCCTTGCTAAAATCTTTTGAAAATACAAAAGTACAGCGTAGAGTCATAATTCAAATCTGCTTCAAATAATTGATTTGTGAAGCCCAACTGGTCTTTGCAAAAATTAAGATGATTCTCCCCCCAGAACATTTACTCTTGTGTCTTCTAATTACATTTATTCTAGATCTGCCAGTTTGTTTCACATGGAAATTGCTGCTCTGTAATTCTCCAGAAAATATCAGGAGATATTTATGAATACTCACTTTATTTGTCACATTCCGTTCTTCTCATTTTGAAGCTAATTTAAAGGGTATTTTGTACATCATAGTTTGCAGCTCAGTGAGTTCATGTTACTTTAGCATTTTCTGAGTGAATATAATCAAGCAGAGGGAAGTTATTATTATTTGAATTACTAGTTTTGAATCCCTTCTATTGACACTTTTGACGCAGTTCATATTTTTTCTCTTTTCTCTGCTGTTAAAACTCCTTAAAATTCGCTGTAGTAAACAGTGAAATAATCTTCCTGAAAGATGGCTTTTCCTGTACATACTCTTTTTGAGTATGGCTGCTTTTTCATCTAACCATATACCAACATGCTAGGTTAGTGCTTGCCTGTGGAAAGCTGTTTTCATAATATAAATTAAAACATTGTATTATTAGTTTTAATGCCTTAAGCAATTTTTTTTTTCTCAAAATCTCTAAAAGGTTTTCTATTCTACACATTTTGCTACGGTTTCTACTTTGAAAGGGTGTTTTTTATCACTAATGGCCTCTTCTTGGCTGTTGCCTAACCAATTTAAAGAATTATTTCCTTCTTTATGTGGTCTTTTTAAAGTCCATTTTGTACAGCAATCTACATTTAGCCTAAGCTTCTAGTATTATATCCTTCTACACATGCAATGAATAAGCATTTTATTCTTTCAGGTGAGCAGCTTAGTTTTTTTCTAATGCACCCTTAATCTTTAAAATAGAATTTTTGGCTTTCCCATTTTATGTACACTTTTTCTTTAGTGTAAAGTGGCTTTTATATTTGAACAGCTTGAACTAGGTGTTGGGTGCTTTTCAAGATGAATTTAGGTACTTTTTTTTTTTTTTTCTTTTTTTTTTGAGATTTCCAGTTAATTGCTCCAAGAAACAATGATTGATAATTTTTAAACACCTAATCTTCATAATGTTCTGATGTGGAATTTCTCTGATCTGTACAGTGCCAGTCTACAGCTATTATCTTTTCTCCTCTGTCTTCACACATTGTCTGATCACCCCTAGTGCTTCCTGGTCCTTCTTCTAATCATTGACCCTTTCCAGAAAAAAACAGTCATGTCCCTCCATACAGTAGAAGAAGGTCAAGTCAGGAATTGCCTTCTCTGAAAGACTACAGAAAAAAAAGGCAGCCACAGCAGGATAAATGTTCTAACTGAGTATGCATGTACCAGCTCATATGCAGTAACACTGGTGGAAAAAGAAATAACAAAGAATGAAATGAGTCAATCCTTGGCTGAAACTTATTTCAATGGTTCCTAGTGACAGGACAGAGGCAATGGGAACAAAGTGGAATACAAGAGGTTCTGTCTGAATATCAAGAAACACTTTCTCTTTTTTTTTTTAAACAGTACACGTCAAAGCACACAAATACATAAAGTTAAACATAGCTAGAGCAAACTCAGTAAAGGCTGTGTGGTTATTAGAAAAAATGTTCTTGATAAATAAGTGAAAATACAGTTATGAGCAAGACATGATAATTTCAGGGAAAATAAGCATGATAGGACAGGTCCTGACACCTATGACATTAGCTCAATAAAATGAATATGGCCTGTTACTGTGAATACTGCACTCTATTTAATGACTACAGAGCTAAAAGGTCTTTGAAAAGGAAGAGCTCCTTTTGTCTCTCAAATATTTCTACTAGAATCTGTTTCAGCTTCATCTGAGATAGAGTTAATTTTCTTCATAGTGGCTGGCATGTTGCCATGTTTTGGATTTAGGAGAAAAAATAATGATGATAACACACTGATGTTTTTAGTTGTCGCTGAGCAGTACTTATACTAAGTCAAGGACTTTTCATCTTCTCATACTGCCCTGCCAGCAAGGAGGCTGTGGGTGCACAAGAAGCTGGGATGAGACAGAACCAGGACAGCTGACCCAAGCTGGACATATGATGTCATGCAGAACAATAAAAATTGGTAGGGTTGGCCAGGGAAGATTGTGGTCACTGCTTGGGGTCTCACCTGGCATCAATGAGCAGGTGCAAGCACTTCCATCACTTGTTTTGTGTGTAAAGCATCACTTGTTTCGTGTGTGTATATATATATAAAATAATGAGTATTTATTTTCTTTCCTTTTCTGTCCTATTAAACTTTCTTTATCTTAGCCTATGAGTTTTACTTGTTTTCCAGTTCTCTCCCCCATCCCACTGCAAGGAAGTGAGTGAGCAGCTGTGTGGCACCCAGCTGTCTGCTGGGTTTAAACCACAACAAAACCAAGTTTTGTTTTAGCTTGATCTCAAGTGTTAACATAAAAAGAAGGACAAAGATAAGTGAGCTCTTGATAACAAATGTAGCCACATGTCACAGTGGATCGTTTCTTTTAAACCTATCAAGAAGCAGCCATGGAATAGCTAAGGGAAGAAATGACTATCAGGGTAAATTTACTCCAAATGATTCTCCAATAGTTTGAATCTTTGGTACTTCAAAAGAACTCAAGTTGAAACCTCTTTAACACAGCAAAATGCAAACAGAAACAAAAATAACACCATAAAGGAAGTTACTTGTTATGAAGACAATGATTTTGATGACTCTCTAAACCAATCTGTTCATTAGTCAATTTGTAAAGAATAAGCAAAAGTTTTGAGATGTCATTGTATTTCACATAAGTTTCCTTAAAATATCAGATAGCAGTTATTGCTTATAAAAATAGAGCATTCCAAACACAAGCCATAGATAAGGTCATATTATGCAGCCAATATATTTATGTGTGTGCTAGAATTTATTTCAGGTTTAAATTTGTCCTCTTCATAATTGCATAATATCAACAGTTCTTGTTTGTATTGTGATCATAGAATCATTAAGGTTGGAAAAGACCTCCGAGATCATCTGGTCCAAGCATCACCCTACTGCCAATGTCACCTGTGGCATAAAGACCACACGGACACCAGGGTTCTTTTGGGATCAGTAACTGCTGCTACTTTATTGATGACATAACTTCATTATATATATCTATTGCATCCCCTGTTGAGGACAGGCTCCCTCCTTATACCATTCCCCCACAGCAGTACTTTCCCACTAACTATTCATTGGTCAACAACTTTGCCCGGCAACCAGCAAACACCCAGCAACCCCCATGCCCCAAGGGCCGGAGAACAAGCAACCCGAGACGGCAAGGGGTCTTCTGAATCACCCTTCTTTGTTCCCTCTAAACTCTTTACATTCCTGATGGCCTCATCGTTAAGAGTCCGATGTTATCACCAACCACGGGGCTTGTCGACCCCCATGGCCACACTCCCACAGTCACCCACCAAGCCATATCCCTAAGCACCATGTCCAATCTTTCCTTGAACACCCCCAGGGACGGTGACTCCATCACTTCTCTGGATAACCTGTTCCAATGCCTGACTACTCTTTCTGAGAAGAAATGTGTCCTAATTTCCAACCTAAACATCCCCTGGCACAACTTGAGGCCATTCCCTCTAGTCCTATCACTAGTTATCTGTGAGAAGAGACCAACACCCAGCCCCCCACACCTTCATTTCAGGTAGTTGTAGAGAGCAATAAGGTCTCCCCTGAGCCTTCTCCAGACTAAACAACCCGAGTTCCCTCAGCTGCTCCTCATAGGACTTGTGTTCCAGACCCTTCACCAGCTTTGTAGCCCTTCCCTGGACATTTTCCAGGGCGTCAATGTCTTTTGTGTAGTGAGTGTCCCAAAAGTGAGCACAGTACTTGATGTGTATCTTCACCAGAGTTGAGTAAAGGGGGGTGATCACCTCCCTGGTCGTACTGGCTATGGTATTCCTGATACAAGCCAGGATGTCATTGGTCTTCAGTTAATATATCCATATCTTTATTCTCCTTATTTTCCAGAAAAACACATTTCAGCTTATCTGAGAAAATCTTACTGGTCTGTAGAAATATGAGACTTGTGCTTTATATATCAGTCTACTTCTTTTATCTGTTTTCATGGCCAGGTGATTTTTTAAATCCACTCTTTATCTTGATCCACTTTTATGTTGATTCTATTTTCTTTGTGCAAGATCATCGATGGACATATTAAACTAAATCAGTCCCCCCCAAATATCCACCACCTTCGTCTTTGGGATACCAACTTCCTCTTTGTTCTAGATCTCCAAGTTTTGTAATTAGACAGCAAGAGAGGCATAGAACATATACCAGTCAGTAGGTTATACAATTATTTCTTTGACTTTCCTGTGGCAGGCTACCTATCTTTAACAGAATTTTAAATTCAGATTGTTTTTCTTTTCAATGAATTATTGCATAACATTGGTCTTTAATTCTTCTGAAAATTTCAGTTAACTAAGGGTTCAGTTGAGAGGGTAGCTCTGCATCAAGTGTTACAATAAAGGAAGAAAAATTTTAATTTTCTCTCACGTCAAAAAAATCTAAAACAATACGTAGGTATCGTGCAGTTTGTAATTCTGTCTTCAAGCATGTCATTCTCTAAATCAAATTCCTGATATGTAAGCATTCTCAGAAATATACATATATATATCTGTCATGTTTATCTGCTAAACCCACTAATACTCCTCTTTAAGAAAACAAAATGATCTCCCTACCAAAGTAATTTTGCCAGGTGATAAAGTTCCTTCCCTGAAATATTTATCTGAAAAGATATTTATCTGAATATAATTATCTGAAATATTTATCTGAAAGAAAACATTTCTATGGGAAAAGGGGAAAAAGAGTGTGACAGCGGACAAATGGTTAAAAGACTGATCTCGTAGTGAAAAAAGTGTGCAGGGATTTAGAATAAGGAAGCCATGCCTATAATGACCTAATGGATATCCATTTCTTGAGAAAAGAAACAAGCTAGCTAGTGGGTAATGGAGAAGAAAGAACTCCTTACAAAAATAAAGGAAAAATACCTAGATTATATAAGGTAGTAAATGGACCAGGAACAGAACTCTACCAATGGAGCACATAGAATGTCCCCTATAAAAACAGACTGTGTAAAATAATGAATTCTGAAGCTATTGCTAGATTTTTTTAGTTATTTTTTTTTTTATGGAATCAAAACATTAACAACAACAACAACAAAAAATCTATAGTGATAAAGTGGTACCAATTTATTTATAAAACAGTCCTATAATTTTTGGTAAGAGATCTGCCTACAAATAAAATAATCCTTCTCTAATTAAATTCATCTCGTTGCAGTAATTTTTGTTACATTCCTTGAGGGCATGGTTTTCTTTGCCTTTTTTTTTTTTTTTGAGGGGTTGGAGGGGTGGGTGCAGGGGGTGAGACAGTGGCATGATGTGAATACTGTCATAGAAGAGGAATTGAAGACAAAAGGGATAACAATGCTTGAATAGCTTTCCAAACAAAAGTGGCTTCGATATAAAAGCAATCATTTCCTCAGTTACAGATCTTCCACAAAAATGCAGACATTCCTCCAGCAAAAGAGCTGTCTCTGTAGATGGGCCCATCCGTCATCTTCCCTAAGAAATTCCATTCACACTATTCATCCTTTTCTATACTTATCCACACCCACAGACCAATTCTGCTAGCACAGCTCTTTATAAACTGATCCATCAGTCAGTCCTATCTGCGATCATTACTTCTATCTTATTCTCCTTCTCAATGTTATTTCTCCATTGTAAGCAATTTTCCAGAAGCCAGGACAGTGAACAACTAAATAAATGCTACATAAGCAGTACAGAGAAAAATAAAATAAAATAAAATAAAATAAAATAAAATAAAATAAAATAAAATAAAATAAAATAAAATAAATAAAATAAAATAAATAAAATAAAATAAAATAAAATAAAATAAAATAAAATAAAATAAATAAAATTCCAGTGTAGTAAGACCATTGCATCCAGATTAGAACCAAATCTCTGAGGTGACAGACCAAAAACACCATGCCATTTATATGGGATAAAGAAGCATACTGTTCATGTCAATCCAGGAGCACACTGAGAGTTTTAATAGATTCCTAACAGTCTAATCAAAATTTGTTATTATTCTGGTTTCAGTGATACTAGTACTTACTTTCTAAAGTTCCCAACAATATTACAGATTAATCCAACATACGGTCTTTCTTGAATCTACCTCATTCACTCGGCATTTCACTCATCCTTCTAGTACATTCTATGTCCTAAAGTTCATCAGGCTGTTTTACTCAAGAAGGCAGGAGTAAAGGCTTTATATTATATTGCCTTCATCATGATTTCTTTTCCTGAAGGACTGTGACATTGGTGTTAATTTATTCTTCCTAATTCTGAAATTTGCTTTGGATTTTGTTTAATAACATATTTTACATATTATGTAACAGTTTTCTAACATATTTTACACCTTGGTCTTTCTCCACTAGTCAGTAATTCCACATGATGTCACAATTCTCTGTATGTGGTTCCTTTTACACATGCTGGATAATTGCTCTGCGTTCCCGTTATTATCCCTAAACCCAGTATTACCCAAGACCTCATTTCTTTAATGGCCAATAATTGACCACTAATAATTTCTATCTTGTCTAGAGATTCTAGTTTCACGTTGTGCTCCTCATTTCAAGATTTCTGCTGTCAGCCTGTGCTTATATTCCTGTGTGAGCAAACAAACAAAGTTGTTTCCTATTAGTTACATAAATGTATGAAAATTATAAAATTATTAGAACAGTAGGTACTACATTGCACAATTGCCCAAAGTTAAACTCTAGCAGGTAATAGCTACCAGGTCATTACATGGTTGTTTCAATGGCTAAACATGCAAGATGCTGGCAGGCCAGTGTAAATCCAGACAAAAGGAGCTTTACTAATCTGATTTCTGTGGCCTTCCAGAGTTAATAAAAAGCCAGTGGTCTTTTAAAACCATGGCAATACCATACTACATAGTATAGAAAAGCCATATGGCTCACTGAGGGAGATGAATCTTGTTAAATAATGTTAGAAGTCAGTGCCAGCTCCCCCAGCCACTCCAGACAAGCACAACTCCAGCCTGGCCACTGCAGCCCAGCCCTGTGCCTGGGGACTCGGGGTCTTTGTCCAGGCTGGGGGATACAGCTGCTGCTCTGCACTTCGCAGGTGCAACCAGTTGCAAAGCTGACCACATATCCCAGAGAGAAACATAAAGTCACAAGACACTGACACTGCTGGTCACAGACTGCCACAGATGAGGTGCTGCCTTCAACAGCACTTACCAAAGGACTCGTGAAAAAGACAAAGCCAAGTCCCTCCTCCTCTCTGTTTTGCAGAGACAACAGGTTACTAGTGAAGGTACACACACAGCACTCTCTACGTTCACATGCACACACACATTTGCAAATGTCTCAAGTACCAGCATAGTCCCTGTATCCACCCAGCACCCCTTCCTGGATTCTGGGCCCCTTACCCAATTCACAGGTAGCCTACTCACTGGATAATCCATCTTGAAGTTTGCTGCATGCGCACACACACTTCTCTCTCATTCATGCCACATTTACAAGTCCCCTTGGACATACCAGCATGGACCCCCAACCCACCTGATCCCCCAGCCTGGACACAAGGACCCTGCTATTCACTGACTGGTCCAGTTTAATGCTTGCTAGCAAACACACTCTCACACTCCATGCACACCAGACCACTCCTACTCCAGTGGTTTGGAGTAGAAGACCCCACTCATTCCAGTAATTGATGCGAAGACCCAATAAGCTTCAGTAGCTGGCACCACAGGCTGAGGCTGCCTACACCCCTGGTCTGACTCCAGTACCTTCCACTAATTCCACTCATGCTGGTCCCCAACAGTAGCTGCATTCAGGGATCAAAGTTTATAGAACCTTCCCTAGATCCAGAAACACTCTTCCAACTAGGAAGACTAGTTCCAACTAGGATGCTAGGACCCCCATTTACTCTAGCTGGCACCACAGGACAGCCTGACCCCAGCATCTCCACTAATTTCCCCTCACACAGACACAGGTATCATCATTAGCTGGTACTTAGTCATGCAGCACAAACACAGGACAGAATGTGAATACACAGAGAGAGATAGTTAAGGAAAAAAAAAAAAAGATCTAAAAAGATGGGACAGACTGCAGTGATTGGATGCAAGGTTCAGTCAGACATGCGTTGATCGACCCCATTTTACACACAATGGGCCCTTTTATAACCTTTTCTACATACCCACATCTTTGCTACTCCTTGCACCACCTTCCCCCTGCACATCCCACCATAGATTTGCAGAGCTCTACTTGATTCCCACACTCTTCCCTTCCAGGGCCCATCCAGGGCCCCCCTGTTTCACAGTCTCATCAGTTGCAAAGTGCAGGTTGATCTTCCTGGAAGTGATGCCTGTAGTTTGATAACCCATCAATTATCATGACCGGGAGGTTTGTTTCCTGTCATTTTCTCCATGCTTGTTTTGTCAGGTCTATATCTTGTTATATTTTGGGTTTTGGCTTCTTTTTCCCTTAGTTTCCCAATTGACAAGGTCCCCAGTCAGATAACCTCACTGGATAAACATTCTCAGACTCTAACATGTCCTCATGTGACAGTTACCAGGTTTTGTTCCCATCACTGCCTCCCTTACCATTTGTCAGTCAGGTTTGTGCACCTGAGTGTTCTTGATTATGGCTTCCTCTATTTCTTATTATCCCCTGTGGTACTGAAAAAGGTCTTTGACCATGCACCCTTAAAGGAGCAGACACTCTTCTTCCACAAACCCTTACAAATTCTAATTGGATGTTAATTTCAGATACAGGACAACTATGGACCTTACAGATGGAACGCATTTTAAATGCTGCAGTGATACATTGTGATGTAAGAGAGGATGTCTTGACCAACATGGGTTGCTCAAAAGAACTCCCTCTGATGGACTGTATCAAAAATAGCAACCATGTATGTGTCCCTAGCACTTACTACAAGAGGATGTATCCACTATAAAGTGATTATGTTTAAATTACACAAGCCTTGAAAGGCAATAAAAGCATCAACCACTGAATTTGTATTGAGCTAAATACTATGGGAATAAGCAGGGCTTCTTTAGTATACTAAGAAATTATGATAGCAGCTACAGGTATTCACTATTCCCAGGTTACAGCATGTTGTATTTTAATATTCCATCCTCAAAATGTCAGGTTGATCCTGAATCTTGCAATATTCTCAGGCTGTAGTATTATGCCAGGACTCCTGATCTGTGTCCAGTTTATGACTTCACCATCTGTTTAAACACAGAATTTACCTCCACCTTCATGCCAGCCACCAAAAGTAGAAACACTTGTTAGACTGAACACTGATCTGCATAGTTTTTTTTCATTAAGCTTGTCCGG
Organism: Anser anser; assembly: GCF_964211835.1. Classification (NCBI taxonomy): domain Eukaryota; kingdom Metazoa; phylum Chordata; class Aves; order Anseriformes; family Anatidae; genus Anser; species Anser anser. The sequence goes on along the minus strand of NC_139721.1, from coordinate 17,462,372 downwards.
TGCTTCCAGTGTTATGCCAAGTCAGAGCCTAATCCAGATTATAAATCCAAATTACTCTTCTTATTTATAGGAAAGAGCTACAAACACTTTATTATTATTACTATTACTTTTTCCATAATGAAAAAAGAACAAATTCAAAAGCCATTATTTGTTTTGTGAGGATTCTGTATGGCTGCAAGAGCATGCTCAGAAATAATGAAAGATAAATGTTAAAAGCAGACTTCAACTAGACCCACTCAAAGATTAATGACATATATTTATCTTCATCAATATTTTCTCTGTGAAGGCTCTAGGCTAGTGTAGACACTTACAGTGGGTGTTTCTTCCAGCTGTAAAAGAATCAAGACTGGAAAAAAAAAAAAAAAAAGAGCGAGCAAGAGTTTTTCATAATTCAATATGTATTCATTCAATTGACATCATTTTTAGGGTCTGATTTTCAGCCTTGTGAAAATTAGGCCTCTTACAGAGTTCTCAAATTGCTGAGGGCAATTAATTTTATGTGCCTAAAACTTTATTCAACTGTGAGTCAAGCTGCCTGCATTAGCTGAACAAGCCTCAGTTTCCCTGTACAGTTTGGGGGCTTTTGTGGTTGTTGTTGTTGTTTTCTCCTTCTTGACTTTGTAATTTACATTGTCACCAAGGACAGAAAGTCTCTTTTTGTTTCTTTCAGAAAATATAAAATTTTCTTTATGTATCTATGCCTCTTTGAAACCATAGGGCATAGTACCCTACATTTATACATCCAGTGTTTACAGCCCTTTGTCTGGTACTTTACATCTTCAGGCAAGTACGCTGCTTGTTTTATGGATTATGTCAACTTCAGTTTAATTCGTAGCACTTTTGTCTGTCACAGATTGCTTGCAAAAAGACTGCCCTAGGAATGTGTACTCATGTCACATATGTTTAAATATCATAAGTGGTCGCCCTGCTGTAATACAACTTGCTGAGGGGCAGTCATAAGTGACCAACAAATTTACCTCTTCTCTTTACTTACTGTCAAATATCCCTTGTTTATAAATATGAAAGATAAAATGCCTGCTTGTTTCTTATCTTAACCAAGTGTGTTTCTATGTATTGTGAAAGCAACCTGACAATGCTAATAGCATTCATCTGTTACATCTGCTACATATATCATAGAAAAAATATTCCTCTCGAAGTGTTCTCAGAATAATTAAAAGATCTCTTTGGGATTCTGTTATATGATGAACAAAGTTACCAAGTTTGACTATTTGTTATATATATTTTTTTCATTCATTTTAAAATTTTCCTTTTCGTATTTTGCAATAATTGTTATAAGAATTAAAAAAAAAAAAAAAAGTGATCAATGACTGGCTTGTGATACTGTACTTAAAATCTTCACCAAGATTTAGCACATTGCAGAGAACATCCACTACTTATAGCAGTATAGCATTTAGTAGACAGCCTTAAAAAATAATAATAATAATTAATAATAATAATAATAAAAGGCTGCTCAATGGACTTAGGTTGGTTTTAGTCAACATTATTTGCAACATTTCATTAATTGCTATAGCCTGTATATTTAAGTTGTAGAAATTCAAATCAAGAAGTGAAAAGAAACCAAATAGTAAAATGCCTTTTTGCCTTTTTGTTGTCTTTCTTAATACTAATGGCCTTATACTCGTAATTACTATAGATTTTGTTGTTGTTGTTGTTGTTTGTTTGACTGATTGATTCTGTTTAAGAGGATTTAGACTGAGCCCTTGCTATTTTCCTAGCACTTGTATCTCCAGTTTGTGTCTTTTAATTTGCATTAATGAAATTTTAGTCAGATTTAATGAGATTTAAAAGCATATGTGACATGTGTCAATAACCAGAATGATAGTGGCAGCAAGAAGCTTCCTGTCAAGAAAATAAAAACTGTGGTCTGTTACTTGATTATGAACTTTATTTTACATGGATCCAAGTGACACATACATATTTTTTTCTTACTTCTCTCTGAAATTAATGTTTCTGAGGGGGATCTATTGCTTACGACATACAGTACCTTTGAAGTATCTCAGGAGTCAGAAATTGTGAGAAGTTAATACAGCTTGGGAGCTATGTTAATAAATATTTTCACAGTTTGAAGTGCTTCAGTCATGTTTGCACTTTTATATTTTCTGCTCTACAAACTTGTCAGTACTATATTTTTGTTTGTTTGTTTTGCTCAGATCTTTGAGAAAAATGATGTTTCTCATTTTTAGCAACACTGTTCTTTATTTGGTGATCATTTTTTGTCTTTGAAGCAGAAATAAAATAACACCTGCAATTCTTTCTCCTATTAAAGCCAATCTTGGGAAGGTAATCTGTGGGAATACTCATGTCAGTGAGAGGTGTAGTTGGGCAAACCTGTATGAATGAAGTTTGAATGAAATATCAAGTTCTAAAAGCAGTTTAGTCCTTCATCCTTAAGAGTTTCAGACCTGTCACTGGATGTCAGTCTCATCTTTAGCTGGTGCCACAATTACTGCAAGGGAAAAAAGCTTCTGTATGTAGCCAATGGAAAGAGAAGCATTCCAATGTGTTGCCAGACTATACAAAGATTTGAAAATTTGTGTTAATTTTGAACTTTGTGGCCAAAGTGCAAAATCAGGTAGAATAGTGTTAGTGCACTAAATAGAGCAGAGGAATTTAAGTATGGTGTATTCTCACCTGTATTGGTTATTGAAGGGGTACATGTAGTGAACTATCCCCAGAATCAAGCATTTGCATTTTGTGTTAAAGAGCTCTCACCAGAAAGACATGTATGCATTGTAGCCAATCAGGAGAGTGGGACCTGGGAATGAAATTAATTATTTCCTAGTGCAGATGTTTTCCTAATTTGGTTGAGGGAACAACATAAAATGGCAACTTGAAATGATCTTCTAGCTAACTGTTAGCATTAGCAAGAAGCTTCAGCATGCTAAACAAATATAATTTCCTCAGATTTCATAGAAACATAAAATCATTTAGGCTGGAAAAGACAAATTTACCACTAAAGCATGTCCGTAATCACCACACATCTTTTGAATACCTCCAGGGATGGTGACTCAATCACTTCCTTGGGCAGCCTGTCTCAATGCTTCACAACACTTTCAGTGAAGAAATTTTTCCAGGCTCCATTGTGATAGCCAAAGAAGTAGAGCTATGAAGTACAATTGTGTTGTACAGATTAAAGAGATTGTGTATGGTCCAATAATGTCATATGTCGAATAGGGAAATCTGGGGTTCTGTGCAAGACAGCCTTGAAGACAGTATCTTGCTAAGGAGCATTAGATTGCTGTATAAACATAACATAGCCTGGAAGAATTATCAGTGTATTCACAGATAAAATGGAATTCCTACCTCTACAGAAGGTTAAAAAACAACAACAACAACAAAAAACACAGTATTTGTCAGATTTGTCTTTGTCACAAATACAGTTATGTGAGGCACATCCAGAAGCCTAGAGAATCCAGTCTGCAATCCAGTCTGCATGAAAACTGAAGGTCCTGTAGTCCTACATGCTTACTTGGTCAGCATGTCTGATTTTTCCTAGAAATAAAAACGACTCTATCTAGTGCATATTTTTTGTTATTAAAGATGAGCTATTGAAGATGAGCTGTTTAATCCCATGAATACATCATCTGCGTAGAGATGTCAATAAATAAGATTGCACTCATCAGTAAAGATGATTTGCACTTCTGCAATAACTTGCAGTTTGGCACCTTGATGTGTGTAATCATTACTGAAGTCACACAGTATAAGTTCATTGTAAGAACTGTTATTCTCCACGAATTGGTTAGGTATGTCTCAGAAATTTTCTATTTGAAGTTAATCACAAAATGAGTTCATTATAAGTGTGCTAGACTAAATGCACTTGGAGAAAATGATTGAGCTACCGGTTTTTTTTTTTTTTTTATAAAGGCTGACACAATAATGACACAACTCTCACACCGTTGTTCTCTGATGTCTCTTTATAATTTATGATTTATACAGTACAGCTATATACAGCTGACAACTGTCTATGTTCTAAGAGCAACAAACTACTGAAGAAATAAATCCTGAATTTCTCCATCAGTCTCTTATACCTTCAATACTAGGCATGTATGAAAGAATGAAATGTAATCTACTTTGGCAAATGGCAAGAGAAGAGCACAAGCTGACATGATATTTTGGCCTGTATCCTAGTGTTTATAATACCTCCTGTAAACTGCTGAAAGAACAAAAAGAACATAGAGTATACATATTTTTGAACTACAGAAATTTGTGACATTTCCATTTCTCATCTTGTCTCTTGCCTGAAACCCTTGTGGATGGGAGGAATAAACACAAAATGCATCAAAAGTCTTGAACTTTTAACATAAGGTTATGGAAATATTTTAGTTTCAGCTACTACTACTACAAAAAAAAAAAAAAATTGCCATAAATGTTAGAACACTAAAGCAACACAAGGCAATAGAAATAGCGTTGCATTTTCATTCTGACTACTTAGTACTCGGTTTTCCTAATTTTGCTTACATGGTTTTATGTTTTGATTCAGTCATAGTCTGCATAACAAAGAATGGAAGTAAAATTAGGGTAAGGGTTTGTTATTATCTTTTTCCTTTCACATTAGTATATGAAAGTATTTTTAATGGGGTATGTAATGTTATGATTCAGATTAAAAGCATCCACAATGTAAAGCATTCATATTTTAATGAATTTAAGATCAGTTACACTACGACAAATTATACAGTTCAGATAGATAAAATTGAGCATATATTCATGCAATTTATAACTACAGGCAGAGTTTGTTCTCCTCTATTGTCACAACCTATGTTTTAATATCAATACAAAATACAAATAAGCATGCATTTATCTACTAACTGTCACTTGTATACAATGCAATCACCCTGAACATTCACAGCTATCTGGCATAGGTAAGTTTCTAAGTACATTTTTGCACTTTGGAAAGGGTATAGGAAATTGCATATGGAAAATATGCATTTTTATGCAGGTAATCGTTGTAGTCCTCGGGAAAATGTTGTGTTCTCTACACTTTATGTCTGGTACCTTCATGTACAATTGCAAAGTGTTTTTCATTTATTTCTTGGCATTATGCTTTACATATTTTATATGTAAGCATATGAAAAACAAACAAAAAAGCAAAAAACCACACATCAGTTAAAACAATTAGAATCGTTCTTAGTTGTTCATGAACTTAAGGTGATAAACATGTTCTGAGAACCTAAAAGTATATCTGTAGTGCGTTTACATGGCAAGGTTTTGGTAGCAGGGGGCTGCAGAGGTGACCTCTGTGAAAAGAATCCAGAAGCTGCCCCATGATAGATAAGGGCCAGTTTCAGCTGGCTCCAAACGGAACCAGCGCTGGCCAGAGCTGAGCCAATAAGTGATATTGTTTGCACCTTTGCAAGAGCATATTTAAGAAATAATTAACAATAATAATAATAATAATAATAATAATAGTAATAACAACTACTGCACAACAGCAGCTGGGAGAGTGAGGAGTGAGAATCAGCCCTGCAGACATCAAGGTCATTGCAGAAGGGCAGGAGGTGCTCCAGGCACTGGAGCAGAAGTTCCCCTGCAGTCTGTGGAGAGGACCATGGGTGGAGCAGGCTGTCCCCTTGCAGCCTATGCTGTACCATGGTGGAGCATATCTCCACGCTGCAGCCCATGGAGGAGCCCCCGGTGGAGCAGGTGGATGTGACCTGAAGGAGGCTGTATCCTCTGGACAGCACCCCACAGGAGCACGCCCCGGGCCGGAGCTGCAGCCTGTGGAGAGGAGCCCACGCAGGAGCAGGGACTCTGGGGGGAGCTGCTGCCCATGGGAGACCCATGTTGAAGCAGTTTGCACCTGATGAATGGACCCCATGAAAAGGACTCGTATTTGGAGATGTTCTTGAAGAGCTGCTGCCTGTGGGAAGCCCACGCAAGATCAGTTCAGGAAGGACGGCATCCTCTGGGAGGGGCTGCACATGGAGCAGGAGAAGAGAATGACCGTGAAGGAGCGGCAGACACGAGATGCTATAGACTGACCTCAACACCCATTCCCTGTTCCCTGTGCTGGCTGGGGACAGGAGGTGGAAGAGGGTGGTTGGGGGAAGGTGTTTTCTTTGTTTCTCACTTCTCTATCTTTTTAGAAATAGGTAATAAATTTCTTTGATCTCCATACACTCAGTCTGTTTTGCCCATGACAATAGTAGCTAAGTGATCTCCCTATCCTTATCTTAACCCCTGAGCCCTTTTCATCGTCTTTTCTACCCCTTTCCGTTTGAAGAGTAGGAGTCAGAGAGAGGTTGTGGTGGAGCTCAGCTGCCCACATGAGTAAAACCACCAAAATATCATAAGGACTGAAATTAGGTGACAAAGTGAAACACAAGAGGTTGCAGCTAAACATCAAGAAACACTACTGTTAGAGTGACTGAGCACTGTTACAGGTTGCTTGGAGAGGTTCTGGAGCCTCACTCCTTGGAGATCTTCAAAAACTATCTGCACGTAATCTTTTTCAAGTGATTCTATGTGGCCCTGGTTGAACAGGAAGGTTGGATCAGATGATCTCCAAAGGTCTCTTCCAACTTCAGCCATTCTGTGGTTCCATGATTCTGTGACTCTCCCCTGAAACCCTTCACTATCCCTTTTTGATTCTGAAATAAGAAGGATAAGAAAGAAAATAATGTTGTTTCTCTTTTTATTTTTCTTTCCTTTTTAATGGAAAGGGAGAATTATGCAACCAAGACATCAAAGGCTGCAGAGGCATGGAAAATGTGTAGTTATATTTTTGGACAGAAATGTTTGTGTGAACAAATTGTTTAGGTACCTTTCTTCAAAAGAGTGTTGCCAGCTGACAACTCAAGAGAAAAGATTGTTTAATACCACAGACCTGGGCAATTTTTTAGAAATGTATTTTCTCAGTCAAGTACTCCAGTACTGTCTTCATATTTTTGTTAGTACTACAAATCAGAACAAAATGTGTTGTATTTCTTCTAGTGGTTACTTGATCTCAGCTCCTCTGTCCTCTGACAGCTTCCTTAAGTGCCATCAAAGTCTCTCTGTTTTCTTTCTAGGGACAGAATTAAGTAATTGACTTCTTCCAGGCTGAGGCTTTTAAACTGTACAGATCCAAATTAAACTGTGTCTGTCTCAGCAGATGTAAAATTATCCAGTAGCCATTCTGGTCTCCTAATGGAAAATAACATTAATTAATGTGATCTTTGTACAATATATCTTTACAATAATAAAGTTTCTGTGTCTGCCTTATGCACTGCTACTCAGATATCTTTTAATCCCCTTGGTTCCATGTGAAATCTTTAGTAGTTTTAAGGGATTTCATATGCGTTCAGAATCATCTGGTATTGGTCAGTGTCACCCTACCACTGGGTGGTAGGTAGGTAAGTAGGTAGGTTCTTGGGTAAATTAGGAAGACAAGATTCTTGATTTAGGTAAAGCAAACTTTTGTCCCCTTTCTTGAGAAAGACATGCAAAACCAAAACATGTATTCTCTCCAGTTGATTTTAATTCTGCAAGAGAAAGTCAGTTGTGCCTAGAATCCATTATAATATAGATTTTTTTTAATTTTTATATCTATTTTATATTTATATAATATATTATATATATTATATATTGTATTTATTTTTTATTTTTTATTTTTATTTTTTGTTATATAGAATATTATATAGAATTAACATACTCTTAATAGTATTTATAAAATCGATACAATAGTCAAAATATTCCGGAATACCTTTCTTTCCTGTCTCCAGTCTTTAACACTGTTCCTCTTAAGCTTTTGTTGTGAGCTTAACTACAAATAATGAGGTCTGAATATAAAGGGAATCTGATATATCTGATGTAATGTGCTTGTTGGAAAGAATTTTATAACCTGCTCAGAAATATCAATGTGCGAACTGTGCATTTTTGAATCAAAAGGATGGCACTGATCTACTTCATAAAATGTCTGAAGATCTCCTCATAAAAAATGTTTGACGTGAACTAAATATTGTCATCAGCTACTTTGTTTTGAGTGGAGATTCCTAGAAGTAAAAGGAAAGGAAATGCCAAATTAGTGCTATTTACAGAAACATGAAATACCACTTAATTAAATTAAGAAAAAATATTTCTTCTTCTTACTGTACTCATAAGTAACTCTGCACTTATATTAATCCTATTGCACTTGGATTGTTTCCTGATGTTACTCCTTTAAAGATATTACATTAAAAATCTGATTATTCTAGGTCATGTTCCCTGTAGTATATTTTTAAGAATTATGCAAGTTATTATAAAGTCTATAGACATTCCTCAGAGAAAACAAACAAAATCAAAACAAGCAAACAAAAAACTCCTAAAATAAACAACAAATGTAAGCCACAACAATATCTTGCAGCCCAAGCCAAAAGTAGCAAGTTCTACATATACGTACAGTCTGTGAGGCTTGTTCTTTAGTAACTCCCAGCATTTCCAAGATGATTGTGATAGATGGTACTGAACTTTGGTAGGTATTCCTCTTTTACCAGCCAGAATATTGCCAGCAGGGATCTGAACAGTCTGATCACTCTGCTTTCAGCCTTTTCAATTATTTTTACAAAGATGAATTATTTCAAACATTTATTTCATGGCTTTACCACTTCCAATTACCATCTTTGTAGAAGAGCTAGAAGAGAAATCAGGTCTATGTAAGCTATATAAGCTCTAAAACAAGAGCTAAGTTTAAGTTTTAAATATGAGCTGTTAAAATTTATTGAATGAAGAAAGAAAAAAGAAATTAATACTGCTTAGGTAGGAGAATCAAACTGTTCCTTCTCCTCAGCATTGTTTTCTTGGAACGTGATCTTTATTTAAAATGTTTGACTTTATGATATAAAAACATTAATTCTGTCAAATAAATAGCAAAATGTCTGGCCTGATAAAGTTATGGTGTAATACATACCAGCAAGTAGAAAACAAAATAAACAGACATTCAAGATAATGCAGAAGGAATGGTCTGCTGAAAACAAATTAATAAGAAAAAAAAAAAAAAAGCAAACAAACAAAAACATAAGGTGGTTCATTTGATTTTTTTGTTATTTTTGTGATATTCAGCAGAGGTAAGTTTCTTAATCCTTAATCCTCCGCAAAACTAAATGAAAAAGGATTAGATTTTGCAAATGTATTTAGGTAACTTGATTCTCTGCAATGCTGTGCCTAAAATTTAATGGACATAAGATCCTTTATAAAAAGAATAGCAGATAAAAAATATGACTGGGATTCTTAACACCTGTCAGCTGTTAAAAAGCCTATAAAAAAAAAAAAAGGCTATCTCTTATTTGTTATGTGCCCCTCTGAAAATGGTATTGAATCTCAAACACTGTTATTTACTTAGGCACATAGTTTGCTATTTTGATCTAAAAGAGTGTTTTGCATAATGGCAAAACAATACATTGTTATTTCTGCTTGTCACACTTCTGGCAGTTTGCTGCTTTATTCAACTGCCTACTATATGTCTGCTTTGAAACTGACCTCATAACTAGAATTAAAGTATTTTCAATCTTTCCCACTGATACTGGGTCATTACAAAGCCAGGCTGCAAATTTCATGAAGGTCCCACGTGAACAGAAAATAGCACTACTTACCAAGGCAGAAGGACTTAGACGTTGCTTGCTTAATGTAAAGTATATGAGAAACAACTTGTAGTACTGAAAATTATGATTAGATATAAGGAAAAATAAATCACAGTTATAGCACTGCAACAGGATAGACAGTATATGTGGAATCTCTACCCCTGTAGATTAAAACAAAAAAAAAACCCAAAAAACAAACAAACAAACAAAAAAACACTACTAGGCCAGGCCCTGAACAACCTGACCTAACTTCAAAGCTAGCCTTAGTCTGAGAAAGCACTCAACTAGATGACTTTCAGTTGTCCCTTTCACTCTATGTCTTTCTGAATAGGCCCCCCAAAGAGAGGTTTAAAACTCTAAAATATCTGTTTTCTTTATCCTAAATAGCTTTTGGTAAGAAATAGATTCATGCTTAGCAATGGCAGCACCTTGCATGTCTAATGAAGTTTTAGAACCTTATGTTTTAGGCAGGGCTTTTCTAACCTGCTCTCCTGAACTGAAGAAATTATACTATGACTAAATTTCATAAAGTCTAATGGTCCAGTCTAAGGACTTTGTTCAGACATTCTTTAAGGTCTAAAATCACTAAATAAGTCAAAAGAAAATAGGACTCTATAAAGTGCATCGGGTAACAATGATGTTTACAATGTCCATTCAAATTTAACTGATCAGCTAACCAGAAACTCATAAAAAAAAATAAAAATGCATGCATCCTCCTTCCCCAGATATATACACCTGATGCTAAGATATGAAGGGGTGTTTATTTAAGATGAGATTAGTTCTTCTTACATAAATGTAAGTTTTAAAAGAGGGTTGTGCATCACTCTTACAAAAATAACAAGGGAAGACAAGAATTTTTAAGGTGTAGAAGATTTGCAGTTCATGCCATCTATGTCTGGAGGATCCAAATCCTTATTTTTATTTATTAGAAGATTTTTCTGACCTCTTAACAATGGATTTATGATTCATTAAATTATAGAGAAAAGAAATATGACTGTGTATCCTCATGGATACTGTTCTTTTGCAAAAATGACTGCTTATGCCTGTGGTTCCAAAGACGTGGTAGACATGGAACCTGTGAGATACTTTAATATTATTGACATATAGGATATAAAACTTTAAAGGAAGGTTATTGCAGAAAAGCACATTGTATTCTTAGTTGTTCAACATTGTTTTCTCTGGGCTTGAAAAAGTTGGGAAACGCTGATTTAATCATACATTATAGTCTGACTAGAAAAAAAAGGAATAGGACATTGCTATCTTAGACAAGAAGTTGTATCAAGTTTTTAGTCCATTATCAGAAAGGAGTAGTAGTACGTTAAGAGTTATATTAAAAACATGAAGGGTTATCTTCACCACATATTTGAAAAGCAGTGTTATGACATGCATGTGTCTCTTGTGTATGAAACATTTTTCTAGTCCTCTGACAATCAGGAAGTTATTAAACATCTGTTAGGAATAAACATTTTGAAATAAGCAGGCCTGGATTGCTTGAAGCTGTGTCCTAAAAGCAGCAGCTTAGGAGATCTCTGGCATACATCTTAAAGTGGAGCAACGTACAGTCAAACCCAACAAAAGCAATAAAGATATCATTTTTAGGATATTTTTTGTTATATCATCCAGTTAAATTTCAAATATATCTAGGAACTATAGGTCAGATCCAAAACTTATTGATTTTTGTGTGAGATTTTCCATCCACTTCAATGTTCCATGTATCACACTGCAGTTATTCAAGAGGCTAATAAAGAAATCTAATAGATTAAAAATTCAAAAGCTGTTTATAAATTTATGCCTGCCAAATCCATATTCTGATCTGATTGATATCTAGTACATACCAAAATCCATAGGGAACCCACAAGGTAAGATTTGTTTCACCTCTTTTTCGTTCTGATACTAAAACTCACATGCTTTTAACTCTGAAAGATCATTTACAGTTTATTTTAAAAGGTCAGTCTGATAAAAACAGCTTCATTTTTAATTAATATTAGTTAATACTAATTGTTTGCAAGACTTTTGAAAGTATGCTAATGACCTGGAAAAGTCAGTAAAAGCGCTATCCAATGTCATGACAAGTACCAGTCTTTACACACATATGTTAGCCTTTCATCTAGTTATCCATAGTTAGTATTTTCTTCCATTATTAATATTACACCTCCCCACCTGGATTCATTAGCTTGAAGGGAACACTTTATGCACAAATGCAAAAATGTATACTAAATATATATTAAAAGTAAAACCTCAAAACCCCAAGTTAATAGAGGATTTAGATATGCTACATCTACAGGCTGGTCACGTCCCTGAGCTCTGCACTCTAGATTTCCACAGTACTCTGTCAGACCGATCTAGCTGAACAGGATGGGAGATGCTATATCTTAAAAAATAAGTACTAGAGTAAATGCATATATGATAAGGAATACACTGCCTATGCCTCCACACATCTTTGCCTACACAGTTTGCACACAGTAGACACAGAGACTTAAAAGTCAAGTAGGTAGCAAAAGCTTTTGGTCTACTAAAGCAATTTTGTCATTCTCGATAAACTCTTGCTAAGCTTAATAGTTCCACTTTGGGAAAAGTTGCAGAAGAATTCTAATTATTACATAATCTTAGCTGTGTTTGTCCCCTTGACATCTGGCTAGAATCATCCTGCAGGACAAGTGCTAGAAACATTTTTACTAGGTTAGGCATCAAAGAAAAAGCTAGTTTCTAAGATGGAGTTACTTAATACAAAATAACAACGGATTTGGAAACTTAGAATAGAAACTTAAAATGGATTTTAGAAGCATGGAATGGTTTGTGTTGGAAAGATCCTTAAAGATCATCTAATTCCAATCCCCCTGCCATGGGCAGGGACATCTCCCACTAGACCAGGTTGCTCAAAGCTCCATCCAAACTGGCCTTAATTCCAGGGATGGGCTATCCACAACTTCTCTGAGCAACCTGATCCGTTGTGTCACCATCCTCTGAGTAAAGAATTTTTTCCTAATATCTAATCTAAAACTACTCTTTATTTTTTTAAGTTTAAAACCTTGTCCTATCACTACACTCCCTGACAAAGAGTCCCTCCCCAGCTTTTCTGTAGGCCACCTTTAGGTACTGGAAGGATGTTAAAAGGTCTTGTGGAGCCTTCTCTTCTCCAGGCTGAACAACCCCAAACCCCAACCTTCACGTTCTTTCTTATTCAGAGTGGCAAAAGCTCAGTTAGCTGATGAATGAATTAGTATGAACAAAATCATGTGACACTTTGCTTACAAACATAATATGCTATACTATGTTGAGTTAGTGCATATTCCAAGGAAAAACAAAAAAACAAAACAAAAGTGTGCCTGCAGCCGTTGTTTAATCTTCAGCTAAACTGCCTAGTGGAGCATCTTTTCCAAAGACATGCTTTACAGTGCAAGTTTAAAATTTAAATAGGTCTTTAATTAATTGAATATTTATTCTTGAAATTTGAAATTCAAGCAGACCATTTTTCCTAATTTTACATTACTATCTAGTTACATATTTTGTGCTGCTGATTTGGAAATAAATTATATTCTAGTTAATAATACCAGATAGTAACATGCATACGAGGTAAAATATGTACAAAGTAAACTCATTTCTCCTTTGGAAAACTGTATCCTCCTTGTAATGACTCAACTTCTAAAAAAATAGTTTTGATATTTTATGTCATTGGTCTCAGGTTATTATTCTTTGCTGGTTTTGGTCCTAACTCAATGCTTTGCTTATTTCTTTCCCTTGCATACAGACATATCTTGATATTTCTCAAAAGCACCTCATTGTAACAGTCTTCTGAAATACTGTCCCATTTGTGTCTTTCTATAAAACTCAGACTATTGCATGTACTGATGTTGGAGTATAGTATTATACCCTATTAAAAAAACTATTAAAACTATTAAAATCAGCTTTTCTCTGAGAATGTGTGAGCATGCAGATGTGCTGCTTTTATTGGTTTGTTTCTTCATCTTCTTTTCCTTCTTGTTCTTCTCTCTCTCTCCCCCCCCCCCCTTTTATTTTTTTTAAATGCGTTATGCCTTTACTCCCCTGAAATTGCTTCCAAGGAGAAGTAACAAATTGGTTTTGATTAAATATCAAATCCTTTTCTTTCCATTTATTTTGTCTTTACCTCCAAAGTGCATTTTCTACAGTTTGACATTTTATTTTACACTAACTTTCGAAACTATACTCTCTTCAGATTCTTCTGTCTCCAATTGTTACAGAAACAGATCTTCTGGGCAGTCACTCAGGGCTCCAAAACATGTCCTGATGAGCGAATCACCCCTTTAAAATGTATTGTTCTGTAGCTGTTCCAACAGCAGCCAAAGTGGTACTGAAGGGAAAACGGTTGTGGTGGAAGAGAGTAGAAGATATATTACTTCTTATTGCAGCTCGTGTGTGCTAGCTTTATGTGGAACTCCCATACTGTGAGGAAATTATGCACTTTTTTTCTCAAATGGAGGTCAGATTTCATATGAAATGTGCTTGGTTAAGTTTTTGGTAAATTTAAACGTGGCAAAATCCAGATTTCTGTTGGGAAAACCACGGCCATTTCAAAATGAGTGATACTTGTGGCAGCACAGATAGTAGTATCATAAAATCATAGAATATCCAGAATATCCTGAGTTGGAAAGGACCCACACAGGTCATCAAGTCCAACTCCTGGCTCCACACAGGACCACCCAAAATCGAGCCATATGTCTGAGAGCATTGTCCAAACACTTGTCCACCAGACTGAGCAGTTCTTCAACTTGGGTGCACCTCCCACAGGTGTACTCACTGCTGCCATCAGACATGATTTTTTTTTCCCCTCTATTTTGAAGCACCTCAAAGCTCAAACTAAGACCATTAGTTTGAGCTGGAAAGGAGGCAATCCAGTTCTGGTCACAAATAATAGTTTCCTAACAGTATATGAATAATCTGGGTTAGGCTACTGTATGTATAAACATACAGTGATAAACTGCTTGGTTGTTTTAATTCTTATTTCCAGCTACTTCTTTACCTTATTATCTCTGTTTTATTTTTTCATTGAATAACTTAATCCATACTAAACTATTATTTGTTTTTCTTCTGCTGCCAAAGCATTTACCTGATACCATGTGCAGAATTGTTCTATAAGGAGGAAGCTGGAAAAAGAACAGACAGCAATGTATCATTATAGCAGGATTGTTAATTTGAACTCCTTGATATTGGTTAAAATATAAACATTGCTTTCTAGAATTGATTCCAGAGTGGCAATTTAAGATATATATGATATATTTAAGATATAATTTAAGATATATATAAAATATATAAAGATCACACAGACAGACTATTCCACACTGAAACTACAGAAAGTTGTAGAGCAACTGTAGAAAGTACAGAAAGTATCCTTCCAAATTATGTGTGCTGATTTTTTTCACTCTAAATTATGAATTCAAACAAGGTTTTTTATTTTTTTTTATTTTTTTATAGAAAGCATTTTGATTTACATTCATAAAAGTGATGCTCTTTTATTACATATTTTACTGCGAGTTAAACAATTGTGGGCTTTAAAGTATATTAAACTGTTATGTTAAATGCTTGCAAATAGATATATATTATGTATACTGTTAAAATCCGTACTTATTTGAGTGACAGGATTAAAGCGACACATCATCTGCAAAAGCTAAGATTAACACTGAAATAAAAATAATAGAAAACTCAGGTTTTTATTGTACATCTCATTTATAGTTTAAAGACTGAGTGTTTTAAACACTGTGAAGGGGCAACAGACCTAGCTATCTGGCTAAAATGAATGTTCTTTTCTGAAACTATAACTGCCTCTTACTATCTTCAGTATTATTGTGTACATATAGAACCACACAGAAGCCAGAAAGTTAAGGCCACTGCTTGGCAGATGAAATGTAAATTCAAATCCTTTGTCAGGCATTTAAACAGCGTATTTTCTATAATTAATAAATATTAATGACATTTCTAGTTAATCATATATTTGATAATAATGAACATAAATCCTGTGAGAATTTTAAGAAGGTGCTTTTGTTATGTTTCTGAATAATTACAGCGTTAATATTTAATTTAGAGCTATTTGAAGTTCATTCTTGTCATTGCCAGTAATTATTAAAGATTTTCACTTGTATAATTGAAATGAAATAGTAACCCATTAGTAACTATAAAGACGGTCTCAGCAGAAAGCCAACTTGTGTGGCATTTTATGATTTACTTAATTAAACTGTAACAACAGCATAGCCTTTTCAGTTATGTTCTCAAAATTCATAAATTATCATAATTGTAGAGAACTTCTATTCGTCATTGTTAAGTATATCTGATACCTTTCTTTTGCAGGATCACATAAAGCTAACATTTGTTTTCTTTCCATACTTTATCAACTTTTCTTCAAACTTTTATTTGCATTTAATTTTTCACTGTACCTCTATCCTAGGTTGAACGACATCTGTTTATGAAAATTCAAACCCAAACCGTGAACATCTTTTCATGAATTATGTTAAGGTAAAATACATAGATTTTTAAAGGAAGTTTAGTTTAGCTTAGTTTATTATTATTATTATTTTAGTATATAAATTGTAATAAGACCATGTTTCAAAGTTGGAACTTGACATTTGAAAGAAGACATTCCTCCCTCTTGTTTATCCCTGTGAAAATCTTCCTAAATGTAAATAAAAACAAAAATAAAAACTAAACTTCATATTATTTATCTTTTTCTGTTTATTTGTTTTTGTTTTGTTTTAAATCAGAAAGAAGTTAACCTGTGATGCCATGCAAACTGAACAGACTCCAGCCTAGGAATTAACTGTATCTTTTCTTCATTTGATACTCAAAATTAAGGCTCTGCACAAGAAATGACAGAAGACAGTTTTGAACCTCTATGCTCTTGATATGATAATACAGTAACTGGATTTATGAGATGTCCTGATAAGACTACAGGCAGGAAATGAAGGGAGAAGACTGGCAGAAATTCTGAGTCTGGGGGAGACAGAACAGAGCCTATGGCAATACACTCTGAACTACCCACCACATAAAGGACAGGCTGAAAGGATTGCTGTTACTGATAAAGCACCTGCTGAAATTCCACAGCACTCTTTTAAGTGAATGAAAAAAAAAAAAAAAAGTTTTATCACTCAATAAGCTCTATTTTTTCTATTTTTATGTTAATCTCCTTGCCTCTGCTCACCGTCTGTGCAATTGGGATAATAATTGACATTGATGTATAATTATACTGATTACATTTATGAATTAAAAACATGAATCATAACTCCTCTAACAATGAACATTGTAGACTTCAAATATGCACATCAATACTTTCAGATTTTACAAAATTATGGGAAAAAATATTGAACTCATATGTTCTTACATGCTCAGAATTTTTCAGCGTGGCCAAGAACTCAGAAAAAAGAGGGTGGAGTGGAAGGTCGAATGCTTTTGAAGGTAATTCTATTGAAATCAATTGAATATCATGTGGCTTTGGTCCTTTGATCCTTCAGCGACTTTATTATTATTATTATTTTATTTTATTTTAGGAAGATCTCTGAAGCAACAGAAACTGCCTTCTGGACAAACTGAAAATCAAAACAGAAAATTATGTTAAACTGTTGAAAGATACACTGAATGCTACACTGAAGAGTAAAGGCTCTGAAGGTGATTTCACTGTCATGCTGGACAATAAACGAAATGTGAATAATTAGTTTAATGCTACAAGAGATTGGCTGATGCCTATCTTGGATAAATCAATGTAAGGATTGTGAACAGGTTGATGAAATGTGAAATGTGAATTCCAATACTAAACTTAATTCAAGTTAATTTAAAGTCTTCAGCAAAAACAATTAGCCAGAGGAACCTTGACATGATCATCCAGTTAATGTCTCTGAATAATTCTTCCTATTTCATATTTAAAGTTAGTAACTCACTACTGAAATTATGATGTAGAATCAATCATAGTGTCTCATCTGGTGACTGACTGGATTTAAGTCTTAGAACCAAGTTGTCATGAATGAAAACTACTTAACATTTTTGTTTTCACACTTTTTCTATCAACCCTGTTATCAAGGTCTTGAACAGGAGCTCAGTTGGAGTGAATTAATTGGTTCCAAAAGCTGAGTGAATATATCTACAATTTTTCATCAGCTACCATTTATATGGCAAATCATTTATGCTATAATTTTTGTTCTGAAACATCCTGAATTTTCTTACTGGGGAGATAGTGCATTCTGTAGATTAATCAAATTGTTGATCTATAAAGTAATATGCAACTGTATATCACTGTATATTTAGGCAGCGTATGACACAACTTTGAAGTACTTGCAAATAAAACTGTGGTGCCTCTTTTGCATCTTTAATCAGAAAAGAAGAAACTGAGCATAAAATAACTTCACTGTTTTAGTAATGATATCTAGGGTTTATTTTATTTTTAAATTTATACATTTTATTATTTTATTGTATTTTATTTTTACTTAATGAGTTATTCTGTAGACCTATGACACTCTGAAAGCCAATTTATGTGTCATAATGTGCACAAGACAGATGACAAAAGACCTCTATTACTCTGTTTGTTTTTCTGATTGTAGTTAATTTTGTTTAACTAACAAGTAGTAGGTGTGATGCAAAAAGCAAATATTTAACATTTTCTTGTGACAAGGTGAACTTGGATTAAAAGTGGAATTCATAGTGGGTACAACTAGAGTTAGCAATGTGGTCCAGGAATATACTGTCATAATAGACTGTTTCATCATAGTGAATGTCTGGAAAACAGGAAGATGTGGTGCCACGATAAATTGTCTGGATGTATTAAAATGATGCCTTGCAGCCTAATAATAACTCAAATCATTCTTCTGAAGGGACTTAGTAAATTGTGAGTTGCTGGTATATATGGGCTAATATTAATGTATTGGAATGTCAACATAATGATGAAAATATCTTTATGAAGGAGTTTGCTTTCTCTCTAACATACAGTAATGTTGGAAATAATTACAATGCCATCTACTGAATGATACTTAGAAAAGTATTAAAAATATTGATAAAAAATTGATACCATCTATTGAATGTCAGTCACCCAGGAAGAAAATTTACTTCTCTGATAATGTCCTTTGATATCTTATAAAATATATTTTCTCTGTATTGCTCTTACATTTTATAGTGATATTATATGTGGTAAATACAATATTCTTCAAACACAAGGGTATCACATGGAAGGAGAGCAAACATTTTTCCTGTGCAGGAATTAGTAATGTGCTAATCCTTCCCTTCTAGATAAAAATTATAATCAAACCTTTGCTACAAGAGATTCTAGCACCTGCTTCCTTTTCATCTGTCTGGTGCTATGGTCCACACTGACACTCTCCTTTCTTGAAATGATGCAGTCATCTGAACCTTTGTCTGTAGTCCTGTGTCTGTGCTTGAATTACCTCATATTCATTATTGTTCAGGAAAGCTACACAGACATAAGTTATTTCACTTCAGAGGACACCTCAGGGTTTACTTCTATTGGATATTTTAGCTGTAATTCTCACACAAAAAGAATCCTTATATCCTGTGAAGGAAAATAAACCAGATTTTTGCTTTTATGACAAAATATGTCATGGAATGAGGAGGGCAAAATATACACAATAACTAACATGTTCCCATGGTATATATTTTTGTAAGTTAGTTTTTCATAAAGAGCATTTATGTCTCAATACAATAAGAAAGGTTTATTTATTAATGGAAACAAAAGCAAATAATTGCTTGGTAACTAGACAGAAAATTTGGAAGTTAATCTCTCCTGGTCAATGAATAAAGATCCCCTGCTAGAGGAATTAAAACATAAAATATACGCTCTTCCAGAAAGATTAATGTAGTTTTGGAAAATGCTTTCTTTTGGAATATTTTGAACAGTAATTGTAAAACTAGTTATGTATGATTCTGCATAGCAGCTGAGAAATAAATACTGAAAAAAATATGTAGATTTTGCTGTTGAAGAAAGCAATTGGCAATCAGGCTAAAATTTTTTTTCTAAGCTAAACTAAAGTAAACTAAACTGAACTAGGTAGATAAGTAACATCATATCTCAGCTGAGGTTTCTACTAGGAAATTTGAAGAATTACTTAAATTGCATTTTTTCCCCTTTTTTGTGTATAAGGTGTGCAGACAGAGAAGAATCCAGACTAGTATTGACCTTTGTAATGCAGAGAACAAATCAAAACCACCTAGGACAGCTTACCCATTAAGAAATAACTTTTAATTTTTCTACCAATCACTCTATGGTGTGGTAGAATTTCAGATTCTTTCAGGAAGACAGGCAGGCAGGCAGGCAAGCAGGAAGGCAGGAGAAGGGAGGAAGGGAGGAAGGGAAGAAGGGAAGAAGGGAGAAAGGGAAGAAGGGAGGGAGGGAAGACGGGAGGGAGGGAAGACGGGAGGGAGGGAGGGATAGAGGGAGGGAGGAAGGAAGGAAAAGGAAGGAAGGAAGGAAGGAAGGAAGGAAGGAAGGAAGGAAGGAAGGAAGGAAGGAAGGAAGGAAGGAAGGAAGGAAGGAAGGAAGGAAGGAAGGAAGGAAGGAAGGAAGGAAGGAAGGAAGGAAGGTACTCTTGTACCCTAACATCCTATATTTTACAGAAAGTTGTAGAAGTACTGTGACAAAGGAAGAAATCATGCTTCAAAATTATCATTGCTGAACAGACAACTCATTTTGGAAGCCATTTTTTTAAGTTCTCAATTCTAGCAAGTCTGTTTTTTTTTTTTTTTTTTTTTTTTTTATCACTTGGGCAATATGACTATTTGAACAAATAACCATGACAAAATGCTGAAGGGAAATAAAAAATTTAAAATAGTATAATGTGACTTTCCAGAAAACAGTGGAATAAAGAGTTTCCCAAATAACCAGATAGTGGTATAGGATGGAAACAGTGGTATAGGATGGAAACAATCAATCAATCATTGATTGATTGATTTTCTGTGTCATGCACTATGTGTGCAAAGAGAGAGTTAAACAAAATGCACATTATTTACTCTCTCTAAATTAAAAATAAAAATATTTTAGTTTAGTAAAAAACAGTATAAGCAAGTGCAGAGAAAATACCTTTCAATCTTTCATAGAAATGGGAAGGAATACGCATTTTTTTCTTTGAAATGATTAACTCTTTTTATATGTATTTCAGAGAACACCTTGACAGCTGTTGAACAGCATAGGTCCCTGTAACACAGACAGAGGTATCACCTCAAGCTGATGAGTTCAAACGGAGTCACTTCTTTTGTGTAGACAGGAGAAAATAAATAAATAAATAAATAAAATAAAATAAAATAAAATAAAATAAAATAGAACCTAAAAAGGGAATGGGAAATGGCTACTATCTGATCACAACACTACCCTTTGCCTGTGATACTTATTGTCTGCACTGTATGTATTTCCACCTGACTTTGAATCTACCTTCCTCTTAAACAGTGAAAATTTTGCTTCAGTGATCTTCCCAGATATCATCCCTATAAAAAACATTTACTTTCACTCCAGCTTATGGTTAAATTTGTATCTGTTTGCCTGTTCATATTTATTCAAGCTGATATAAAGCATACAAAGATAGGATCTTTAAATTATTTTTAATCCAAATCCAGTGAACCAGGTGTCAGGAAAAAATCTGTGGGAACTTTATAACCTATTCCCACAAGAAGAAATCTTTGTATATTCAGACTGCCATTTTTGTATCTATCAGTTGAAATATCTTGGTAGCCTCTGGAAAAAGTTACAAACACAGAGGAAGCACCAGAACAAATCTCAGTTTTCTTCTTTTGCCTTTCCAGTTTTGAGGTAATATAAGTCAGTGCATATGTTTTGCTACAGTGCAACATACAGAGTAATTCTTGATATTAACTTTGTGGTTTTGAAGTATTTCAGTGCATCTGAAACTTATGTCAGATTACCAGAGATGTTTTTGACTCATGCATTCATATTATAGTAAATGATAAAAGCTAAAACTATCACCCATCCATATATCTTTCATTTAGTTTAATCACAAATAGTATGAGCGATTTTTTTTCAAGTAAGAGTAGAGATATTTAATTAATGCAGAGATGACATACACAGTATATATATTTTTTTAAACTAATTGACAGTATGTGGGTGTGTAGATAGATGATTTTCTCTAAATATATTATTTCTGAAGAGCAGAAAACTTAGCAAATTTGCAAGTGACCTAACTCACAGCAGCTACTGTGGGGGAGGAATCTCCTATTTTTATAAAATGTGTTTTTTGTACACAAGTTCAACTTCCATTTTATCCCTGGTATAAGGTGGTATGTAATGAAAAAATGGACTTTGGTGACAACACTGAAGGGGACAGAAAAGTTAACTTCATCATGAATGTTACATTTAATGTAGAAATAAAAAGCATATTATTTCTGTCTTCCTTCTTAAATATAACCTGTTTTGCATTTGTGAAAATGGGATTGAATACAGTTTCACACAAAATAGTCCATGACATTTAGACATTTGGAGTAAAAACTTGCTTCCCTTGTATTTCTCATATTTCTAATACTGGGGGAACTGTCACTCACAATTATTGTAATGCTGTTCCAGTTATACTTGGCAAGAAAAGTTTAAAGACATACTTGGAAAACAGAAATACACATTGCAATATAAAGAGCTCACAGTAAAGGAGTATAACATATTTTCTGCATATAGGTTCCATTCTGATGATACCTACAAGACACTCATGCGATGAAACATCTTGCACCATGCTTTGGAATTCAGCATGTACAATTTATTTATTTATTTATTTATTTACCAAATTTTGAGAAAGGGAAGTTTTGAAGAAGGCTATCAGAAAAACAAAACAAAACAAAAGAAAAACCCTCAGGGACAAATAAATTAAGGCCAAAATGATCAAGAACGATGAATAAGGAAAGTACAGATCAGTCCTTCTAAGAATATCAGTTCCTTGTTAAAGTGTCTCAGGAAAGGTTCATATAGACACTCAAGAATTCTAGTTATTCTGATACATTACCCTGTTATGTTATTTTACAATGGCGGTCTAAGAATCTGAGCAGACACATGGGAAAATACTGACGCATACAATTCCCTTAGTATGCATGATGTGGTCTCAGAGACAATATACTATAACAACTTGATGTGCTTAGACTTGATGGATTTTTTATTGGGGGGAGAGAGGGGCAGGGGGGACTATGGGAGTTAGATTTTAGTTTAAAATACTTTATTCAAATACCTTACTATTTTTGAATACCTATCCACAATATGAATAACGAAGAAAGTGGCTTAATAAAGTGAATCTGCTTACACATATTTTTATTTTTCAACTGTAAATCCAGACTCTGCTTTTCAGGCCAATTATCACATTTGTAACTAAAGGCTAGCTGTTTGTTTGTATATCAAATAGACAACATTGCCATGAAAAATAGGCCTCTTCAACTTTCACTAATAATATAAGTTAAATTAACCATGACACTATCTATGCAGGATTTAACATGAATTAAAAAAATAATAATAGTAATCATATGAATTACTAAATGTATGCCTCATTGAGTGTTAGTTGTTTTCATCAATGTATCTGTTTTATTTTATTATCCATGTCTAGAGTGTTCTTAGTGTCTATGCCAAATGTTAACATTTTAATTTGTCAGGCACTCAAAATAAGCAATTTATGCCCTTTTAAAGACACTTTTAATGAAGTTATTATAATACCTAGTAAAATCAAACTGTATAGAATGGATTTCAGTGCAGATTAATTTTATAAGCATTGAGATGACTTCAACCTTTACACTTTTCAGGATAATGTAATAATGCACAGTTTCACACACAGAAACAACATAACCCACCACATTTAAGCAGCATCTGAAATAGTACTCATGACCTTCATCTCTCAAAACACAGATATCTCACTGGGTGAGATAAAGGAACAGCTTCGGTATCTCAGCCAATAGTGAGGTACATACATAAGTTGGTTAGATAGTCTATGGAATAGAGGATAAAGCCATCTCTTTGTATTATCATTGATATATCAGAACAGTTACTATTTTCAGAGTGTATACGTATGCAGATCTTATTATAGTTAGGAGACAAATGTGAGAATTGAACAGTTCTCAAAAGAAGGAGGAATAAGAAACCACTGTTTATGAAACTTCAAATTTTAGTTGTCATACAAAGTGAGAAGGTATCAACTTTTCTTTGGCAAGATCAAGGCTTGAAGTCTTCATTAGAAAACTAAAATGCATAGCAAGAGAAAAGCATGTAGAACCACCTCTGAAATATCTTTACATTTTTTTTTTTTTCCCTCCTTTGTATTTATTCTCCTCCCCAGAGTTCATCATTAATGAAATTACATAGGAGCACGAACCTGACAAGTGGTACAGTCATGAAGACATTCTTTAGGCTAAAATGTCATGCCTATTATCATATGTAGTGAATCTTTAGTATCCTGAATGCAGATGAAATTTCAAAGGACAAAACTTAGGTGCAGAATATCAATATACACTGGTCATTTGTACGGTACATTTTGTACCTTTTGTGTGATTATTTTTATGGTTTTACATAGATACAAATAAACTGGGTCATATTAAAAGATGATCTTTAATATCTCCATACATTCTAGATGACTTCGATATCTAAATCAACATAACTTGATGTATAATAAATGTTAAATGCTGTCCCTTTTATTTATTACTGTTGTGGTTTAACCCGGCCGGCAGCTAAGCACCACACAGCCCTTCGCTCACCGTCATCCCTCCCTCTCTGGGATGGGGGAGAGAAATGGGAAAGTGAAGCCCGTGGGTTGAGATAAAGACAGTTTATTAAGACAGGAAAATAATGATAATGATAATAATAATAATGATAATGATAATGATAATGATAATGATAATAATAATAATAATAATAATAATAATAATAATAGTACTACTACTAATAATAAAGTGTACAAAACAAGTGATGCACAATGCAACTGATCACCACCCGCTGACTGATGCCCAGCCTATCCCCAAGGAGCCGGCCCCCCCCATCCTTGCTAGCCACCCCTATATATTGTTTAGCGGATGGTATGGAATACCCCTTCGGCCAGTTTGGGTCAGCTGTCCTGGGTCTGTCCCCTCCCAGATCCTGCTGCACCCCTACCCTGCCCGCTGGCAGGACAGAGTGAGAAGCTGGATAGTCCTTGGCTTAGCATAAGCACTGCTCTGCAACAATTAAAACATCAGCATGTTATCAACACTCTTCTCATCTTAATCCAAAACATAGCACAGTACCAGCTACTAGGAGGAAAATTAACTCTATCCTAGCTGAAAGCAGAACAATTACTTATAAACAAACAAACAAACAAACAAAAAGTTTCAATTAAATGTTAAGATTACTTGCATGGACAAATCAGGACATCTGCTATATACTTCACTATATATATACTTCACTTCTTATGTCAGGTTTTGATTGTGTAATTGAAAACTAACTTTTCTGGTACCATGAACTTGAGTTAATAGTGTAATGTTCACTTCACAAAAGAGACAAATGGTCTTTCACGTTCAAATGGAATGTGAAAAGGCAAGACAGTGAATTTCCTACTTTAAAAATAATGAGTACAAACCAACTAAAACAGTTGTTATTACTACCATTTGTGAAATATGCTTTATTAACTTGGCATGCACCAAAAATTCACTACCAAAAATAAAAAATAAAAATCTTATTTTACTTTCTGCAGTTCACAGATTCAAAAATCTAGACAGAATCTTATATTTTATGTTCTTAGAACATTTCAAAAGTGAATGTGCAAAATTTCCATGGAATCGTATGGTGTAGCTCTGTAGATGCCCTTAAAATATTACTACTGCATTTGTTCAAAGTTGATAAGAAATAATAATATAGTTTATTAAATGTTTTTCTTCACTATCCCCACAGTGGTTTCTATTTACATATTAGACTGCAGTATAGAGACAGCCATAAACTATTAAATTTAGAGGTTTATATTTACTTATCATAGATAAAATTAAACCTCAAACATTAAAGCATATCAATTCAGGCACAACAGAACTCACTGTTTTATGGTTGGGCATTTTAGGCTGCAAATAATAAAGGAATTTTGTTTTACTAAAGACGACAATTCTGTAAATATTTTTCATGACTAGAACATCTTGGTGATTTACTATTTCTTTTCACCTAAAACAGGCACATGCAAATTAAACTCGATAACATTATTTGTCTGGAACAATTCCACTAAATGTGATACACACATATAAAAAATAAAAATAAAAATAAAAATAAAAATAATAATAAAAAAAAATACAGAGCAAAGTATTTATGTGCTGTTTGAAAAACAATGCAAATATTCAGTTATTATACTTAAAACAGATGAAAAAGTTAATAGAACTACCTCTCCAGATCAAAGTGCTGGGAGGCATCTGCTAATTTAATTGTAAAATTTTATTATATAAGACAAAAGAGCTGTACCTTGCCACGATACATATTAAATGTTGTTGGTTTTTTTTGTTTGTTTGTTTGTTTGTTTGTTTTTTCTTGGGTCCCAGGATAATGATTTTTCAGTTATGGAGAATGCTTTTGTGCAAATAGACTCTTCATTCAGGAAAATAAGAAATGACTAATAAAGAAGCTTGGCATTTTCAAAGGCAATTAGTACAGCTTGAAATTAAATATGCAAATTAGCAATGCTCCAATAAATTGGTGGTTGGTGCATAGATTTTCTCTTTAGAAATACAAAAAAACACAGGCCAAAATACGGAAAGAACAAATCTATCCTTTCTTTTACTTTGACATATTCTAGAGTTTTGAAATATTCTAGAGTTTTAAACATTCTATTCATGGTAAATGGAAGAGTTTATTCCTATATTTTGTTTACAAAGCACTAACCATTTTCTAGAACAATAAATTTGGAGGCCAAAGAGGCTCATTAGTCTCTATAAAACTTTTATCAATCCAACTATTACTTTCAAATTAATTTTTCACTGGTAAATATATATGTATATTATTAATATTATTATTAATACTGTTATTGACATGTCTGGCAATTAAGAACAGAGATATCTCTGAACAGGTAGAAAAGTTGATGGGCTCTTGTTTTTATGTTCTACGAGAAAAGTGCTGGGGTCATCAGGGCACATCTGATTCAGTTGTTAGCAGCTGGTAAGAGAGCAACTTTTAAGCAAAATTTACTGAAAATTAGGGCTAGGGGAAATGGCTTGGAATTATGTTTCCTCCTCCATTCCTATAACTTACCATAACATTTTGCAAAAATTACATTCTGAACTAAGATATTAAGAAGTAAACTGGGGAAATATGACCCACATTGTTTTATTTTGAAACTAATACCTACATTCTGCAATAATGAATTAATTTTAGTAAGGAACTATTGAAGATCATTACTTCAAAGTTAACAAAACTTTGAAAGAGAAAGGAATGGTCATGAATAACTGGAAAGCTTTGGTGGAAAGAAAGGACAATCATTGCACTGGAACATGGAAAGGGGCAAATAACTTTGTGTCAAGCTTATGTTTACAGCAATTGGAGAATATAAATAATTGTAGATTAAAATTGATATATATTTCCAGATGTTCAGTCAAGATGTATCAGATTTTTCTAGGGGATTTAGTTAAGTATCATTGAAAATAACTAAAATATTGGAATCAAATATTAAAAGTTCTATTATGATCATATATATTCTTATGCATAACATAGGCCACAAATTCATATCAAGTAGTTTCCTCATTAAATGAATTCAGTGAGAACTTCCCATTACTTTCAGGAAAGTCTTAAAGCCTTCAAGTGTCATAAAATACATCAAATTTTCTAAGAAATCATCTCAACAGTCAATGACTTACTATTAAAACTTGCAATATGTGCCAGATCTTTATTTATCATTTGTTTATTATTAATATTATTGTTTATTATTATTATTATTATTATTAAT
The DNA here is from genome assembly GCF_964211835.1 of Anser anser. NCBI lineage: Eukaryota > Metazoa > Chordata > Aves > Anseriformes > Anatidae > Anser > Anser anser. The sequence continues at coordinate 17,434,939 of NC_139721.1, read as the reverse complement.
TAATTATTATTATTATTTAAGAGCTTTGACATTCAGAATTATCAGAGAAATTCAGGACTGCTTTAGTTTGTGCTCATCTGCTTCAGTTACCAGGATGCACATGACAGTTTCATATTATATAATATATGCTTCATACAATATGAAACTGTGGCTGCACTGTTAGATACATCCAAAACAGAGCACAAGGTTTTTTGTTGTTGTTGTTTTTTCAGTTTTTCTAATGTAACATGAGGGCAGTGTAATAGACACTACACTGGGATTTTCAGTAGCACGGCAACAAAGTCAGGGCACTCCATGCCACTTGGAGATGTTTCAAGACTGCAGTTTTGTTTTAAGTGTGTGCATAAAATAGAGATTGGCAAATTTCTTCTTCTCCTATGCATGCTCCGTGTAAAAACTGGTCAATGGTGTGAGACAAACGTCACTTCTATCTTCTAGAAGGGTAAGGAGGAGGATCTGAGGAACTACAGGCTGATCAGCCACATTTCAGTGCTGGAGAATGTGGTGGAGTAATTCTTCCTGGAAACCATTTCCAAATATATTACAGACCAGAAGGTGGTCAGGATTTACAAAGGTAAAATTGTGCTTAACAAACAAGCTAGATTTCTACAGTGAGATGACTAGTTTAGTGGATAAGAGGAGAGCAGGGAATCTTTTTCTGATACTGTCTCCCATTATGTACTTACACAAGCTGATAAAGTAAGGGCTACGTAACTGGACAACGAGGTGGATAGAAAACTGGTGGAATTACCAGGCTCAAAGGGTTATAATTAGCATCATAAAACACAGCTGGCTTTATGATAGTACTCACTAGCAATGTAACTCAGAGGTCAACATTTGGGACAATACTGCTTATAAAGAACATTAATGATTTGGAATTTGGGACAGAGTACCCTCAGAAAACTTGTAATTGATAAAAGGAGGAGTGTTTGATACACCAGATGGTTTTGCTGCTTTTCAGGGACCCTGATGTACAGAATGAAAAAATACTGCTTAGCTTTGAGGCTCTAAAACAGGAATCACATTTAAGCTCATCAACTTTTCCTCAGTAGTTAATCTCAAAATAATTGTGTAAAATGGAAGGAATGCCTCATCCTATGGAGGAGCCTATCTTTTCCTATGAACTGGAAAAGGAGCCTGGAAAACGTGTCTTTTAAATAGCTGAAGTTAGATAACATGAAGCATAGTTGGTGTATGCTAGATGTATAATGAATAATACATAAAATAAATCCTTCAATAAAGCTCCCAGAATCCTGGAACACAAGAACCCATTAGGTGAGAGTAAATCAGCAGAGCTGAGCTTATTCATCCAGCAATATTTTTAAACAATGAAAGAAACAACATAATGAAAAGAAAGTATGAACAGAAATGGACAAGCTATTTTAGCTGCAAATGAAATCAATCCAAATAACTTACCGTGACTCTGAAATATGTTCTGAGACTTGTTTCAATAGAAATTCTTACTATTTATATGTTACTGTATGTTTTAAACATAGAAAGAAGTTGTATGTCTAGCTCTGCCATATTCCATGTCGCCACTTCAACTGATCTTTAATTACCATACATAATATGACAGTAAAGCACAGTACCAATATCTATTTCAGATACAAGTGGTAGTGAAGGATCTAGAAAGCAAGATGTATCAGGAGTGGATGAAGTCACTTCGTTTGTTCAGCCTAGAGAAGAGGAGGTCTGTTAGAAATTTGTGGGTATACCCTTACACCCTGTATGTGTTTCAGGAAAAGGAGAATAGCACTGAAAAAGTTTGTTTGTTTTGTCTCTTTTGTCTTTGTGAAAGAAGCTGGTGAGGATCAATGGTGAGGACCATTGTAGTACAGGGCAGCTGAAAAGAGGTTTTATACATGGATTATAGCAGATGACTGATTTATTGACAGCTCCAAGATTAAAAGATCAGTCAGAGGGGCTTTACCAGCTTCTAACATGACAATACAAAAATACTGGGATTTTTTTCTTCCTTCAGACATTCAGCACTGGTTTCCTGTCTAATTGAAAATGAATAAAGCATTATCTAATTAACTGCCTACCAGTCTAGGCAAAGGAATTATCTGCCTCTCCATTACATGATTTCCTACGGCAGTTTCATGAAATTTTTTGATTTTCTTTTGTTGAATCTTTTGTTTTGTTTGCAGGTTTTGGTAAATTTATTTTGCTTAATAGCTTGGGGGAAAAAAGAGACAATATAGCACTGGTAAGGCTAAAGCTTCTCTGGGTTGCATGAATCTTTTGAGAGAGAGGCCAGATATAACTTATTCTAATAATATGGGAACTAACATACATAAAACAATAAATTGCTTTAAAGGATTTTATTTGAATAAATGCTTAGGATTTCAGTAATTTGAATAATATTGCCAGACAATTAAAGAAACTAAAAGAAAACATCATTGTAATGATCAACAACTGGAGACATCTTCCCTAGTGTGTTAATCTTTAGTCAGAGCTATTATCAAATGCTGTTGCTTTACTTACTGTATTCTAGCAGCAGCTACATGACTTCTTTGAAGTCATGGACCAAGGATCCTTTCTGTTGCCTCAAGTTGAGCCAGAGGAGTTTTACGCTGAAAATTAGGAGACATTTCTTCTCAGAAAGAGCAGTCAAGCATTGGAACGGGTTGCCCAGGGAGGTGGTGGTGTCGCCATCCCTGGGGGTGCTTAGGGAAAGGTTGGACATGGTGCTTAGGGCCATGGTTTAGTGGGTGACATTGGTGGTAGGGTGATGGTTGGACTAGATGATCTTGGAGGTCTTTTCCAACCTTAAAGATTCTCTGAAAGTCTTTTGTTTCTCATCTTGCTCCTACACTCTCAAGGCCGGTAATTATTTAAAAAACAGTAATGACTCCTGAGTGAAATTCTGTCCCCACTAGCATCAGTGGAAAAATCTTGCAGACTGACTTGCAAAATTTTACTCATTAATGACATTCAGGAAATTCACGGAGAAGATATTTGTCAATATCAACAACAGCTTTACATTAATAAGAAAACATTAATTTGGCTAAATGCCTTTTAGTCTTCTGTAAAAACAAGGATTTACAAATCCAGTTGTTTATACACTGAAGAAAGCAAAACAGCTTTTTTCTTTTGCCTTTTTTTTTTTTCCCATTTAGTTACATAACATCTCTTTTCAGATTAGAATTAAGAGTACTTCAGAAAGCTAGCATAGGAATGGTACTTAAGCATAAGTACATGTTATAGCCTGAACTGTACAAGTATTCAATCTCATTTTGCAAGTTATTTATCAAATTCATTCGTGAAACTAAAGTGGATGCTTCTCTTTGTGCAGTGAATTCAAAGTCTCTATTTGGGAAATGAAATAGATCAAACTCTTAAAATAGTATTAGCTTATAAGTTTTTCCTGCATGGTCCTCACGATGTACAGACTGACTGGTCTTTGAAGAAAACAGTACAGCATAGACTTGAAGTTCAATCACATCTGTTTTGTGTGTGTGTATGTCTGTGGACGTGTTTATGTGTAGGACTGTGAGAAAAATCTCAAATAATTTTCTTCAGACAGGATCTTCTGTGAAGCTATTTTATTTGCAATTGCAATGGCAGGCGTCCTGTCAATCAGGAGCGCATTTTAGTAAACAAATCATAACCTTTTATTCCCTATTACCTGACGCCTGATCACTTCCCCTGTTTCCTCACTCGCTGAGTACTACAGGTTCACAAGCTAATCGACGCTCCTCTATACCATACAAGTAAAATTTTTCTTTTTTTTTCAACCCTTTAATTTCTCCTTTCTTATGTTTTGAGAACTTTTGATCTTTGTTTTACTGTTCTCATACTGCTCATCCTGTTTTTCTCAAGCTTCTACCTTATTTTGGAACAGGGAGGCCTTCTACTGTCCACTTATCTACACTTATCTACTTAGCATTTCTCCTTATTATGACTACACAACTACCTTGGAATACAGAAAAGTAATTCTCTACTGCAAAAACACAACTTTGTTTCTCACAGGACTTGCGACTTAACTTCAATTTGGACTGGCCAGCAAGTTAGAGGAGATCAGAGTTTTGAAAGCATTTCCAGTGCTGGCTGGCGGCTGGACAAATGGGGCCCAGGGCCTGGGCAGTTATTCTGGGCAGATGTGATACGGACAGATGGATCTATGGTTTGATGGACCTGCTGAAGTGGAATGATGCTATGTATCAGTTATTCTTATAGCACTTATAATAAAAATAAGATGGTTTGGATAGTTTCTTCTTTTAATTAAGATTTTTAATTATTCAAATATCAAATTCAAGTAAGCCTATGTGTATTTTAGACTAATAAGAGGCTTTAAAATTAAAACATAAAACTACGAATTACCTGTTTCCTTGATTTCATGTTCCAAGAAGACTACAAGCCTCAGAGTTAGTAAATCTTCAAGATCATGAGAAGTCTGAGACTCCAGATATCATCTTTTTTTTGTTGTTTGTATGAATGCCAAACAAACAACAACAACAAAAAATACTGTACACAGCAGATGGTAGAGTGAGGACTGAAATGCCCTGCAGACCCCAAGGTCAGTGCAGAATGAGGGGGAGGGATGAAGAGCTCCAGGCTCTGGAGCAGAAGTTCCCCTGTGGCCTGTGGAGAGGCCCCTGGTAGAGCAGGCTGTCCCCCTGCAGCCCATGGGTCCCATGGCGGAGCAGATTTCCCCATTGCAGCCTATGGAGTATCCCACAGTGGAGTAGGTGGATCTGACCTGAAGGGGGCTGAGTCCTGTGGACAGCCCTCCACAGGAGCAGGCCCTGGGCCAGAGCTGCAGCCAGTGGAGAGGAGCCCACGCAGGAGTAGGTGACCTGGCAGGAGCTGCCACCCATGGGCGATCCATATTGGAGCAATTTGCTCCTGATGGACGGACCCTGTGAAAGGGACCCATATTTGGAGCACTTCTTGAAGAACTGCTGCCTGTGGGAAGCCCACACAAGATCAGTTTGGGAAGGACAGCATCTTGTGGGTGGGACCCCATTTGGGGCAGGAAAAGAATGACCGTGAAGGAGCGGCGGAGATGAGGTGCTATAGACTGACCTCAACACCCATTCCCTGTTCCTCTGTGCTGTTTGGAGGGAGGAGGTGGAAGAGGGTGGATGGGGGAAGGTGTTTTTAGTTTGTTTTCTTTGTTTCTCACTTATCTAGCTTGTTAGTAATAGGCAATAAATCTTACCATCTCCCTACTCTGAGTCTGTTTTGCCAGTCATGGTAATTCTTGAGTGATCTCCCTATCCTTATCTCAACCGTTGAGCCCTCTTCATTGTATTTGCTCCCCCTTTCCATTTGAGGACGGGGAGTGAGAGAGAGATTGTGGTGGAGCTCAGCTGCCCAGGTGGGTAAAACAATCACACAGAGACAGGTGGTTCTTTAAGCCATAGAGACAGACGGATGGGAGTCACTTCAGGGCCCATGGGGAAGGGACTAGGCTGTCTGGGCACTGTCCCAGTGTAATGGAGGAAGAGTAGCAGGGCAAGGGCAGCTATGGGGGCAGCAGTCTGGGTTGGTCAAGTCCAACACTCACCCTGCACACCTGTACAACAAGGCAGGCTCAAGCTCTAGCCAGAAGGGAAAGTTGGTGGGCCACTCAGAGATACAAGACTGGGCTCAGGGCAAAGCTGCCATGTCAGTCAGGCAGAGACCAAAGGCAATTTCTTGAATTTAAAAGCAAGCACGAAGTAAAAGAGGGGCTGAATTTTGCTGAGTAATTGCAAGACCTGCCACTTGCATGTCTGAGTTGGCGTGGAGCCCAGGCCACCAAAGCCCTACCTGAAGGGAATGTACTCAGAGCCCTGACACGCAATCGGTTTTCTAAAGGAAAACTGTCCAAAACCTGAAATCCATATTTTAGAAAATTAATTCATTTAGGAAAGCTGATATGTACCTGGCAAACCTTGATATTAGCAACTAATGAATCACTAAATAAAATTTATTAAAAGAAAGAGCACTATTAATATATATATATATGGTGTTGCACAGGTAACAGGTAACTGGTGTTACACTGGCTAAACAGTGGTGCTTATGTATTATCTGCAATTTTTTTTTTTTTTTTAAGACAAACCTTTTTGGTAATTCTTAATTCAGCCAGTGCAACTAAAACCCTCCTGTTCAAAACCCACACAGAAAGAGAATATGACACAAACTATGGAAGATTATTATCTTTCTACAGGATTATCCTGAGTTCTCATGCAGTTTAAATAACAATTCTTAAGGTAGTAAGAAAACAGATTACTGTTTTTTTTTTTTTTTTTGATCACATTATCAAAAAAAAGAAAATTAAAATTTAAACAGGAACTGATACATAGATTGTCCAAAGGGTTCTGAACCTCATTTATGTCTTTGGGAAAGCCAGAACATTGCAATGCACTATGCCAGTGAATAGGAAAATCACAAGTTAAATGGGAAATCCAGGTTTCTGTCTTTGATCAGATGCAAATTAAATGACCATGCTCTATTCCAAAACAGTCAATATTAACGTTTGTTATGCCTCTTTAGGATGATAAGCATTGAAATTCAAATCTTTGGTTTGAATCAGTCAAAACAGAGCTTTTGATACCACACTTTCCTATTAAAAACACTCACCATTAACATGACATACTTAAATGACCTCTGGACTATTGGTTTTTTTCACAGAATCACAGAATCACAGAATCGTCTAGGTTGGAAGAGACCTCCACGATCATCTAGTCCAACCTCTGTCCTAACACTAACAAGTCCTACACTAAACCGTATCACTAAGGGCTACGTCTAAACGTCTTTTAAAGACCTCCAGGGATGGCGACTCAACCACCTCCCTGGGCAGTCCATTCCAATGCCTAACAACCCTTTCAGTAAAGAAGTTCTTCCTAACATCCAACCTAAACCTCCCCTGGCGCAACTTTAGCCCATTCCCCCTCGTCCTGTCACCAGGCACGTGGGAGAATAGACCAACCCCCACCTCTCTACAGCCTCCTTTAAGGTACCTATAGAGAGCGATGAGGTCTCCCCTGAGCCTCCTCTTCTCCAGGCTAAACAACCCCAGCTCCCTCAGCCGCTCCTCGTAAGACTTGTTCTCCAGACCCCTCACCAGCTTTGTTGCCCTTCTCTGGACTCTCTCAAGCACCTCCATGTCCTTGTAGCGAGGGGCCCAAAACTGAACACAGTACTCAAGGTGCGGCCTCACTAGAGCCGAGTACAGGGGGACAATCACCTCCCTAGACCTGCTGGCCACACTGCTTCTTATGCAAGCCAGAATGCTGTTGGCCTTCTTGGCCACCTGAGCACACTGCTGGCTCATATTCAGCTGCCTATCAATCAGTACTCCCAGGTCCTTCTCTGCCAGGCAGCTTTCCAACCACTCATGTCCCAGCCTGTAGCGCTGCTTGGGGTTGTTGCGCTCCAGAAGCAGGACCCGGCACTTGGCCTTGTTGAACTTCATACAGTTGACCTCAGCCCATCGGTCCAGCCTATCCAGATCCTCCTGCAGAGCCTTCCTTCCCTCGAGCAGATCGACACGCGCACCTAACTTGGTGTCATCTGAAAACTTACTGAGGGTGCACTCGATCTCCTCATCCAGGTCATCGATAAATATATTAAAGAGGACTGGCCCCAGCACTGAGCCCTGGGGGACTCCACTAGTAACCGGCCTCCAACTGGATTTGGCTCCATTCACCACAACTCTTTGGGCCCGGCCATCCAGCCCTTTTTTAACCCAGCAAAGCGTACGCCAGTCCAAGCCACGAGCAGCCAGTTTCTTGAGGAGAATGTTGTGGGAAACAGTGTTAAAAGCCTTACTGAAGTCAAGGTAGATCACATCCACAGGCTTCCCCTCATCCACCAAGCGCATCACTTAGTCATAGAAGGAGATCAGGTTCGTCAAGCAGGACCTACCTTTCATAAACCCATGCTGACTGGGCCTGATCGCCTGGTTGCCCTGCAAGTGCTGCGTGATGACATTCAAGATAATCTGCTCCATGAGCTTCCCTGGCACTGAGGTCAAGCTAACAGGCCTATAGTTCCCCGGGTCTACCCTCTGGCCCTTCTTGTAGATGGGCGTCACGTTTGCTAGCCGCCAGTCGACTGGGACCTCCCCTGATAGCCAGGACTGCCGATAAATGATGGAAAGCGGCTTGGCCAGCTCCTCCACCAGTTCGCTCAGTACCCTCGGGTGGATCCCATCCGGCCCCATCGACTTGAGTACATCCAAGTGCTGTAGCAGGTCGCCAACCATTTCCTCATTGATAGCGAGGGCCACATCCTGCTCCCCATCCCCTTCCACCAGCTCAGGGTACCAGGTATCCAGAGAACAACCGGTCTTGCTGCTAAAGACTGAGGCAAAGAAAGCATTAAGCACCTCAGCCTTTTCCTCATCTTTTGTAACTAAGTTTCCGCCCGCATTCAGTAAAGGATGGAGATTCTCGTTAGTCCTCCTTTTTGTGTTGATGTATTTGTAAAAACGTTTTTTGTTATCTTTAACGGCAGTGGCCAGATTGAGCTCCAGATGAGCTTTGGCCTTTCTAATTTTGTCCCTGCACAGCCTCGCAACATCCTTATAGTCCTGAGTAGTCTGCCCTCTTTTCCAAAGATTATAAACCCTCCTTTTTCTCCTAAGCTCGAGCCACAACTCTCTGCTCAGCCAGGCCGGTCTAGTTCCGCGCCGGCTCGTCTTTGGGCACGTGGGGACAGACCGCTCCTGAGCCATTAAGATTTCCTTCTTGAGGAGTGCCCAGCCTTCCTGGGCTCCTTTGCCCTTCAGAACCTCCTCCCAAGGGACTCTGCCAACCAGTGTCCTGAACAGCTCAAAGTCAGCCCTCCGGAAGTCCAAGACAGCGGTTTTACTGGTCCCCTTCTTGACTTCGCCAAGAATAGAGAACTCTACCATTTCGTGGTCACTCTGCCCAAGACAGCTCTTGACCACCACATCTCCCACCAGTCCGTCACTGTTTGTGAACAGAAGGTCTAGCTGGGCACCTCCCCTGGTAGGCTCTCTAACCAGCTGCATCAGGAAGCTATCTTCCACGCTCTCCAGAAACCTCCTGGACTGCTTTCTCTGGGCTGTGTTGTGCTTCCAGGATATGTCTGGGAAGTTGAAGTCCCCCACGAGAACAAGCGCTGACGATTTTGTGGCTTCTGCCAGCTGCCTGTAGAACTCCTCATCTGTCTCCTCATTCTGGTTCGGCGGTCTATAACAGACCCCCACCAGGATGCTTGCCTTGTTGGCCTTCCCTCTGATCCTAACCCACAGGGACTCAACCCATAGGGACCCATACTTTTGATGTATGTATGTATGTATTTATTTATTGTGCATGCAGAATAAATATATATATATTTCAATATACACTAAGGAGGATAGATTTTTGTTTCCATCTTAGCTCCCTTTGGTAGCAATGAAAACAAGCACATATAATACAATTTCTAAATAAGAATAAGAAAAGTATGTTATAAAACAGAAATAACTGTCTACATTATAATTTATACTGGAAAAAATGTACTACATAAAAAAAAATGTACAGTGCTCACAAAGGCGGGAAGGAGTTTTAGTTTTCAAAGCTTCTATTATTGCATTTAGCATACCTGTCCTGTCTCCTTTAAGAAGTCAATCCAACTTCACTGAAACTTCAAAATTAAAAGCAATGAAGCATTTTAAATGCATGCTATCAGGTTCAGTATATTGAATCTTGGACAATAATTGCTTATCTTGTTGAGAAGACAGCTGCAGGCAATGCAACAACTCAGTGTTAGTATATATTGTCTTCTACTGGCTATATGAAAATATTAAAAGCCATTTTTTGCTCTACAGTAGATAATGTAGATAATTTTACATCATAACTTCTTGCATCAAATAATAAGCTAATATCAAATATCAATGAAAATGACATGTCCAACATCATCACAATAGATTTTCTAGAGACCATGCATGGGACCATGAATCCACTGGTACTAGGAAAATAAAATTATATAATGCACATACAAACATATAGTTAGATTCCTAAGTAGTCTAATTACAATACATTAATTATGTTTGCATGAATATAAAAGATATCACAGAATATTATAATCATTTAATATGATGTTTGGCATTTTATCAATATAGATTTTTAATTAATGACTATTAAGTTGTGTAGTTTATGATCATGACTCTTAGATAGACTAGAAAAAGTTATTCTAAAATTTGTTACATTACTAAAGACAATGTTTTCTGAATACATACTAAGCAGACACACACACACACAAAACACTAAAATCGTGTATTAATGCAAAATGTTACAGAAAAAAAAAGTGATAGAACTCATCAGTGTTTTGTTGTCAGTAATTATTTATTTTCCTTGCTTAGTAAAAAAATAGATAAATATCTAAAAAGATATTAAAATAGTAAAAAAAAAAACAGAATAAGTACTATATTATTAATTTCTGTGATAATCATAACTTATTCTTGTAGATGATGTACAATGTAACAACACAACTGTATCATGCTCAGCACAGACAGCAAAATATGGAATATTCCATTAGTCTACTACAAACATCTTGCTCCTAATATCACTTTCATGATGTATGTTTTGCTTTTTTTTAGTTATTTTTCTGGCATTACATGTAGAGTTTCCATATAAAATTACTGTCACAATTAATCACGCAGGAAGTGCGGCCTAGATGAGTGGACAGTGAGATGGATTGGCAATTGGCTGGATGGCAGAGCTCAGAGGGTTTTGCTTAGTGGTGCAGAATCTAGCTGGAGGCCTGAGCTAGCAGCGTCCCTCAGGGGTCAGTACTGGGTCCAGTCTTGTTCAACTTACTCATCAGCGACCTGGACAATGGAATGGAGTGCACGCTCAGCAAATTTGCTGATGAAACAAAGCTCCGAGGAGTGGCTGATAACCCAGAAGGCTGTGCTGCCATTCAAAGGGACCTTGGCAGGCTGGAGGGATGGGCTGAGAGGAATCTCATGAAGTTCAACAAGGGCAAGTGCAGGGTCCTGCACCTAGGGAGGAATAACACTAAGCACCAGTATAGGCTGGGGGGTGAGCTGCTGGAGTGCAGCTCTGCAGAGAGGGACCTGGGAGTCCTGGTGGACAGCAGGCTGACTGTGAGCCAGCAATGTGCCCCTGTGGCCAAGAAGGCCAACAGTATCCTGGGTTGCATTCTGAAGAGTGTTGCCAGCAGGTCAAGGGAAGTGATCCTCCTCCTCTGCTCAGCCCTGGTGAGGCCACACCTGGAGGACTGTGTCTGGTTTTGGGCTCCCCAGTACAAGAGGGACATGGAACTACTGGAGCGAGTCCAGAGGAGGGCTACTAAGACGATAAGTGCCTATTATATGAGGACAGGCTGAGAGAGCTCGTACCCTGGAAGAGAGAAGACTGAGGGGAGACCTCAATAATGTGTATAAATATCTGAGGGGAGGATGTCAAGAGGTTGGAGCCAGTCTCTTTTCACTTGTGCCCAACAAGATGAGAGGCAAGGGGTACAAACTGATGCACAGGAAGTTCCAGCTGAATATGAGGGGAGACTTCTTAACTGTGAAGATGACAGAGCACTGGAACAGGTTTCTCTGAGAGGTTGTGGAGTCTCCTTCTCTGGAGATATTCAAGACCTGACTGAATGTCATAATGCACAACATACTCTAGGTGATCCTGCTCAGGAGGGGGGGTTGGACTAGATGATCTTCAGAGGGCCCTCCCAACCTTGGCCATTCTGTGATTCTATGATTCTGTGACCATTTAATTGTGCCATACATATAACACTGACTGCCCAAATGAAAGGCATGGTTTCTTTAACAGAATTGTCATAACTGTGTAGTACTGTGTTTTGATCCAGGGGCGGGTTTACAAGCAGGATTGTAGGATAGTGAGCAATTGACTAGGCAGTAAATTGCTGCCCTGCAATAGCAGTGTGTAATTAAAGTTATTAGATTAAACATTTATGCATTCTAAACAAATTATTAACTTTATTTAGAAGTCTTATGGATCATTACTTTGTATTGCTTCATCTGAAAGATAGAGAATCATAGAGTGATTTAGGTTGGAAGGGACGTTAAAGATCATCTAATTTCAACCCCCCTGACATGGGCAGGGACACCTCCCACTGGACCAGGTTGTTCAAAACCCCATCCAACCTGGCCTTGAACACTTCCAGGGATGGGGAACCCCCAACTTCTCCAGGCAATATCAGGAATAAATATATTTTTTCAAAACATTAGTCACCACAGACCTTCCTAAAATGTTTTTTTTCAGCTCACTGGAGATAGACTGACATGTGATGATGTACTCTTGATACCTACCCTATTTTCAGTAGCTAAATAAAATTAGTAAACTTTCCAAATATTATGTTTTTCTGTAAATTATTGAGTTATTATTGAGAAGGGAGGGCAAGGATGATTGTGGGTCAGAAAGGAAATGAATATTGTGGACAATAAAACAATTTAGTTTTAAAATACAATCAGTGATATGAAATTGTAGTAGATCCCTGTATTTTGAATTATACTCTCCAAATTAAAATGTCATCAATTAAGTACAACTACTGTATTTTAAACATAAAAATATTTTTCTCAGAGATTTGCTAATTGGGTAGAAATTATGTATAGAGTACAACCCTCTGAACATTTTTTTTCCCCACAAAATTTGCACTCAAATGTCCAGTTTTGCTTATTTGAGAAGTGCAGAAATTGTGTTGAGACTAGTAGGTGTTGTTCCAGCAATTAATTTGAGGCACATAATTTATTCTGGCTACTGAGTCCAGGCAACTGTAAATATATGTGTGTAATTCTATAGTGAGTATGAGATAAGGTTTTGTTCAGATCCTCGGACATAGAGCAGCACTATAAAATACCACAGTCCCATTATTATCCAAAGAGTCTAAAATACCTGGGAAGATCTTAGGTTTTAGGCATTGTATATTGGTCTATTCCTGCAATTGATCTGTGAATAGAACACTTGGGAGCCTTTGGGTATATTGGGGATGTAGAGAAAATAAGGAATTGTATATACTTCCAATACACGTTTACCCTGCTGAACCCATTACCATAGTATGCCTGTTTTGTCAACCACTGTGAAATTAATTCTATATAATATTCTTATGAGTCCTTGGAGATGCATATCCCTACCTTCACCTAGTGAAATTGCCCATAAAAATCCAATTTGAGTGGTGAAGTTGCCCATGAAACACCACTGCTCAGACACTTTTGCAGGCTTTTTTTGTCCCTAAAATACCAACATGACTTTCTGAAATTATACAATTCTAATTATTCTAGGATGATATGTAAAAGAGCACACAAGTGATGCAACTCAGATTGCAACAGATTATGAAGGATCTTCCCAATGGAGAAGGGAGCAAGACAAATGTAGAACAGTTCTTTCATATATTTGTTAGGCTCCAAAGACTAGGTTACTGCTCGGGGTCCTGGAGAAAGTTAATTATTTGTGTCACTTGATACAATTGAGGTCTCCCATCATGAATCAGGTAATCAGCAGACATAACAAAATGTTGTGATCATTAGCAGTCAGAAGGGAAACCTTGCGGATACAATAGGCAGTTTCATGCAAACATCAGCTCAGTTTTCAATAGCAATCAATAAAGTAAATAAGAGTTATTAGAAAAAGAAAAAGAATATCACTATTATAGATGTACAGTTTACCTAACAATGAGTAATTGAGTTTCTGTAGCATTGGAAAAAGTTAGGGGAAGACTAGCAAAAGTAATTGAAAGTACGCATCAACAGTATCATAGTTCACCCTGTTCTGAGCAGGAAGTTGGACTAGATATTTTCTGATTAAACTATCTTACGAACAATTAGAGTCCTTCAGAAATCAGGACACAGGACACTGCAGACTGCAGGACACACAGCAGTATTTAGCAGATGTGAACAGACATATAACACAAGCATGCAAATCTGTTAACTATTATCTGCACGATTTCCTTTCTGTGGGCAAAGCATTGCTGAAGTTTTTAAGACAACCTTATAATAAATAAGGCCCAGTAATAGTTATCCACAGAAAATTAAGGCAGAAGAAAAAAAAAATAGTTAAAGAAAACAAGTGGCCAAGATCCTGGTGAGCAACAGCAGAGAAATAGAACTAAATGAATTACTTCAGAATCTGCAAGGGAGACATTAATTTTTAAATAGATATTCACTGAGACCAAAGTAAGAGTAAAGATGTATCACTTGGGGAAGCCTGGATGAATCACTGTTAATGGGAAAATGATAAGGCCACATAGACTAGGGCCTGTAGGCAAATGTTTTGTCTGTCAAGATGTTTATGGTCAGGTTTATAGTCCAGATTTCAGAATATGATTGCAGGGCACAGACACTGTAATTTAACAGATATGTTCTATGTTAGGTAATGACTGTGAAGTGAGTGTTGTTAAGTTATATGTTTAGACTTTCCATCTTGCGCAGTAAGATATAGAGAGGAACAGAGACTGAAGGGAATAATAGGACCACTACAATTATTGTCAGTGAAAAGCACAATGAAGTAATGGGCTTTCAGGGAGCTTAGGTCTCTGGATTATAACGTGTCTACAGAAAAAAAAAAAAAAAAAAAAGAGCAGCAAACAGCTCCAGAGACCCACTAGCATCCACATATTCATCTCATAAAAGGGCACTAGGGTTAAACCATCTCGAAGTTGTCTCTTCAATTACTTTAAAAGGCTAAAAGAATGATGATCTTTTTCTAAGGCCTTGTTACACTGGATAGTCCCTGCAGGTGAAAAAAGATAATCAGACTGACAAAATTCAATGAACAGACAGTTAGTGCTCTGTACTGCACAAGCCAACAGCCTGGAGACAAGGGAGGAATGTCAAGTCCCAGTTTATGATTGCTTCAGTGGGCTTGTTAACTGTTGCTTTTATTAGTTGCATAACATTGATGATATTTTGGATGTCACTTGAATCTATTACTGCATGCTCAACTCCTCTTAAGTGCTTGCTTCAAGCACTGGACCAAACTGTAATCTCAGTTACCACGGTGTAAATTAAGAGTAACTCCAGTACAGTCACTGACTAACCTCAGTTCAGAAGAAAGCTCTCTGAATATATGCTGTGAATTTGTCTAAGAGTTTTTTCTGGCACACAAGTACATATGAAATTACCCCTGAAAAGCTTTCATATAGCTATGCAGAATGTGTACAGCATGCACTGGTTCTTCTTCACTGTAAACAACAAAGGTATTCTTTCCTGACTCCTGACTCATCCAGTCATCATCCCACTCCTAGATTTTGTACTACACTTGTGTGCCTCATAAGGAACAGAGAAGCTGAAAAAAGTCTTTAAAAATATCCCTGAGAATTTTAATACCAAAACAAGACAGGTTTATGGACCTTATTTGCATAGATTTTTATGCTTAAAATTTTGTTTATAGGCAAAGAGAAAAAATACTTTACGTACATACAAACCAAGATTTTATTGTTAGTATAAGTTAAATCTAAAGATTATTAGCCAGTTAATTATTACATTAAAAGAAATAATAATGTATACATTAATATTTTTATTATTAAATTTATTAAATACATTCTCCGCAGCTCCTACTCCTGATATCACAGAAGTGATGTCTCCTGTTGTTATGCTCGCTTTTCCCTTGCTTCTGTATCCTAAGTTTTCTTTCTGGTGTTGATAGTTGTGGGTGGGGTGTTACAGTAAATTGTTAGCATCTGGAGACCTTTGCCAAGATGGGAAGATATGATGTTCATGTCATTATGTTTTTCTTCGTCTCTCTATAGTACACTTTGTGTCATATTCATGTGTTTGGTAGAATCCTCTTTCTTCAGTTGTCTTCATCTCCAAGTTACATCCAGATCGAGTGGGTGTCTTTTATGTATGTTAAGTACTTGTTCTCTCTTCTCTTTGTTATCCCCAGAACCAGTTATGTCCAGTTCCAGGCAGGTCAGCATTTCTTTAACTGATCACAGGTGAGTGGTTTATAGTTGGAGGACATCCACTGACAAGTGTGTTCTTATCAGCCTGTGCCCATACTCTATGCTGTATCCTGTGTCCCCAGTTCTCAAGAACTATGCTATAATATCAGGCCTGCATCACTGTGTTAGACTTGTAGAACCATGGTGCTACCATACAAGTTAGCTATAGATACCATGTAAATTAAAATAATGATAATAATGTTTTTTTCAGTGAAACCAAATAAAACATATCTGCAGGTCAGAGAGAAAAATTTCATAAAAGCATACCTGGCAAACCACAGACTATAGGCCTTGCAAACTTAGTATAAAGCTTACAGACTGTAACTAGCAATGGCAATACCACATGACAAGTCTATAGATTAACAGGTACAGCCTTCACTTTTTGCTCTGGCTTATGCTTTGTGGTTTTTGGGAAGACTGTTTTTCAGGAAGGGACCTCTGATCTTCAGAGGTCCCTTCCAACCTCGGCCATTCTGTGATTCTGTGATTTTGTACTGAGAGTCATAAATATATAGGCTCACAGCCCCTCCAGTAAAAATTAAAGTAAAATAAGTGTACTAAAACAGATTTTCATTCTTGAATCATCCTTAAATTAGTCCTCTAACCTAGCAAATAATATACATTGCATGAGAATTTGAATCACTTTATCAGAAGATACTAAGCTAGCTCCACAACAGAAAGTCCAATAATCCATTTTTTTCAGATTACTTTTTCAGTATTGCCCAAGATAAGTGTTTTTTATCTTTTTTTATTATTATTATTTATTTATTTCTTCTTAATAAGAGACAGGCAGTTCTCAAATCAAGTAATTCATAGTAATTTATTAGGCTACAGTCACTGGATCATATGTGTGAGCACCTGCTTTCTTATCTCACATGCCTTACTACAGTATTTGTACATCCTCCTTTAAAATGTCATTTCAAACTCCAGCAGCTGCTTGAGTAACTTACGCAATACACATTACATTCTGCATTTTAAAAGAAACAGGTAATTGATAATAATTCTGATTTTGATATACCAAGAAATTTTAAAAAGAGGAGAAAACCACACCAGGGGTTATAGTTTTTATTAAAGAGAATAAGTGATTACATTGTGACCACATAAGATAAAAATGTATCTGGAGAATGTATCTGGATGTAGTGAAGTACAAAGATTAAGGAGAATGCAGACCTCTTGGGATTCTTGAAAAGAAAGAAAAATATTTTATTCATATAAGAAAAGTCTTTAATAAGGCTTGAAATATGAATCATTAGGGATTTTAATTAATGTCCCATTGATTACTCTGGAAGGTTGTTTATTCCTGGAGGTATGATATGCTTTCAAAGATTTCTGAGAAGTCTTCAAAATCAAAGGCTTTTAGTGACAAGACTCTAGAAACACTATTCTGTGTGAATAAGTAGAAGCTGATGAATGTATTAATTATTTTGATTTAACCATCAATTCTTACAAAAATTCTTGACATCTATTAAAGTTTCTTAAAATTTTACAGAAAGATACCTTTCAGAAATATGGGAGGAAGAATGATATTTAAAATGAATATTTGTCTGAAAACAGTGATCTATGTGTTACATGTTCAGATACCTCAGTGATTAGTCTTGTAAAGTCTTTCTTCATTTAGGAAAAAACAATAAAATCTTGGAAGTCATTATGGAGATAAAGTCAAAACAATTTAGAAATAAAATAAAACAAGTACTCTAAGAGGAGGAAGTTCTAAAAAAAAAAAAAAAAAAAAAAGGAAAGAAAAGGAAAAGGTGCATAATGGAACCAGGCAAAGAATTAGCTATAATTAAAGTGCAAAGAGTACAAATAGGATTAATGAATGTTGAAATGCAAACCTCAAATAATAGCTAGGGAATTATTTTGTTTAGGTTAACACCCCATTGTGCTTGTAGGATAAGCTGATATAATAAAGAAATAAACCCTCTCCTTACAAATATTTCATGAATAATGGTATTTATTCTAAAATAAATATAATAAATAGCACGTGTGTCTTGCTCCTTCAATTACATGAAGTCAGTAACAAATTCACATACTCATAGAATGGTTGAGATTGGAAGGGGCCTTTGAAGGTCTTCTGATTCATCAACACTGCTGAAGCAGGGTCACCTAGAGCAGGTTGCCCAGGACCACATCCTGGCATCTTCTGAGGATCTCCAAAGATTAAGAATACACAGCCTCTCTGGGCAACCTGTGCCAAGACTTGGTCACCCTCACGTTAAAGTACTTCCTGATGTTCTGATGGACCCTTCTGTGTTCCACTTTGTGCCCATTGCCTCTTGTCCTGTCGCTGGGAAGAGCCTGGCCTTTTCTTCGTATCTGCCCTTTAGATATCAATATGCATTAATAAGTCCTGCCCCCCCCCCCCCCCCCGCCCCGAGCTTTCTCTTTCCTAGACTAAACTACCCCAACTCTCCTAGTCTGTCCTCACAGGAGAGGTTCTCCAGTCCCTTGATCATCTTGGTAACCCTTTGCTGGCATTTCTCCAGTAGCTACATTTCTCTCCTCTACTGGGAAGCCCAGAACTGGACACATTACTCCAGGTATGGCCTCACTTGTGCTCAGAAGAGTGGAAGGATCACCTCCCTCAGACTGTTAGCAACACTTTGTCTAATACAGTCCAGGATATCATTAGTCTTCTTAGTGGCAAGGGCACATTGCTGGCTCATGTTCAACGTGCCATCTACAAATTGCTGGGGATCTGAATGAACAGGAATATTCTTCAAGTACACAATTTTAAAATTTTCTTATTCTTATATACTTGAACTATATAAAAATAAGACTTCTGTCACAAAGAGCTAAAAAGAAAAAAAAAAAGAAAAAATGTATTGAAAATATGCTGACAAATTTTCTTTCAAAAACTTTTATTGTTTCTTTACTGAATCTTCTTCCATAAAGAATGAAGATATATATCCAACATACATGGATAAATATTCATTTAGTTCCCAAGAGATGAAATCTTTGTAATAGGTTAGCCTGATTATGAAATTACTACTAGTCTCTCTACTTAGCTACAACATTAATTTAACTAATTTTTTTTAGTCATAGTCCCCACATTTCTTTCTGTGCATCTCCAGATGCACAGCCTTTTGCATCTAGGAAATATTGCCACTGTCTTAGATGGCAGTGAAGTTTCAACATGAACATGAATTTTCAGATGGCATATAGGTAAACATCCATGATTTTCATAGGGGATTTATAAACCTGGGAGATATGAATTCAAGGGTAGGCACAGCAAGAAGGTAAAGGAACTGTTTGAAATGAAAAAGGCAAAACCGGTCAAAGACAGATAAACAAAAGCAGCTAAAGAAGCAGTTGCTCAGCAATTTTTCGTGCTAAAGCCTATTTTTTAGCTCTTTTAAGTTTTAAAGTTTTCAGGATACAGCATGCCATATATTGGCGTTCTCAGGGTGAAATGATGAGAAAAAATAACTTTAAAGTTCTATTAAAAACAGATGTCTACTTTACTGATAGTTTTCATATCTTCATGATTTGAAATTCAGTAAGGGAGTAGTCCTGTAATCAGTAATACTCGTGGTATCTTTTTAAAAAAAAAAGGGGGGGTGGGGAGGGGGAGAGATGGAGGAGGGGAGCATTTCCTGATATGACTTGCTTTTGAATCTTTCAAATATCTCCCATGGATTTCGATTGACTTATGAAAAGTCAATACAAAATGTGTAAATCCTTGGTTGCTTTGTTGTTGTTCTGTTTTTTTTTTAATTATTATTATTATTATTTTAAAGTATGCATTTCAAAGCCACTAGGCTTCTGAAGGTTTGAGTTTGTGACTCATAACATCCAGAGGACTTAATACTACAATCCTGAGAGATGTGGCAGTGGACCTTACTTTTTGCCTCACTTTTGATCATTTTTTAAAATATTCTTTCTGGATGGATGCCATCAAAGCCATAGGAATCAGAGCTTTTATTCTCTTTTTGCTCTCCTCAAGATACTCTACTATGCTACATTACACAGAAGGAGATTGACAACTATAACAGTGCTGGTGTTTGAAGATCAGGGTCCAAACTTTTTTCTTCCCTATCTTTCTGCCTCATCCACTACCTATTTGTTCAAATCAGAATTGTAAGAAAATTGTAGGCAAATATCATGATCAGATTTTACATTTGTACAGCACAGTAATTAACACGTTTCTGGGGAATTCTCTAAGGTAATAAAATGCTAAAATAAAATCATAATTTATTGTTAAAGTTTGAAACAACAGTGCTGTAAGCAGTTTAGCTGGCAAAATTATAATGCAATGGCATAAATAACTAAAGTTTTTGTTTTCTGTTCTGTAATGAACAGATCCAATTGCTATTTATGATTGCCAATTTACAAAAAAAAAAAGAAATTCAACGGAGTTATTGTTCATTTTTTTAGATGAAATATTTGTGAAACAAATGCAAAAACTATTTTTAACCAGTTCCTTTCAGCATGAGAGTATACTTTTTTACTATTTTTATTCAAATGTAGATGTACAATGCAGTATATTGGTATTTATGTGTGCTTTTTCCTATCAAATTATGTGTAGATTCCCATGTTGAAGGTTTCATGTCTAACAGTCAAGGAGGTAAAGAATCATCCATTACAAATTGTTTTAAAAGCTTCTACTGGTTGAGGTATTTAATCAGACACTTCCCAGGAGGCATATATTAAATATGAGCTCATTTTCAGTAATGACCCTCTACTTTTTCCATACCTTTCTAAACCTGTGCCATTGTATAGAAAATAATGAACAGTTTATATGATGAAATGTTCAAGTAGCAAAGAACAGTAGGAGCATCTGTGTGTTCAGAGAAGTCATATTTTAGTTTCCACTCCCAGGGTTGCCCGTGCCTTTGGATTAAAAGCCTTTGCATTTAGAAATACAACAAACAAAGAAAACATACTCAGGAAAGAGCTTAAGCAACTGCTTTGAAAAGCTGAATAGATCTGAAGCCAGGAAGAGCACTGAATTTTTTGTTCTCCTACTTCATGAATAGAGGCTTTAAATTCCAGGCCTGGAATTTCAGCTTTCAGCTTCAGTAACAAAAGGAAACTTCATTTTTCCACATAATAGGTGTTCTATATTATCAAGATTCACGTAAAGAACAATTCTGTTTCTACACAAACTAAGGCAGGAATCCTGTGGAAAATATGAAATTTATGGTCTCATAAATACAGACTTGCAAAGAATTCTTGTAAAGAAATTAAATAATAAATGGGTAAAATGATATCTCTTCACATGACTCATGTCATTTTCTAACTTTTGAGGGCTTTGTTTCAAAGTTAAAAACTATAAGAATAAAATTTGTGGGTTTAAAGTCCTAAGTGTCTGTGTGTGCATGTACATATATAAGTATGTAGAAATATTGCCTGATGATACAGTTTCAGACTAAAATGTATATTTTTTTTGAGCAAGGGAAATTTCTGTATACTCAGCTGAACAATTGACTTACATTATCAAATCTAAATATCAAGGTATACCGTAAATATATTCTATTATATTTAACAGAAGAGGAGAGGAGACTCGAGGAGAGGAGACTCAAGGAGAGGAGACTCGAGGAGAGGAGAGGAGACTCGAGGAGAGGAGAGGAGAGGAGACTCGAGGAGAGGAGACTCGAGGAGAGGAGACTCGAGGAGAGGAGACTCGAGGAGACTCGAGGAGAGGAGAGGAGACTCGAGGAGAGGAGACTCGAGGAGAGGAGACTCGAGGAGAGGAGAGGAGACTCGAGGAGAGG